>NC_092044.1:25837582-26165582 GCF_003086295.3 Arachis hypogaea | reverse complement strand
CTGGCTGAAATTGAGGGACCTGAGCAAAAATCTGATTCAGAGACTAAAAAGGACTGCAGATGCTGTTGGATTCTGACCTCCCTGCACTCGAAGTGGATTTTCTGGAGCTACAGAAGCACAATTGGCGCGCTCTCAACGGCGTTGGAAAGTAGACATCCTGGGCTTTCCAGCAATATATGATAGTCCATACTTTGCCCAAGATTTGATGGCTCAAACTGGCGTTCAAAGTCACCCTCAGGAATTCCAGCATTAAACGCCGGAACCGGCACCAAAATGGGAGTTAAACGCCCAAACTGGCATAAAAGCTGGCGTTTAACTCCAAGAAGAGTCTCTACACGAAAATGCTTCAATGCTCAGCCCAAGCACACACCAAGTGGGCCCGGAAGTGGATTTTTATGTCATTTACTCATCTCTGTACACCCTAGGCTACTAGTTTTCTATAAGTAGGACCTTTTACTATTATCTTTGAATCTTTTGATCACTTTAGATCTCTAGATCATCTTTGGACATCTAGTTCTTAGATCATTGGGAGGCTGGCCATTCGGCCATGCCTAGACCTTGTTCTTATGTATTTTCAACGGTGGAGTTTCTACACACCATAGATTAAGGTGTGGAGCTCTGCTGTACCTCGAGTATTAATGCAATTACTATTGTTCTTCTATTCAATTCCGCTTGTTCTTGTTCTAAGATATCACTTGTTCTTCAACTTGATGAATGTGATGATCCGTGACACTCATCATCATTCTCACCTATGAACGTGTGACTGACAACCACCTCTGTTCTACCTTTGATTGGGTGAATATCTCTTGGATTCCTGATACATGATGCATGGTTGATCGCCTGACAACCAAGTGCTCGCCTGACAAACGAGCCAGCCATTCCGTGAGATCAGAGTCTTCGTGGTATAGGCTAGAACTGATGGCGGCATTCAAGAGAATCCGGAAGGTCTAACCTTGTCTGTGGTATTCTGAGTAGGATTCAATGATTGAATGACTGTGACGTGCTTCAAACTCCTGAGGGCGGGGCGTTAGTGACAGACGCAAAAGAATCACTGGATTCTATTCCGGCCTGATTGAGAACCGACAGATGGATAGACGTGCCGTGACAGGGTGCGTTGAATATTTCCACTGAGAGGATGGGAGGTAGCCACTGACAACGGTGAAACCCTTGCTTAAGCTTGCCATGGAAAGGAGTAAGAAGGATTGGATGAAGACAGTAGGAAAGCAGAGAGACGGAAGGGACAAGCATCTTCATACGCTTATCTGAAATTTCCACCAATGAATTACATAAGTATCTCTATCTTTATCTTTATGTTTTATTCGTATATCACCCATATCCATTTGAGTTTGCCTGACTAAGATTTACAAGGTGACCATAGCTTGCTTCATACCAACAATCTCTGTGGGATCGACCCTTACTCGCGTAAGGTTTATTACTTGGACGACCCAGTACACTTGCTGGTTAGTTGTGCGAAGTTGTGTTTATGCCATGGTATTGAACACCAAGTTTTTGGTTTCATCACCGGGGATTATTTGAGTTGTGAAAAGTAGTGATCACAATTTCGTGCACCAAGCCTCATCCAAGAAATGCTGCAGATCCCGTCAATCTCATAAGAAGAAAAGGTCCTAGCCATAACAGGGCAAGACCAAGGATGGATGGCTCCCATAATCAGTTACCTCAAGATAGAAACACTGCCTACAGATACAAAGGAAGAAAAAAGGTTAAAACGGCAGGCACAATACTACACCATCATAAATAATACTCTATACAAGAGAGGGATTTCAATACCACTTTTAAAATGTGTGCCGACTTCCAACACAAAAGAAGTATTAGAAGAAGTACACAGCGGCATCTGCGACAACCATCTCGGAGCACAGGCTCTTACCAAAAAAGTACTCCGAGCTGGATTCTATTGGCCAACTCTACAAAAAGAAGCAGTAGAATTCGTAAAGCCATGTCCACCATGTCAGAAACATGCCAACTTTCACATTGCCCCACCAGAAGAGTTTATCAGCGTAACCTCACCCTGGCCATTCGTAAAATGGGGACTCGACCTTCTCGGTCCCTTCCCTCAAGGATTCGGGCAAGTCAAATTCCTCATCATGGGGGTAGACTATTTCACAAAATAGATTGAGGCGGAACCCCTAGCTAACGCCACTGCCCAAAAAAGTTGGAAATTTCTATATAGAAACATCGTCACAAGGTTTGGGTCCCATACTCCATCACCACAGGCAATGGCACTCAATTTATAAATGTAGGCTTCAGGAAATTGGTGGCCAATCTGAACATAAAACACCAGTTCACATCTGTAGAACACCCCCAGGCCAATGGACAAGCAGAAGCTGCTAACAAGGTCATATTAGCCGGGTTAAAATGGAGATTACAGGACGTAAAGGGAGCCTGGGCTGAAGAGCTCCCACAATTCCTATGGGCATATCGGACAACTCCGTACTCTACCACAAGGGAATCACCTTTCTAATTAGCTTATGGAATGAAGGCAATGATCCCAGTGGAGGTCGAAGAAGGATCACCCAGAGTGATCCACTACAGTGAAGAGGCCAACTCCCAACTTCAAAGGGAAGAACTCGACCTACTTCCAGAAATCTGAGAAAGAGCTCGGATCAGGGAAGAGGCAGTAAAATGTCAAATGGCTTCAAGATACAATCAAAAGGTAGTACCACGAGGTTTTGCCGAGAACGACCTCGTCCTAATCCAAAATGACATCGAAACAACTTGACCTGGAGAAGAAAAGCTGGCAGCAAACTGGAAGGGACCCTATCGAGTCATAGAAGTACTCAGAAGAGGAAGAGGCCACTACAAGCTATCCGAACTCGAAGGGCGAGAGTTCCCAAGGTCATGGCATGCCTGCAACTTAAGAAGGTACTACAGTTAGGAGGTAGTAAAGGATCTTAGGATGAGGTGCACTCTTTTTCCTTAAAAAGGTTTTTTAACGAGGCACCAAGCCAAGATCCATGAAATACCTAACTTAGAGGGGGTAAAACTCCCACATGTATATATTTGCATATTTTCTTTTTGAATAAAGTTTTTTCAGATTTTCTACAAATCCTTTTTCAAGACACACTAATTTGAAACGCAAAATTTCATCACCCGATTATAAAGCTACAGATCGGCAAAAGTGAAAATTAAATTCACTACCCGATCACGATAAAGACCAACAAAGATGAAAATTGAATTCATCAAAGGTCGACCAAGCGAGGATCAAACCCAATTTCTACAAAATTGGCAAAGATGAAAAGCGACAAAATAGATTAAATGCAAGAAGTTATCGCAAGTGACCCATAGGAAAGGACCTGACGAGGTCTTAATAAAAATGGGTTGCTAAAAAATAAATTAAAAGACGGACCGACATGAAGAAGTCAGACCAGTCGACCACAAATAACCAAAGTTATAAAAAGTAAATCCCTGGAAAGAGGCCTGGCCAGCCCTAGAAAAGAGTATTACTAGAAATAACTTAAGAGGGACCGACATGATGAAGTCGGCCCAAATTAAAAAAGTTATAAAAAGTAATCCATAAAAGAGACCTGACCCAGGTCCAAAGAAAATGTATTACTAGAAATAACTTACGAGGGACCGACATGATGAAGTCGGCCTAAACTAAAAAAGTTATAAAAGGTAATCTATAAAAGAGACCTGACCCAGGTCCAAAAAAAATGGATTACTAGAAATAACTTAAGAGGGACCGACATGATGAAGTCGGCCCAAACTAAAAAAGTTACAAAAAGTAATCCATAAAAGAGACATAACCCAGGTCCAAAGAAAATGGATTACTAGAAATAACTTAAGAGGGACCGACATGATGAAGTCGACCCAAACTAAAAAAGTTATAAAAAGTAATCCATAAAAGAGACTTGACCCAAGTCCAAAAAAAATGGATTACTAGAAATAACTTAAGAGGGACCAACATGATGAAGTCGGCCCAAATTAAAAAAGTTATAAAAAGTAATCCATAAAAAAGACCTGACCCAGGTCCAAAGAAAATGGATTCCTAGAAATAACTTAAAAGGGACCGACATGATGAAGTCGGCCCAAACTAAAAATAACTCCAAAAAAGAAGTCGGACAACAGAAGGCAGGCGCTACACGGAACCCGAGTCAGACCAAGAAAGCTATGAAAATCAAACTACCAGCACCACATCAGCAAATGCAAAAAAGATTAGCTACACAAAGCTAGACAGAAAACAAAAACACTAAGAGGATCAAAAAAGATTGGACAACAAAGCCCCAACACTCTCAAGATCCCCTAAGCTTTCAAGAAAGATGCAGACTAGCATATCGCAAAAAGAAACAAAGTCATCATCATAATCAAGCTCCAGAGGCCACCCGAAGTCGACCCCAAGAGGCTTGAAAAACTACCTTTGATTTTTCAAAGTAAAGCTGCTAAAAAAACAACTAAAGTATCCAGAAGTTAAGACTAAAAACTATAAAATAAGAGAATTCAAAAGCCCACAGGCCGGGCTATACACAAATACATCAGAAATAATCAAAGAGGATCCAAAGATTTCCCAGTAGCAACATTCCGGGGTGAAGGAGGACGGGTCTGAAAAGGCACTGCATCTACCGTCCCATCATCTCGGTTCAGGATCTGAACTTCAGGATCAGACTCAGGCTAAGCGACCTCAGCTGCCTGAGTTAAAGAGGGTGGTACAGCGGAGGCTTTGGTAGCAGGAACAGGAGGATGGTCGACTTTATCATCATCAGGGTCATCTGGGACAATCTTACCATCTTTTACAATGTTGTCCAAGCTGAAAAGAGTAAGGTCAAGATCGGGCGCAAGAACTTGAACTTGGTCCCTTAGATTCTCATAAGTAGCATTTACACTACCCATAAGATGACCCTGGAGCTTGGCATAATCAGCTCGGGCAGACTCCAACTTCTCCCTAAGACCCATCATCTCCCTGTAAGTCGTAACATAGCTCTCCTTATGCTTCAAAGCCATATCTTCATACAACTTGGCAGAAGCCGCCAAGGCAACAGCCCGAGTCTTCTCCCCCTCCAACTCTTTCTCCAACTTGGCCACTTTCACCTTGAGCTCCTCCTTCAAGCCCTTAATCCGATCAAATTATGACTTGGCCTCCTCCATAAAGGCCTTTATAGCATGGATAATCTTGAGCGGTCCGGTATAAAGCCGCTCCCATGTGTGCCAGTTTAACGCCACTCCGAGTGATAAAATCCAAATGATGAAGAATGGATACATCATCTGTAGGCACGACACCATAAGGAGCAATTTGTTGATCAACAAACCCGACAGCATCAGTCGGGAGCATCTAGATTAAAAGGCTCGACAGTCCGGGGTCTTTTTGGAGGAGGAACGACAATAGGAGAAGAAGTAGCAGTAGAGGTCTGGGGAGGATCAACTAAATGGACCTGAGGTGTTGGAATCACCCTCCTCGGCCCAGTAGAACTCGAGATCAGTCTCTTAGGAGGAACTTGAGAAGATCCCTCCCCTGCAGCCTTGGCCAAAATATTCTGCGCAGCAAAACAGGTTACAAGCTAGAAATAAAAGAAAAAAAACAAAGTAAAACAAGATAAAAGGAAGTTGGTCACTACCCAACTTAGCTCGGACAAGAGAAGGGTCCCCTAAAGATCTCTTTGTATCGAGATGAGGAGGTGATGAGCGGATATTTTATACGCTTTTTGGGGGTAATTTCATGTAGAATTTAGTATGTTTTAGTTAGTTTTTAGTATAATTTTATTAGTTTTTAGGCAAAATTCATATTTCTGGACTTTACTATGAGTTTGTGTGTTTTTCTGTGATTTCAGGTATTTTCTAGCTGAAATTGAGGGAGATGAGCAAAAATCTTATTCAGGCTGAAAAAGGACTGCGAATGCTGTTGGATTCTGACCTCCCTGCACTCGGAGTGGATTTTTTGGAGCTAAAGGAGTCCAATTGGCGCGCTCTTAATTGGGTTAGAAAGTAGACATCCAGGGCTTTCCATCAATATATAATAGTTCATACTTTTCATGGAGATAGATGACGTAAACTGGCATTCAACGCCAGTTCCATGTTGCAGTTTGGCGTTCAGCGCTAGAAACAGGTTGCAAGTTGAAGTTCAACGCCAGAAACAGGTTACAACCTGGCGTTCAAATCTAGAAACAGCCCAGGCACGTGAGAAGCTTAAGTCTCAGCCCCAGCACACACCAAGTGAGCCCCAGAAGTGGATTTCTGCACTATCCATCCTAGTTTACTCATTTTCTGTAAACCTAGGTTACTAGTTTAGTATTTAACAACTTTTAGAGATTTATTTTGTATCTCATGACATTTTTAGATCTGAATTTTATACTCTTTGACGGCATGAGTCTCTAAACTCCATTGTTGGGGGTGAGGAGCTCTGCAGCGTCTCGATGAATTAATGCAATTATTTATGTTTTCCATTCAAACATGCTTGTTCCTATCTAAGATGTTCATTCGCGCTTCACTATGAAGAAGGTGATGATCCGTGACACTCATCACCTTTCTCAATCCATGAACGTGTGCCAGACAACCACCTCTGTTCTACATTAGATTGAATGAGTATCTCTTAGATTCCTTAATCAGAATCTTCGTGGTATAAGCTAGAATTGTTGGCGGCATTCATGAGGATCCGAAAAGTCTAAACCTTGTCTGTGGTATTCTGAGTAGGATTCTGGGATTAGATGACTGTGACGAGCTTCAAACTCGCGAGTGTTGGGCGTAGTGACAGACGCAAAAGGATCAATGGATCCTATTCCGACATGATCGAGAACCAACAGATGATTAGCCGTGCTGTGACAGAGCATTTGGACCGTTTTCACTGAGAGGATGGGAGGTAGCCATTGACAACAGTGGCACCCTACATACAGCTTGCCATGGAAGGAGCCTTGCATTTATGAAAGTGAGAAAGCATTATGTTACAGGAATTCTGAAGACAAAGCATCTCCAAAACTCCAACATATTCTCCATTATTGAGTAACAATTACTTATTCCAAACACTTTCACTTTTTACAATTAAATTCAAAGAACCTTATTGGCATCCTGACTAAGATTAATAAGATAACCATAGCTTGCTTCATACCAACAATCTCCGTGGGATCGACCCTTACTCACGTAAGGTATTACTTGGATGACCCGGTGCACTTGCTGGTTAGTTGTGCAGATTGCAAAAGTGTGATTGCAATTTCGTGCACCAAGTTTTTGGTACCGTTTCCAGGGATTGTTTGAGTTTGAACAACTAACGGTGAATCTTATTGCTTAGATTAGGAAAAATTTATCTTTTTTTTTTTCATTAGAATTGCATCTTTTATTATCCCTTTTAAAAACCTATTCAAAAATATTATTTTTCTTTATTATTTTTTAGTTTTTCTGTGAAGTTTAGTGTCATGTTTTAAGTTTGGTGTCAATTGCATGCTTTTTTTTGTCTTTCAATTTTCGAATTGCATGTTCTTTGTTTTTCCTTGATCTTCAAATTGTTCTTGTCAATTTTTCTTATTTGATCTTTGGTTTTTCTTTTTCTGTGTGTTTTCGTGTTTTCCTTGTACTTTTTCAAAATATTAGTTTTCAAAAATATTTTTTTATACAATATTAAAACACGTTACATTTATAGCTCAATTGGCTAAAGCGTTGGCTTATGTTCTTGGCAATTGGTTATCTTCTTTTTTAAATATTTTTCAAAAATAATTTTTTTTTATTGAATCATGTGCCAAACTTTAAGTTTGGTGTTCTCTTGTTAATTTTCTTTAATTTTTGAAAATTTATTGTGGTTTTCTAAAAATTTTAAGTTTGGTGTTTTATCTTTTGTTCTTGTTGTTCTTGTGAGTCTTCAAAGTGTTCTTGAGTCTTCCTTGTGTTTTGATCTTAAAATTTTTAAGTTTGGTGTTCCTTGGTGTTTTTCCTCCAAAACTTTCGAAAGCAAGGAACATTAGATCTAAAAATTTTAAGTCTTGTTTCTTTTGTGTGTTTCTCTCTTTCCTAGTAAAATTCAAAAAAAAAAATACCTTCTCCTTTAATCTCTCATAATTTTCGAATTACTTGGGTTGACTTGGTCAAAATTTTTCAAATCATATCTTTTTCAAAAATATCCTAACCATTTTCTCTCTCCTCACTTTTTCGAAAATCTTCATAAAATATTTTTAAATTCCTTTTTTATTTTTTTCTTATTTTTTTTAATTTTATTGTCGTCTTTATTTTATTTTATTTTATTTTATTATTTCAAAATTTTTATATATAGTAAAATAAATAAAATAAATTCACATCATATCCCTTTCTCCATTATGGACTTAAGTGGAAATGAACAGTCCAGAAGGACTCTGGGGTCATATGCTAACCCTACTACTGCTTCATATGGGAGTAGTATCTGTATACCCTCCATTGGAGTTAGTAGTTGAGTTGAACCCTAAGCTCATTATCATGGTGCAGCAAAGTTGTCAGTATTTCGGTCTTCTACAGGAAGAACCTACAGAGTTTCTGGCATAGATTTTATAAATTGCTGACACAGTACATGATAAGGAAGTAGATCAAGATGTCTACAGATTGTTACTATTTTCATTTGCTATAAAAGACCAAGCTAAGAGGTGGTTAAACAACCAACCTAAGGACAGCATAAAGACATGAAAACAGCTGTCAGAAAAATTTATGAATCACTATTTTCCTCCAAAACGGATGACACAGCTAAGGCTGAGCATCCAAGGCTTCAAACAAGGAGATAATGAATCCCTTTATGATGCCTAGGAGAAATATAGAGAGATGCTAAGAAAATGCCCCTCTGAAATATTTTCAGAGTGGGTGCAGTTAGACATCTTCTATTATGGGCTTACAGAGAGAGCTCAGACTTCTCTAGACCACTCAGCTGGTGGGTCTATACATATGAGAAAGACAATAGAAGAAGCTCAAGAGCTTATTGATGCAGTTGCCAGAAATCAGCATCTATACCTAAGCAGTGAACCTTCCATCAACAAAGAGGCTAAAACAGTAACTGCTGAACTCAGTCCTACAGAATAAGTTACTGAATTCAATCAGCAACTAGATTTTCTAACAAAACAGCTAGCTGAATTCAAGGAGATACTACAAGTGACAAGAATGGCTAATATGAATATGGAAGTGTAGCTAAAGCAAACAGAACAGTAGTTATCAAAACAAATAACAGAAGAGTGCCAAGCAGTTCAATTAAGAAGTGGAAAAACATTAAATACCTCACTTCAAGGTAGCAGGAAGCCAAGAAATGAACAAACTGCTACCTAAAATCCCTCTAAGGACAGTCAGAGCCCAGAGAGGAATAATTTTGGCGCTCAAATGCCAGAAAAGGAGTGGAGAGCTGGCATTGAACGCCCAACCCATGCTCAGTCCTAGCGTTCAACGCCAGAAACAGACAAGGAATTGGCGTTGAACGCCCAAAGGAAGCACGGTTCTGGCGTTCAGACGCCAGAAACAGGTAAAGAGTTGGCGCCTAATGCCACTCCAGCTTCCACCCCTGGCATTCAAACGCCAGTGGGAGATCAGACACATACAAGTGCTGATAGCAACCTCTCTAAAAAGGCTTCTCAATCATCTGTAGGCAATAAATCTACAGCAACTAAGGTTGAGGAATACAAAGCCAAAATGCCTTATCCTCAGAAACTCCGCCAAGCGGAACAGGATAAGCAATTTGCCCGCTTTGCAGACCACCTCAGGACTCTTGAAATAAAGATTCCGTTTGCAGAGGCACTTGAGCAAATACCCTCTTATGCTAAGTTCATGAAAGAGATCTTAAGTCATAAGAAGGATTGGAGGGAAACTGAGAAAGTTTACCTCACTGAAGAATGCAGTGCAGTCATTCTGAAAAGCTTACCTGAGAAGCTTAAAGATCCCGGAAGCTTTATGATACCATGCACATTAGAAGGTAATTGTACCAAGCAAGCTCTATGTGATCTTGGGGCAAGTATCAACTTAATACCTGTATCTACTATCAAAAAGCTTGGATTGACTGATGAAGTCAAACCAACCTGGATATGTCTCCAACTTGCTGATGGTTCCATTAAACACCCATCAGGCGTGATTGAAGACATGATTGTCAAAGTTGGGCCATTTATCTTTTCCACTGACTTTGTGGTACTGGAAATGGAGGAGCATAAGAGTGCAACTCTCATTCTAGGAAAACCTTTCCTAGCAACTGGACGAACCCTTATTGACGTCCAAAAAGGGGAACTAACCCTGAGAGTCAATGAGGACGAGTTTAAGTTAAATGTTGTCAAAGCTATGCAGCATCCAGACACCCAAAATGACTGCAAAAGCATTGATATTATTGACTCTCTGGTAAAAGAGGTCAATATAACTGAGAGTCTCGAATCAGAGCTAGAGGATATCTTTAAAGATACTCAGCCTGATCGGAGGAACCAGAGAGAATAATAGAACCTCTGAAAATCCCTCAGGATGAGGAGAAACCTCCTAAACCCGAGCTCAAACCATTACCACCATCCCTGAAATACGCATTTCTGAGAGAAGGTGACACTTTTCCTGTAATCATAAGCTCTACCTTAGAGCCACAGGAAGAGAAAACACTAATTCAAGTGCTAAAGACACACAAGACAGCTCTTGGGTGGTCCATCAATAATCTTAAGGACATTAGCCCAGCTAGATGCATGCACAAGATCCTATTGGTGGATGATGCTAAGCCAATGGTTCAACCACAGAGGCAGCTAAATCCAGCCATGAAGGAGGTGGTGCAGAAGGAGGTCACTAAATTACTAGAGGCTGGGATTATTTATCCTATTTCTGCTAGCCCCTGGGTAAGCCCTGTCCAAGTCATCCCTAAGAAGGGTGGCATGACAGTGGTTCATAATGAAAAAATGAACTGGTTCCTACAAGAACAATTACAGGGTGGCGTATGTGTATTGATTACAGAAGGCTCAATACAGCTACCAGAAAGGATTATTTTCCTTTACCATTCATAGACCAGATGCTAGAAAGACTAGCAGGTCATGAATACTACTGCTTCCTGGATAGATATTCAGGTTATAATCAAATTGCAGTAGATCCCTAGGATAAAGAGAAAACAACATTCACATGCCCATCTGGAGTATTTTCATACAGAAGGATGCCATTTGGTCTGTGCAATGCACCTGTAACCTTTCAAAGATGCATGCTCTCTATTTTCTCTGATATGGTGGAAAAATTTCTGGAAGTCTTCATGGATGACTTTTCAGTGTTTGGAGACTCATTCAGCTCCTGTCTTGACCATCTAGCACTTGTTCTAAAGAGATGCCAAGAGACTAAACTGGTTTTAAACTGGGAGAAATATCACTTTATGGTGACTGAAGGAATTGTCCTTGGGCACAAAATTTCGAACAAAGGAATAGAGGTGGATCAAGCTAAGGTGGAGGTAATTGAAAAATTACCACCACCTGCCAATGTTAAGGCAATCAGAAGCTTTCTGGGGCATGCAGGATTCTATAGGAGGTTTATAAAATATTTTTCAAAAATCACCAAACCTTTGAGTAATCTGCTAGCTGCTGACACGCCATTTATCTTTGATAAAGAGTGTCTGCAGGCGTTTGAGACTCTGAAAGCTAAGCTGGTCATAGCACCAGTCATCTCTGCACCAGACTGGACATTACCATTTGAACTAATGTGTGATGCCAGTGACCATGCCATTGGTGCAGTATTGGGACAAAGGCATGACAAGCTTCTGCACGTCATTTACTATGTCAGTCGTGTTTTAAATGACGCACAGAAGAACTACACAACCATAGAAAAAGAGTTACTTGCAGTGGTTTACGCCATTGACAAGTTCAAATCTTATTTAGTAGGATCAAAAGTGATTGTGTACATTGACCATGCTGCTCTTAAATATCTACTCACAAAGCAGGATTCAAAACCCAGACTCATCAGATGGGTGTTGCTTCTGCAGGAATTTGATATAGAAATAAGAGACAGAAAAGGGACAGAGAACCAAGTAGCAGATCATCTGTCCCGAATAGAACCAGTAGAAGGGGCGTCCCTCCCTCTTACTGAAATCTCTGAAAACTTTCCAGATGAGCACCTCTTTGCCATCCAGGAAGTGCCATGGTTTGCAGACATTGCAAACTACAAGACAGTGAGATTCATACCCAAAGAGTACAGTAGGTAGCAAACAAAGAAATTGATCACGGATGTAAAGTACTATCTTTGGGATGAACCATATCTCTTCATGAGATGTGCAGACGGAGTAATCCGTAGATGTGTGCCTAAAGAAGAAGCACAGAAGATCCTCTGGTACTGCCATGGATCACATTATGAAGGACATTTTGGAAGTGAGCGAACAGCTACAAGAGTACTCCAATGTGGCTTCTACTGGCCTACTCTCTATAAAGACTCTCGAGTGTTTGTACTTAATTGTGATAGTTGCCAAAGATCTGGCAATCTACCTCATAGTTATGCCATGCCTCAACAAGTGATCTTGGAGATTGAGTTGTTTGTTGTATGGGGTATTGACTTCATGGGACCTTTCCCACCATCATACTCAAACACTTATATTCTGGTGGCAGTGGATTATGTATCCAAATGGGTGGAAGCTATTGCAACACCCACTAATGATACTAAGACAGTGCTAAAATTCCTCCAGAAACACATCTTCAGCAGATTTGGTATCCCTAGAGTACTAATCAGTGATGGGGGTACTCATTTCTGTAATAAACAGCTTTACTCTGCTTTGGTTCGATATGGAGTTAGCCACAAGGTAGCTACTCCATATCATCCACAGACAAATGGGCAAGCTGAAGTCTCTAATAGAGAACTTAAAAAAATCCTGGAACGGACTGTGATTAACCGTAGAAGGGATTGGGCAAGAAGCTTGGACGATACTCTGTGGGCATACAGAACAGCATTCAAGACACCCATAGGAACTTCTCCATACCAGCTGGTGTATGGAAAAACCTGTCACTTGCCAGTGGAACTGGAACATAAGGCCTATTGGGCAACCAGATTCCTAAACCTTGATGCCAAGTTAGCTGGAGAAAAATGATTGCTCCAGTTAAATGAGCTAGAGGAATTCAGACTCAATGCTTTTGAAAATGCAAAAATTTACAAAGAGAAGGCAAAAAGATGGCATGATAAGAAACTGTCATCCAGAGTCTTTGAGCCAGGGCAGAAAGTTCTGCTGTTTAATTCTAGGCTCAGATTATTCCCCGAAAAATTGAAGTCCCGGTGGAGAGGCCCATATGTGATTACAAGTGTATCACCATATGGATACGTGGAGCTTCAGGATAATGATTCTAACAGAAAGTTCATTGTTAATGGACAGAGAGATAAACATTATCTTGAAAGCAATTTTGAGCAAGAATGCTCAAAACTGAGACTTGATTAAAGCTCAGTATTAGTCCAGCTAAAGACAATAAAGAAGCGCTTGCTGGGAGGCAACACAGCCATCTACAAAGTTTATTTGTCAATTAATTGATTTTTACAGGTTTATGTCAATTATCTTCAAGGTAAAGTAGCAATTGCTTGAGTTCACAGAGTTATAGAAGGATTCAGAGGATAAAATAGCAAAAAGAAGCTCACTGGTGCGAAAAAAGCCAGTAAGAGCTGTTTTGGGCGCTGAACGCCTAAAAGAAGCACTTACTGGGCGTTCAACGCCAGTAAGGATAGCCATCTGGGCGTTAAATGCCAGAAAGAAGCATCTTCTGGGCGTTGAACGCTAGAAAGAAGCACCTTCTAGGCGTTCAACGCCAGATTTATAGCGTCTTGGGCGTTCAGAAAAACGTCCAGTGACAAAGGAGTTCCTGGCGTTCAACGCCAGCTAGAAGCAACAGCTGGGCATTGAACGCCCAGGAGAAGCTGAAAATGGGCGTTAAACGCCCAAAACATGCAGCGTTTGGGCGTTTAACGCCAGGATTGTGGGGAGGAGGTAATTTCGTTTTTAATTCACATTTCTTAAAATTTTTATATTCCAATTCATGATTTCTTGCATAAATGGTGCGCGAAATTGTGAACAATACTTTTCACAACTCTCATAATGAAAATGAAAATTATCAAGACACCAAACTTAGCAGTTTGTATTCCACTGACACTAACAAAATGAAAATGCATATGAGACACACAAAACACTCAAGTCAATAGAATTCAAAGATCAGAGCACGAAAATTATCAAGGATTACTTGCAAATCCTTAATACACATGAATGCATTCAATTGACACTAAACTTAAGATGAGACACTAGACTCGAACAAGAAATATTTTTTGGATTTTATGACTTTTTTTATTTTTTTTTGTTTTTCGAAAATTAAGTGGAAAAGAAAGATAAAGGTATCAAAATTCTTAATGAGAATTCCAGGAATCATGCAATGTTAGTCTAAAGCTTCAGTCTAAAGGAATTAGACATGGCCAGCCAAGCTTCGGCAGGACATTGCATTCAAGAGCTAAATTGATGAAGATCAATCAGCTTTGGTGATGACAAGAACATCACTTTGAAACACTAGAATTCATTCTTAAGAATTCTGAAGAAAAAAAATACCTAATCTAAGCAACAAGATGAACCGTCAGTTGTCCAAACTGAACAATCCCCGGCAACGGCGCCAAAAACTTAGTACGCGAAATTGTGAACAATACTTTTCACAACTCTCATAATCCCCGGACATGAACCCCAAAAACTTGGTGGCTCAATACCATGGCATTACACAACTTCGCACAACTAACCAGCAAGTGCACTGGGTCGTCCAAGTAATAAACCTTACGCGAGTAAGGGTCGATCCCACGGAGATTGTTAGTATGAAGCAAGCTATGGTCATCTTGTAAATCTTAGTCAGGCAAACTCAAATGGATATGGTGATGAACGAAATAAACATAAAGATAAAGATAGAGGTACTTATGTAATTCATTGGTAGGAACTTCAGATAAGCGCATGAAGATGCCTTCCCTTCCGTCTCTCTGCTTTCCTACTGTCTTCATCCAATCCTTCTTACTCCTTTCCATGGCAAGCTTATGTAGGGTTTCACCGTTGTCAATGGCTACCTCCCATCCTCTCAGTGATTACGTCGCCTATGCTCTGTCACAGCATGGATAATCATCTGTCGGTTCTCGGTCAGGCCGGAATAAAATCCATCGATTCTTTTGCGTCTGTCACTAACGCCCCGCCTGCTAGGAGTTTGAAGCACGTCACAGTCATTCAATCATTGAATCCTACTCAGAATACCACAGACAAGGTTAGACCTTCCGGATTCTCTTGAATGCCGCCATCAGTTCTAGCCTATACCACGAAGACTCTGATCTCACGGAATGGTTGGCTCGTTTGTCAGGCGAGCACTCGGTTGTCAGGCGATCAACCATGCATCGTGCAATCAGGAATCCAAGAGATATTCACCCAATTGAAGGTAGAACGGAGGTGGTTGTCAGTCACACGTTCATAGGTGAGAATGATGATGAGTGTCACGGATCATCACATTCATCAAGTTGAAGAACAAGTGATATCTTAGAACAAGAACAAGCGGAATTGAATGGAAGAACAATAGTAATTGCATTAATACTCGAGGTACAGCAGAGCTCCACACCTTAATCTATGGTGTGTAGAAGCTCCACCGTTGAAAATACATAAGAACAAGGTCTAGGCATGGCCGAATGGCCAGCCTCCCAAAGATCTAAGATAGCATAAAAGTGAAGATAGCTACCAAAGTCTCTATCATGATCTAAGAACTAGATGTCCAAAGATGATCTAGAGATCTCAAGTGATCAAAAGATGAAAATACAATAGTAAAAGGTCCTATATATAGAAAACTAGTAACCTAGGGTGTACAGAGATGAGTAAATGACATAAAAAATCCACTTCCGGGCCCACTTGGTGTGTGCTTGGGCTGAGCAATGAAGCATTTTCGTGTAGAGACTCTTCTTGGAGTTAAACGCCAGCTTTAGTGCCAGTTTGGGCGTTTAACTCCCATTTGGGTGCCAGTTCCGGCGTTTAACGCTGGGATTTCTGAGGGTGACTTTGAACGCCGGTTTGGGCCATCAAATCTTGGGCAAAGTATGGACTATCATATATTGATGGAAAGCCCAGGATGTCTACTTTCCAACGCCGTTGAGAGCGCGCCAATTGGGCTTCTGTAGCTCCAGAAAATCCACTTCGAGTGCAGGGAGGTCAGAATCCAACAGCATCTGCAGTCCTTTTTAGTCTCTGAATCAGATTTTTGCTCAGGTCCCTCAATTTCAGCCAGAAAATACCTGAAATCACAGAAAAACACACAAACTCATAGTAAAGTCCAGAAAAGTGAATTTTAACTAAAAACTAATAAAAATATACTAAAAACTAACTATATCATACCAAAAACATACTAAAAACAATGCCAAAAAGCGTACAAATTATCCGCTCATCACAACACCAAACTTAAATTGTTGCTTGTCCTCAAGCAACTGAAAATCAAATAAGATAAAAAGAAGAGAATATGCAATGAATCCCAAAAACATCTGTGAAGATCAGTATTAATTAGATGAGCGGGGCTTTTAGCTTTTTGCCTCTGAATAGTTTTGGCATCTCACTCTATCCTTTGAAATTCAGAATGATTGGCTTCTTTAGGAACTTAGAATCCAGATAGTGTTATTGATTCTCCTAGTAGAGTATGATGATTCTTGAACATAGCTACTTATTGAGTCTTGGCTGTGGCCCAAAGCACTCTGTCTTCCAGTATTACCACCGGATACATACATGCCATAGACACATAATTGGGTGAACCTTTTCAGATTGTGACTCAGCTTTGCTAGAGTCCCCAATTAGAGGTGTCCAGGGTTCTTAAGCACACTCTTATTGCCTTGGATCACAACTTTATTTTTCTTTCTTTTCTTTCTTTTTTCGTTTTCTTTTCTTTTTCTCTTTTTTTCGTTTTTTTTTTCATAGCTTTTTCTTGCTTCAAGAACCATTTTTATGATTTTTCAGATCCTCAGTAACATGTCTCCTTTTTCATCATTCTTTCAAGAGCCAACATTCATGAACCACAAATTCAAGATACATATGCACTGTTTAATCATACATTCAGAAAACAAAAATATTGCCACCACATCAAAATAATTAAACTGTTATAAAATTCAAAATTCATGCAATTCTTTCCTTTTCAATTTAAGCACATTTTTATTCAAGAAAGGTGATGGATTCATAGGACATTCATAACTTTAAGGCATAGACACTAAGACACTAACGATCACACGACACAAACATAGATAAACATAAGCATGAAATTCGAAAAACAGAAGAATAAAGAACAAGGAAATCAAAGAACGGGTCCACCTTAGTGATGGCGGCTCTTTCTTCCTCTTGAAGACCCTATGGAGTGCTTGAGCTCCTAAATGTCTCTTCCTTGTCTTTGTTGCTCCTCCCTCATGATTCTTTGATCTTCTCTAATTTCATGGAGGATGATGGAGTGTTCTTGGTGCTCCACCCTTAGTTGTCCCATGTTGGAACTCAATTCTCCTAGGGAGGTGTTTAATTGCTCCCAATAGTTTTGTGGAGGAAAGTGCATCCCTTGAGGAATCTCAGGGATCTCATGGTGAGTGGGGTCTCTTGTGTGCTCCATCCTCTTCTTAGTGATGGGCTTGTCCTCATCAATAGGGGTGTCTCCCTCTATGTCAACTCCAACTGAATAACAGAAGTGACAAATGAGATGAGGGAAGGCTAACCTTGCCAAGGTAGAGGACTTGTCCGCCACCTTATAGAGTTCTTGGGCTATAACCTCATGAACTTCTATTTCTTCTCCAATCATGATGCTATGGATCATGATAGCCCGGTCTATGATAACTTCGGACCGGTTGCTAGTGGGAATGATTGAGCGTTGGATGAACTCCAACCATCCTCTAGCCACGGGTTTGAGGTCATGCCTTCTCAATTGAACCGGCTTTCCTCTTGAATCTCTCTTCCATTGGGCGCCCTCTTCACATATGATTGTGAGGACTTGGTCCAACCTTTGATCAAAGTTGACCCTTCTATTGTACGGATGTTCATCTCCTTGCATCATAGGCAAGTTGAACGCCACCCTCACACTTTCCGGACTAAAATCCAAGTATTTCTCCCGAACCATAGTAAGATAATTCTTTGGATTCGGGTTCACACTTTGATCATGGTTCTTGGTGATCCATGCATTGGCATAGAACTCTTGAACCATCAAGATTCCGACTTGTTGAATGGGGTTGGTAAGGACTTCCCAACCTCTTCTTCGGATCTCATGTCGGATCTCCGGATATTCACCCTTTTTGAGTGAAAAAGGGACCTCAGGGATCACCTTCTTCAAGGCCACAACTTCATAGAAATGGTCTTGATGCACCCTTGAGATGAATCTCTCCATCTCCCATGACTCGGAGGTGGAAGCTTTTGCCTTCCCTTTCCTCTTTCTAGAGGTTTCTCCGGCCTTGGATGCCATAAATGGTTATGGAAAAACAAAAAGCAATGCTTTTACCACACCAAACTTAAAATGTTTGCTCGTCCTCGAGCAAAAGAAGAAAGAAGAGAGTAGAAGAAGAAGAAATTAGGGAGAAAGGGAATGGCTTTAATTTTTGGCCAAGAAGGGGAGAAGTGGTGTGTATGATGTGTGAAAATGAAGGAGTAAAGGAGGGTTTATATAGGAGAGGGGGAAGGGAGGGTTCGGCCTTTTGAGGGTGGGTTTGGGTGGGAAAGTGGTTTGAATTTGAATGGTGAGGTAGGTGGGGTTTTAGGGGAAGAGGTGTTGAGGTGATTGGTGAAGAAGAGAGAGAGTGGTAGGGTAGGTGGGGATCCTGTGGGGTCCACAGATCCTGAGGTGTCAAGGAAAAGTCATCCCTGCACCAAATGGCATTCAAAATCTCGTTTTGAGCCATTTCTGGCGTTAAACGCCGGGCTGGTGCCCATTTCTGGCGTTTAACGCCAGCTTCTTGCCCCTTTCTGGCGTTTAACGCCAGTCTGGTGCCCCTTTCTGGCGTTAAACGCCCAGAATGGTGCCAGACTGGGCGTTAAACGCCCAACAGCTAACCTCACTGGCGTTTAAACGCCAGTGGGTGCGTCCTCCAGGGTGTGCTGTTTTTCTTCCTGTTTTTCATTCTGTTTTTGCTTTTTTCATTAATTTTGTGACTTCTCATGATCATCAACCTACAAAAAAGATAAAATAACAAAAGAAAATAGTTAATTATAAAACATTGGGTTGCCTCCCAACAAGCGCTTCTTTAATGTCAGTAGCTTGACAGAGGACTCTCATGGAGCCTCACAGATGCTCAGAGCCATGTTGGAACCTCCCAACACCAAACTTAGAGTTTGAATGTGGGGGTTCAACACCAAACTTAGAGTTTGGTTGTGGCCTCCCAACACCAAACTTAGAGTTTGACTGTGGGGGCTCTGTTTGGCTCTGTTTTGAGAGAAGCTCTTCATGCTTCCTCTCCATGATGAAAGAGGGATATCCTTGGACTTTAAACACCAAGGATTCTTCATTCACTTGAATGATCAACTCTCCTCTATCAACATCAATCACAGCCTTTGCTGTGGCTAGGAAGGGTCTGCCAATGATGATGGATTCATCCATGCACTTCCCAGTCTCTAGGACTATGAAATCAGTAGGGATGTAATGGTCTTCGACTTTAACCAAAACATCCTCTAAAAGTCCATGGGCTTGTTTTCTTGAGTTGTCTGCCATCTCTAGTGAGATTTTTGCAGCTTGCACCTCAGAGATCCCTAACTTCTCCATTACAGAGAGGGGCATGAGGTTTACACTTGACCCTAAATCACACAAGGCCTTCTTGAAGGTCATGGTGCCTATGGTACAAGGTATTGAAAACTTCCCAGGGTCCTGTCTCTTTTGAGGCAGTTTCTGCCTAGACAAGTTATCCAGTTCTTTGGTGAGCAAAGGGGGTTCATCCTCCCAAGTCTCATTTCCAAATAACTTGTCATTTAGCTTCATGATTGCTCCAAGATATTTAGCAACTTGCTCTTCAGTGACATACTCATCCTCTTCAGAGGAAGAATACTCATCAGAGCTCATGAATGGCAGAAGTAAGTCCAATGGAATCTCTATGGTCTCATTTTGAGCCTCAGATTCCCATGGTTCCTCATTGGGGAACTCATTGGAGGCCAGTGGACGTCCAGTGAGGCCTTCCTCAGTGGCGTTCACTGCCTCTCCTTCCTCCCAAAATTTGGCCATGTTAATGGCCTTGCACTCTCCTTTTGGATTTTCTTCTGTATTGCTTGGAAGAGTACTAGGAGGGAGTTCAGTAATTTTCTTGCTCAGCTGACCCACTTGTCCTTCCAAATTTCTAATGGAGGACCTTGTTTCAGTCATGAAACTTTGAGTGGTTTTGATCAGATCAGAGACCATGGTTGCTAAGTCAGAGTTATTCTGCTTAGAACTCTCTGTCTGTTGCTGAGAAGATGATGGAAAAGGCTTGCTATTGCTAAACCTGTTTCTTCCACCATTATTATTATTGAAACCTTGTTGAGGTCTCTGTTGATCCTTCCATGAGAAATTTGGATGATTTCTCCATGAAGGATTATAGGTGTTTCCATAGGGTTCTCCCATGTAATTCACCTCTTCCATTGAAGGGTTCTCAGGATCATAAGCTTCTTCCTCAGATGAAGCTTCCTTAGTACTGCTTGGTGCATTTTGCATTCCAGACAGACTTTGAGAAATCATATTGACTTGTTGGGTCAATATTTTATTCTGAGCCAAAATGGCATTCAGAGTGTCAATCTCAAGAACTCCTTTCTTCTGACTAGTCCCATTGTTCACAGGATTTCTTTCAGAAGTGTACATGAATTGGTTATTTGCAACCATTTCAATCAGTTCTTGAGCTTCAGTAGGCGTCTTCTTCAGATGAAGAGATCCTCCAGAAGAGCTATCCAAAGACATCTTGGATAGTTCAGAGAGACCATCATAGAAAATACCTATGATGCTCCATTCAGAAAGCATATCAGAAGGACACTTTTTGATTAATTGTTTGTATCTTTCCCAAGCTTCATAGAGGGATTCTCCTTCCTTCTGTCTGAAGGTTTGGACTTCCACTCTAAGCTTACTCAATTTTTGAGTTGGAAAGAACTTTGCCAAGAAGGCATTGACTAGCTTTTCCCAAGAGTCCAGGCTTTCTTTAGGTTGTGAATCCAACCATGTTCTAGCTCTGTCTCTTACAGCAAAAGGGAATAGCATAAGTCTGTAGACCTCAGGGTCAACCCCATTAGTCTTGACAGTGTCACAGATTTGCAAGAATTCAGCTAAAAACTGATGAGGATCTTCCAATGGAAGTCTATGGAACTTGCAATTCTGTTGCATTAGAGAAACTAATTGAGGCTTAAGCTCAAAGTTGTTTGCTCTAATGGCAGGGATAGAGATGCTTCTCCCATAGAAGTCGGGAGTAGGTGCAGTAAAGTCACCCAGCACCTTCCTTGCATTGTTGGCATTGTTGTTTTCGGCTGCCATACGTTCTTCTTCTTTGAAGAATTCGGTCAGGTCCTCTAAAGAGAGTTGTGCTTTGGCTTCTCTTAGCTTTCTCTTCAAGGTCCTTTCAGGTTCAGGATCAGCTTCAACAAGAATGCCTTTGTCTTTGCTCCTGCTCATATGAAAGAGAAGAGAACAAGAAAATGTGGAATCCTCTATGTCACAATATAGAGATTCCTTTAGGTGTCAGAGGAAAAGAAAAGTAGAAGACAGAAGTAGAAAATTCGAACTTATCAAAGAAGATGGAGTTCGAATTTTGCATCAAGGGATAATGTTAGTCCATAAATAGAAGGATGTGAGAAGGAGGGAAGTGATTTTCGAAAATTGAGTGAGAAATTTTGAAAATATTTTTGAAAAACATTACTTAATTTTTGAAAAAAAGAAAATGGAAAAGAAATCAAGTGATTTTTGAAAAAGATTTTGAAATTAGAAATCAAAAAGATTTGATTGAAAACTATTTTGAAAAAGATGTGGTTAAGAAGATATGATTGGTTTTAAAAAAATGTGATTGAGAAGATATGATTTGAAAAACATTTTAAAAAGATTTGATTTTGAAAATTAAAAACTTGACTAACAAGAAAAGATATGATTCAAACATTAAACCTTTCTCAACAGAAAAGGCAACATACTTGAAATGTTGAATCAAATCATTAATTGATAGTAAGTATCTTTGAAAATGGAAAGAAATTGATTTTGAAAAAGATTTGATTGAAAAATTTTGAAAACTTGAAAAAAAAATCTGATTTGAAAACAAAATCTTCCCCCTTTAGCCATCCTGGCGTTAAACGCCCAGAATGGTGCACATTCTGGCGTTTAACGCCCAAAACTATACCCTTTTGGGCGTTAAACGCCCAACCAGGTACCCTGGCTGGCGTTTAAACGCCAGTCTGTCCTTCTTCACTGGGCGTTTTGAACGCCCAGCTTTTTCTGTGTAATTCCTCTGCTGTATGTTCTGAATCTTCAATTCTCTGTATCATTGACTTGAGAAGACACAAATTAAAAATATTTTTGGATTTTTAATAATAAGAACAAATCAAAATGCAACAAGAATCAAATAACAATGCATGCAAGACACCAAACTTAGCAGTTTGTATACCACTGACACTAACAAAATGAAAATGCATATGAGACACACAAAACACTCAAGTCAATAGAATTCAAAGATCAGAGCACGAAAATTATCAAGGATTACTTGCAAATCCTTAATACACATGAATGCATTCAATTGACACTAAACTTAAGATGAGACACTAGACTCAAACAAGAAATATTTTTTGGATTTTATGACTTTTTTGATTTTTTTGTGTTTTTCGAAAATTAAGTGGAAAAGAAAGATAAAGGTATCAAAATTCTTAATGAGAATTCCAGGAATCATGCAATGTTAGTCTAAAGCTTCAGTCTAAAGGAATTAGACATGGCCAGCCAAGCTTCGGCAAGACATTGCATTCAAGAGCTAAATTGATGAAGATCAATCAGCTTTGGTGATGACAAGAACATCACTTTGAAACACTAGAATTCATTCTTAAGAATTCTGAAGAAAAAAAAATACCTAATCTAAGCAACAAGATGAACCGTCAGTTGTCCAAACTGAACAATCCCCGGCAACGGCGCCAAAAACTTGGTACGCGAAATTGTGAACAATACTTTTCACAACTCTCATAATCCCCGGACATGAACCCCAAAAACTTGGTGGCTCAATACCATGGCATTACACAACTTCGCACAACTAACCAGCAAGTGCACTGGGTCGTCCAAGTAATAAACCTTACGCGAGTAAGGGTCGATCCCACGGAGATTGTTAGTATGAAGCAAGCTATGGTCATCTTGTAAATCTTAGTCAGGCAAACTCAAATGGATATGGTGATGAACGAAATAAACATACAGATAAAGATAGAGGTACTTATGTAATTCATTGGTAGGAACTTCAGATAAGCGCATGAAGATGCCTTCCCTTCCGTCTCTCTGCTTTCCTACTGTCTTCATCCAATCCTTCTTACTCCTTTCCATGGCAAGCTTATGTAGGGTTTCACCGTTGTCAATGGCTACCTCCCATCCTCTCAGTGATTACGTCGCCTATGCTCTGTCACAGCATGGATAATCATCTGTCGGTTCTCGATCAGGCCAGAATAAAATCCATCGATTCTTTTGCGTCTGTCACTAACGCCCCGCCTGCTAGGAGTTTGAAGCACGTCACAGTCATTCAATCATTGAATCCTACTCAGAATACCACAGACAAGGTTAGACCTTCCGGATTCTCTTGAATGCCGCCATCAGTTCTTGCCTATACCACGAAGACTCTGATCTCACGGAATGGTTGGCTCGTTTGTCAGGCGAGCACTCGGTTGTCAGGCGATCAACCATGCATCGTGCAATCAGGAATCCAAGAGATATTCACCCAATTGAAGGTAGAACGGAGGTGGTTGTCAGTCACACGTTCATAGGTGAGAATGATGATGAGTGTCACGGATCATCACATTCATCAAGTTGAAGAACAAGTGATATCTTAGAACAAGAACAAGCGGAATTGAATGGAAGAACAATAGTAATTGCATTAATACTCGAGGTACAGCAGAGCTCCACACCTTAATCTATGGTGTGTAGAAGCTCCACCGTTGAAAATACATAAGAACAAGGTCTAGGCATGGCCGAATGGCCAGCCTCCCAAAGATCTAAGATAGCATAAAAGTGAAGATAGCTACCAAAGTCTCTATTATGATCTAAGAACTAGATGTCCAAAGATGATCTAGAGATCTCAAGTGATCAAAAGATGAAAATACAATAGTAAAAGGTCCTATATATAGAAAACTAGTAACCTAGGGTGTACAGAGATGAGTAAATGACATAAAAAATCCACTTCCGGGCCCACTTGATGTGTGCTTGGGCTGAGCAATGAAGCATTTTCGTGTAGAGACTCTTCTTGGAGTTAAACGCCAGCTTTAGTGCCAGTTTGGGCGTTTAACTCCCATTTGGGTGCCAGTTCCGGCGTTTAACGCTGGGATTTCTGAGGGTGACTTTGAACGCCGGTTTGGGCCATCAAATCTTGGGCAAAGTATGGACTATCATATATTGCTGGAAAGCCCAGGATGTCTAATTTCCAACGCCATTGAGAGCGCGCCAATTGGGCTTCTGTAGCTCCAGAAAATCCACTTCGAGTGCAGGGAGGTCAGAATCCAATAGCATCTGCAGTCCTTTTTAGTCTCTGAATCAGATTTTTGCTCAGGTCCCTCAATTTCAGCCAGAAAATACCTGAAATCACAGAAAAACACACAAACTCATAGTAAAGTCCAGAAAAGTGAATTTTAACTAAAAACTAATAAAAATATACTAAAAACTAACTATATCATACCAAAAACATACTAAAAACAATGCCAAAAAGCGTACAAATTATCCGCTCATCAATAAACATGTTACAAACTCTCATCCTTCAATTCCAAAAATTTTAATCCTAATTTCTAAAATCCCTTTTTCAAAAATATCAAATGTATCTTAATTCATAAACACAAATCCTTTTCAAATCCCATCCAACTCCTTTTCAAATTTAAAAAAAAAAACTCAATTATCTTTTAAAATCTTTTTCAAAATAAAAATCCAGATTTATCTTTTTCAAATATCATTCACAACTTTTTAATTTTAAATTATATCTTTTTCTTATCATATTTATCTTTTATAAATCATATCTTCTATCTTATCTTCCTTCAAAATTTTCGAAAACCCACCCCTCCCTTTAAATCCACATTCGGCCTCCCTCCTCTCATCCACCATTCGATACTAGCTATCCTTCTATCCCTCTTCTTTTCTTTCTTTTGCTTGAGGACAAGCAAACATCTAAGTTTGGTGTGTTTATCCGTGATCACTAAACCATATTCACTAATATCATGGCTCCTAAAGGAAAACAACCCACTCCAAGAGGCAAGAAAGAGAGTATTCCAAAACCACTTTGGAATCAAGGGAAGTTCTTAACCAAAGAACATTCAGACCATTACTACAAAATAATGGATCTAAGGTCAGTGATCCCAGAAGTTAGATTCGATCTGAAAGAAGACGAATATCCGGAGATTCAAGGGCAAATTCAAAACAGGAACTGGAAAGTCCTAGCTAATCCTGAAACAAATGTGGGAAGAAATATGGTTCAGGAATTCTACGCTAATCTGTGGCAAATAGACAGGCAGAGAATATCTGGAACTGTGATGAGCGGATAATTTATACGCTTTTTGGCATTGTTTTTAGTATGTTTTTAGTATGTTTTAGTTAGTTTTTATTATATTTTTATTAGTTTTTAGTTAAAATTCACTTTTCTGGACTTTGCTATGAGTTTGTGTGTTTTTCTGTGATTTCAGGTATTTTCTGGCTGAAATTGAGGGACCTGAGCAAAAATCTAATTCAGAGGATGAAAAGGACTGCAGATGCTGTTGGATTCTGACCTCCCTGCACTCGAAGTGGATTTTTTGGAGCTACAGAAGCCCAATTGGCACGCTCTCAACTGCGTTGGAAAGTAGATATTCTGGGCTTTCCAGTAATATATAATAGTCCATACTTTGCCCAAGATTTGATGGCCCAAACTGGCGTTCCAAATCTGCTCAAGACTGCCCAGCGTTAAACGTCGGGACTGGCACAAGAATGGGAGTTAAACGCCCAAACTGGCACAAAAGCTGGCGTTTAACTCCAAGAAGAGTCTCTACACGAAAATGCTTCAATGCTCAGCCCAAGCACACACCAAGTGGGCCCAAAAGTGGATTTTTATGTCATTTACTCATTTCTGTAAACCCTAGCTACTAGTTCTCTATAAGTAGGACCTTTTGCTATTGTATTTTCATCTTTTGATCACTTTAGATCTTAGGATCATCTTTGGACGCCTAGTCCTTAGATCATGGAGGCTGGCCTCTTGGCCATGCCTAGACCTTGTTCTTATGTATTTTCAACGGTGGAGTTTTTACACACCATAGATTAAGGTGTGGAGCTCTGCTGTACCTCGAGTATTAATGCAATTACTATTGTTCTTCTATTCAATTCGGCTTATTCTTGTTCTAAGATATCACTTGTTCCTCAACTTGATGAATGTGATGATCCGTGACACTCATCATCATTCTCACATATGAACGTGTGCCTGACAACCACCTCCGTTCTACCTTAGATTGAGTGGATATCTCTTGGATTTCTTAATCGGAATCTTCGTGGTATAAGCTAGAATTGATGGCGGCATTCAAGAGAATCCGGAAGGTCTAAACCTTGTCTGTGGTATTCTGAGTAGGATTCAATGATTGAATGACTGTGACGAGCTTCAAACTGGCGATTGTGGGGCGTTAGTGACAGGCGCAAAAGAATCACTGGATTCTATTCCGACATGATCAAAAACCGACAGCTGAATAGACGTGCTGTGACAGAGCGCGTTGAACATTTTCACTGAGTGGACGGGACTGTAGCCATTGACAACAGTGATGCCCAACATACAGCTTGCCATGGAAAGGAGTAAGAAGGATTGGATGAAGACAGTAGGAAAGCAGAGAGACGGAAGGGACAAAGCATCTCCATACGTTTATCTGAAATTCTCACCAATGAATTACATAAGTATCTTTATCTTTATTTTATGCTTTATTCATAAATCATTCATAACCATTTGAATCTGCCTGACTGAAATTTATAAGATGACCATAGCTTGCTTCATACCAACAATCTCCGTGGGATCAACCCTTACTCGCGTAAGGTTTATTACTTGGACGACCCAGTGCACTTGCTGGTTAGTTGTGCGAAGTTGTGATAAAGAGTTGAGATTGAAATTGTGCATACCATGTTGATGGCGCCATTGATGATCACAATTTCATGCACCAAGTTTTTGGCACCGTTGCCGGGGATTGTTTGTGTTTGGACAACTGACGGTTCATCTTGTTGCTTAGATTAGGTATTTTTTAGAATTTTTAAGAATGAATTCTAGTGTTTCAAGGTGATGTTCTTATCATCACCAAAGCTGATTGATCTTCATCAATTTAGCTCTTGAATGTAATGTCCTGCTGAAGCTTGGCTAGCCATGTCTAATTTCTTTAAACTGAAGCTTTAGACTAACATTGCATGATTCCTGGAATTCTTATTAAAAATTTTGAATCTCTTTATTTTCTTCTCCATATAATTTTCGAAAAATCCAAAAAAATTACAAAATCATAAAACCCAAAAATATTTCTTGTTTGAGTCTAGTGTCTCATTTTAAGTTTGGTGTCAATTGCATGTTTCTGTTCTTCTTGCATTTATCATGTGTCTTCATTGATCTTCAAGTTGTTCTTGATGATTTACTTGCTCTGACTTTAAATTCTCTTGTTTTGTGTGTTTTGTTGTTTCTCATATGCATTCTCAATTTGTTAGTGTCAGTCGTATACAAACTTCTAAGTTTGGTGTCTTGCATGCATTGTTTATTTGATTTTAGTTGCATTTTGATTTTTTTTTCTCATCATTAAAAATCCAAAAAAATTTTTAATTTGTGTCTTTTCAAGTCAATAATACAGAGAATTGAAGATTCAGAACATACAGCAGAGGAATTACACAGAAAAAGCTGGGCGTTCAAAACGCCCAGTAAGGAAGGAAAACTGGCGTTTAAACGCCAGCCAGGGCACCTGGCTGGGCGTTTAACGCTCAAAAGAGTAGCATTTTGGGCGTTAAACGCCAGAATGTATACCATTCTGAGCGTTTAACGCCAGGATGGCATAAGAGGGAAGATTTTGTTTTTAATGCAATTTTTTTTTCAAGTTTTCATAATTTTTCAAAATCAAATCTTTTTCAAATCATATCTTTTCAACCATATATTTTCAAAATCAATTTCTTTCCTTTTTCAAAAATACTTGCTAACAATTAATGATTTGATTCAACATTTCAAGTATGTTGCCTTTTCTGTTGAGAAAGGTTTAATGTTCGAATCATATCTTTTCTTGTTAGCCAAGTCCTTGATTTTAAAAATCAAATCTTTTTTAAATTGTTTTTCAAATCATAACTTTTCAATCATATCTTTTTAATCACATCTTTTTCAAGATAGTTTTCAATTCATATCTTTTTTATTTCTAATTTCAAAATCTTTTTCAAAATTCACTTTATTTCTTTCTCAATCTTAGTTTTCGAAAATCATCAATCAAGTTTTCAAAATCTCTTTTAATTATTTTAATTTTTTTTAACTTATTTTCGAAAATTCTTCCCTTCTTCTCACATCCTAATTCTTCTACCTCCTCCTTCTATTCCTCTGACACCTCAAGGAATCTCTATACTGTGACATAGAGGATTTCATATTTTCTTGTTCTCTTCTCTTTCATATGAGTAGGAGCAAAGACAAAAGCATTCTTGTTGAGGCTGACCTTGAACCTGAAAGGACCTTGAAGCGAAAGCTAAGAGAAGCTAAAGCACAACTCTCTGTAGAGGACCTAACAGAAATCTTCAAACAAGAAGAAGACATGGCAGCCGAAAACAACAACAATGCCAACAATACAAGGAAGGTGCTGGGTGACTTTACTGCACCTACTCCCGACTTCTATGGGAGAAGCATCTCTATCCCTGCCATTGGAGCAGACAACTTTGAGCTTAAGCCTCAATTAGTTTCTCTAATGCAACAGAATTGCAAGTTCCATGGACTTCCATTGGAAGATCCTCATCAGTTTTTAGCTGAATTCTTGCAAATCTGTGACACTGTCAAGACCAATGGGGTTAACCTTGAGGTCTACAGACTTATGCTATTCCCTTTTGCTGTAAGAGACAGAGCTAGGATATGGTTAGACTCACAACCTAAAGAAAGCCTGAACTCTTGGAAAAAGCTAGTCAATGCCTTCTTGGCAAAGTTCTTTCCACCTCAAAATTGAGTAAGCTTAGAGTGGAAGTCCAAACCTTCAGACAGAAGGAAGGTGAATCCCTCTATGAAGCTTGGGAAAGATACAAACAATTGATTAGAAAGTGTCCTTCTGACATGCTTTCTGAATGGAGCATCATAGGTATCTTCTATGATGGTCTGTCTGAACTGTCCAAGATGTCATTGGACAGCTCTACTGAAGGATCTCTTCATCTAAAGAAGATGCCTGCAGAAGCTCAAGAACTCATTGAAATGGTTGTAAATAACCAATTCATGTACACTTCTGAAAGGAATCATGTGAACAATGGGACGAATCAGAAGAAAGGAGTTCTTGAGATTGATACTCTGAATGCTATATTGGCTCAGAACAAAATATTGACTCAGCAAGTCAATATGATTTCTCAAAGTCTGTCTGGAATGCAAGCTGCACCAGGCAGTACTAAGGATGCTTCATCTGAAGAAGAAGCTTATGATCCTGAGAACCCTTCAATGGAATAGGTGAATTACATGGGAGAACCCTATGGAAACACCTATAATCCTTCATGGAGAAATCATCCAAATCTCTCATGGAAGGATCAACAGAGACCTCAACAAGGTTTCAATAACAATAATGGTGGAAGAAACAGGTTTAGCAATGGCAAGCCTTTTTCATCATCTTCTCAGCAACAAATAGAGAATTCTAAGCAGAGCCACTCTGACTTAGCAACCATGGTCTCTGATCTAATCAAAACCACTCAAAGTTTCATGACTGAAACAAGATCCTGCATTAGAAACTTGGAGGCACAAGTGGGTCAGCTGAGTAAGAAAGTTACTGAACTCCCTCCTAGTACTCTTCCAAGAATACAGAAGAAAATCCAAAGGGAGAGTGTAAGGCCATCAACATGGCCGAATTTGGAGAGGAGGAAGAGGCAGTGATCGCAACTGAGGAAGACCTCAATGGACGTCCACTGGCCTCCAATGAGTTCCCTAATGAGGAACCATGGGAATCTGAGGCTCACACTGAGACCATAGAGATTCCATTGGATTTACTTCTGCCATTCATGAGCTCTGATGAGTATTCTTCCTCTGAAGAGGATGAAGATGTCACTGAAGAGCAAGTTGCTAAATACCTTGGAGCAATCATGAAGCTAAATGACAAGTTATTTGGTAATAAGACTTGGGAGGATGAACCCCCTTTGCTCACCAAAGAACTGGATAACTTGACTAGGCAGAGATTACCTCAAAAGAGGCAGGACCCTAGGAAGTTCTCAATACCTTGTAAAGTAGGCACCATGACCTTCAAGAAGGCTCTGTGTGACCTAGGGTCAAGCATAAACCTCATGCCTCTCTCTGTAATGGAGAAGCTAGGGATCTTTGAGGTACAAGCTGCAAGAATCTCACTAGAGATGGCAGACAATTCAAGAAAACAAGCTTATGGACTTGTAGAGGATGTTCTGGTAAAAGTTGAAGACCATTACATCCCTGCTGATTTCATAGTCCTAGAGATTGGGAAGTGCATGGATGAATCCATCATCCTTGGCAGACCCTTCCTAGCCACAGTAAAGGCTGTGATTGATGTTGACAGAGGAGAATTGATCATTCAAGTGAATGAAGAATCCTTTGTGTTTAAGGCTCAAGGATATCCCTCTGTAACCATGGAGAGGAAGCATGAAGAGCTTCTCTCAAAACAGAGTCAAACAGAGCCCCCACAGTCAAACTCTAAGTTTGGTGTTGGGAGGCCTAAACCAACTTCTAAGTTTGATGTTGAACCCCCAAATTCAAACTCTAAGTTTGGTGTTGGGAGGTTCCAACATTGCTCTGAGTATCTGTGAGGCTCCATGAGAGCCCACTGTCAAGCTACTGACATTAAAGAGGCGCTTGTTGGGAGGCAACCTAATGTTATATTTACCTATTTTTCCTTTGTTATTTTATGTTTTCTGTAGGTTGATGATCATGGGAAGTCACAAAATCAATTGAAAAAGAAAAAATAACATGAAAAAACAGAAAGGAAAATAGCACACCCTGGAGGAAAAACTTGCTGGCATTTAAACGCCAGTAAGGGCAGCAAATGGGCGTTTAACGCCCAGTCTGGCACCATTCTGGGCGTTTAACGCCAGAAAGGGGCACCAGACTGGCGTTAAACGCCAGGAAGGGGCAAGAAGCTGGTGTTAAACGCCAGAAATGGGCACCAGCCCGGCGTTTAACGCCAGAATTGGCATAAGGGAGCATTTTTGCTCGCCACTTAGTGCAGGGATGAATTTTTCTTGACACCTCAGGATCTGTGGACCCCACAGGATCCCCACTTACCACACCACTCTCTCTCTTCTTCACCCATTCACCAATCACCTCAACACCTCTTCCCCAAAAATCCCTCACCTATCAAATCCCACTATTCTCCTCACCACTCACATCCATCCTTCATAAAACCTCACCTACCTCACCATTCAAATTCAAACCACTTTCCCTCCCAACCCACCCTCACATGACCGAACCCTATCCCTCTCTCCACCCCCATATAAACCCATCTTCACTCCTTCATTTTTACCCAACCAAAACACTACTTCTCCCCCTTGGCCGAACCACAAAGCCACCTCCATCTCCTCTATTTCTTCTTCTTCTACTCTCTTCTTTCTTCTTTTGCTCGAGGACGAGCAAACCTTCTAAGTTTGGTGTGGTAAAAGCTTTGCTTTTTATTTTTCCATAACTATTTATGGCATCTAAGGCTGGAGAAACCTCTAGAAAGAGGAAAGGGAAGGCAAAAGCTTCCACCTCCGAGTCATGGGAGATGGAGAGATTCATCTCAAGGGTGCATCAAGACCACTTCTATGAAGTTGTGGCCATGAAGAAGGTGATCCCCGAGGTCCCTTTCAAACTCAAAAAGAGTGAATATCCGGAGATCCGACATGAGATCCGAAAAAGAGGTTGGGAAGTTCTTACCAATCCCATTCAACAATTCGGAATCTTAATAGTTCAAGAGTTCTATGCCAATGCATGGATCACCAAGAACCATGATCAAAGTGTGAACCCGGACCCAAAGAATTGGCTTACAATGGTTCGGGGGAAATGCTTAGATTTCAGTCCGGAAAATGTAAGGTTGGCATTCAACTTGCCCATGATGCAAGGAGATGAACACCCTTACACTAGAAGGGTCAACTTTGATCAAAGGTTGGACCAAGTCCTCATAGACATTTGTGAAGAAGGCGCTCAATGGAAGAGAGATTCAAGAGGGAAACCGGTTCAACTGAGAAGGCATGACCTCAAGCCCATGGCTAGAGGATGGTTGGAGTTTATCCAACGCTCAATCATTCCCACTAGCAACCGGTCTGAAGTTACTATAGACCGGGCTATCATGATTCATAGCATCATGATTGGAGAGGAAGTAGAAGTTCATGAGGTTATATCCCAAGAACTTTATAAGGTGGCAGACAAGTCCTCTACCTTGGCAATGTTAGCCTTCCCTCATCTCATTTGTCACCTCTGTTATTCAGTCGGAATTGACATAGAGGCAGACATCCTCATTGATGAAGACAAGCCCATCACTAAGAAGAGGATGGAGCAAACAAGAGATCCCACTCATCATGAAATCCCTGAGATACCTCAAGGGATGCACTTTCCTCCACAAAACTATTGGGAGCAAATCAACACCTCCCTAGGAGAATTGAGTTCCAACATGGGACAACTAAGGATGGAGCACCAAGAACATTCTATTCTCCTCCATGAAATTAGAGAAGATCAAAGAGTCATGAGAGAGGAGCAACAAAGGCAAGGAAGAGACATTGAGGAGCTCAAGCACTCCATAAGATCTTCAAGAGGAAGAACAAGCTGCCATCACTAAGGTGGACCCGTTCTTTAATCTCCTTGTTCTTTAATTTCCTGTTTTTCAAATTTTTATGCTTATGTTCATCATCTATGTTTGTGTCTTATGATCATTAGTGTCTTAGTGTCTATACCTTAAAGTTATGAATGTCCTATGAATGCATCACCTTTCTTAAATGAAAAATGTTCTTAATTGGAAAAGAGAAGAATTGCATGAATTTTGAATTTTATAACAGATTAATTATTTTGATGTGGTGGCAACACTTTGACTTCTGAATGTATGCTTGAACAGTGCATATGTCTTTTAAATTTGTTGTTCATGAATGTGGGCTCTTGAAAGAATGATGAAAAAGGAGACATGTTATTGAGGATCTGAAAAACCATAAAAATGATTCTTGAAGCAAGAAAAAGCATTGAATTCAAAAAAAAACGAAAAAGGGGAAAGGAAAAAAAATAAAGTTGTGATCCAAGGCAAAAAGAGTATGCTTAAGAACCCTGGACACCTCTAATTGGGGACTCTAGCAAAGCTGAGTCACAATCTGAAAAGGTTCACCCAATTATGTGTCTGTGGCATGTATGTATCCGGTGGTAATACTGGAAGACAGAGTACTTTTGGCCACGGCAAAGACTCATAAAGTAGCTATGTTCAAGAATCATCATACTTAACTAGGAGAATCAATGACACTATCTGGATTCTGAGTTCCTATAGAAGCCCATCATTCTGAATTTCAAAGGATAAAGTGAGATGCCAAAACTGTTCAGAGGCAAAAAGCTAAAAGCCCCGCTCATCTAATTAAAACTGATCTTCATAGATGTTTTTAGAATTCATTGCATATTCTCTTCTTTTTATCTTATTTTATCTTCATTTGCTTGAGGACAAGCAACAATTTAAGTTTGGTGTTGTGATGAGCGAATAATTTATACGCTTTTTGGCATTGTTTTTAGTATGTTTTTAGTATGTTTTAGTTAGTTTTTATTATATTTGTATTAGTTTTTAGTTAAAATTCACTTTTCTGGACTTTACTATGAGTTTGTGTGTTTTTCTGTGATTTCAGGTATTTTCTGGCTGAAATTGAGGGACCTGAGCAAAAATCTGATTCAGAGGCTGAAAAGGACTGCAGATGCTTTTGGATTCTGACCTCCCTGCACTCGAATTAAATTTTCTGGAGCTACAGAAGCCCAATTGGCACGCTCTTAACTGCGTTGGAAAGTAGATATTCTGGGCTTTCCATCAATATATAATAGTCTATACTTTGCCCAAGATTTGATGGCCCAAACCGGCGTTCCAAATCAGCTCAAGACTACCCGGCGTTAAACGCCGGAACTGGCACAAGAATGGGAGTTAAACGCCCAAACTGGCACAAAAGCTGGCGTTTAACTCCAAGAAGAGTCTCTACACGAAAATGCTTCAATGCTTAGCCCAAGCACACACCAACTGGGCCCGGAAGTGGATTTTTATGTCATTTACCCATTTCTATAAACCCTAGCTACTAGTTCTCTATAAGTAGGGCCTTTTGCTATTGTATTTTCATCTTTTGATCACTTTAGATCTTAGGATCATCTTTGGACGCCTAGTCCTTAGATCATGGAGGCTGGCCTCTTGGCCATGCCTAGACCTTGTTCTTATGTATTTTCAACGGTGGAGTTTCTACACACCATAGATTAAGGTGTGGAGCTCTGCTGTACCTCGAGTATTAATGCAATTATTATTGTTCTTCTATTCAATTCGGCTTATTCTTGTTCTAAGATATTACTTGTTCCTCAACTTGATGAATGTGATGATCCGTGACACTCATCATCATTCTCACCTATGAACGTGTGCCTGACAACCACCTCCGTTCTACCTTAGATTGAGTGGATATCTCTTGGATTTCTTAATCAGAATCTTCGTGGTATAAGCTAGAATTGATAGCGGCATTCAAGAGAATCCGGAAGGTCTAAACCTTGTCTGTGGTATTCTGAGTAGGATTCAAGGATTGAATGACTGTGACGAGCTTCAAACTCGCGATTGTGGGGCATTAGTAACAGACGCAAAAGAATCACTGGATAGACGTGCTGTGACAGAGCTTGTTGAACATTTTCACCGAGTGGATGGGACTGTAGCCATTGACAATGGTGATGCCCAACATACAGCTTGCCATGGAAAGGAGTAAGAAGGATTGGATGAAGACAGTAGGAAAGCAGAGAGACGGAAGGGACAAAGCATCTCCATACGCTTATCTGAATTCTTACCAATGAATTACATAAGTATCTCTATCTTTATTTTATACTTTATTCATAAATCATTCATAACCATTTGAATCTGCCTGACTGAGATTTACAAGATGACCATAGCTTGCTTCATACCAACAATCTCCGTGGGATCGACCCTTACTCGCGTAAGGTTTATTACTTGGACGACCTAGTGCACTTGCTGGTTAGTTGTGCGAAGTTGTGATAAAGAGTTGAGATTGTAATTGTGCGTACCATGTTGATGGCGCCATTGATGATCACAATTTCGTGCACCAAACTGCCCTCTATGACTATCGGACCTTGGTCAGAGAAAACATTATTCATATTCACCCTGACAAAATCAGGGAGATCTTTAAGCTACCTCAGCTGAAAGATGAACCAGACTCCTTTAATAGGAGAATGATGAGAACAAATAAGGGCCTGGACAAGATTCTAGAGGATATATGCATCCCTGGAGCCAGTGGACCAAGCACCCCACAGACTAGAGGAACATCTAGTTCTCAAAATAAATGTTGTTGAGTCCTAATCTTAGCTTTAATTCTGTGATAGTTGTTCTTATAGGAATTTACCTTAGAAGTTATATACGAGTAGTAGTAATTAGTATATCTATTTTGATTTTATTTCCAATTAAACTATAATTTATTTTTCTCATCATCATTAAACATGAATAAAATAGTAGATTTTTAGAATAAAGAGGCAAATATTTTTTTCGAATTCTTAATAAGAAAAATTCTAATTACTTAGATGTGGTGGCAATACTTTTTGTCCTCTGAATGAATGCTTGAACAGTGCATATTTTTTTATATTGAATTTCATGAATGTTAAAATTGTTGGCTCTTGAAAGAATGATGAACAAGAGAAATATTATTGATGATTTGAAAAATCATGAAATTGTTTCTTGAAGCAAGAAAAAGCAGTGAAAAAAAACAAGGAATCATTGGATAAAGAAAAAGAAAAAGCCAATAGCCCTTTAAACCAAAAGGCAAGGGTGAAAATGATCCAAGGCTTTGAGCATCAATGGATAGGAGGGCCCAAGGAAATAAATCCAGGCCTAAGCGGCTAAATTAAGCTGTCCCTAACCATGTGCTTGTGGCATGCAAGTCCAAGTGAAAAGCTTGAGACTGCGTGGTTAAAGTCGTGATCCAAGGCAAAAGAGTGTGCTTAAGAACTCTGGACACCTCTAATTGGGGACTTTAGCAAAGCTAAGTCACAATCTGAAAAGGTTCACCCAGTTATGTGTTTGTGGAATTTATGTATCCGGTGGTAATACTGGAAAACAAAGTGCTTAGGGCCACGGCCAAGACTCATAAAGTAGCTATGTTCAAGAATCAACATACTAAACTAGGAAAATCAATAATACTATCTGAATTCTGAGTTTCTATGGATGCCAATCATTCTGAATTTCAAAGGATAAAGTGAGATGCCAAAACTGTTCAGAAGCAAAAAGCTACTAGTCCCGCTCATCTAATTAGAATCTGAGCTTCACTTAAAACTCTGAGATATTATTGCTTCTTGATTTCTTTTTATCCTATTTTATTTATCTAGTTGCTTGAGGACAAGCAACAGTTTAAGTTTGGTGTTGTGATGAGCGGATATTTTATACGCTTTTTGGGGGTAATTTCATGTAGAATTTAATAGGTTCTAGCTACTTTTTAGTATAATTTTATTAGTTTTTAGGCAAAATTCATATTTCTAGACTTTATTATGAGTTTGTGTGTTTTTCTGTGATTTCAGATATTTTCTGGCTGAAATTGAGGGATCTGGGCAAAAATCTGATTCAGGCTGAAAAAGGACTGCGAATGCTGTTGGATTCTGACCTCCCTGAACTCAAAAAGGATTTTTTGGAGCTACAGGAGTCCAATTGGCGCGCTCTTAATTGGGTTGGAAAGTAGACATCAGGGCTTTCCAACAATATATAATAGTCCATACTTTGCGTAAAGATAGACGACGTAAACTGGCGTTTAACGCCAGAAACAGGTTGCAAGTTGGAGTTCAACGCCAGAAACAGGTTACAACCTGGCGTTCAAATTCAGAAACAGCCCAGGCACGTGAGAAGCTTAATTCTCAGCCCCAGCACACACCAAGTGGGCCCCAGAGGTGGATTTCTGCACTATCCATCCTAGTTTGCTCATTTTCTGTAAACCTAGGTTACTAGTTTAGTATTTAAACAACTTTTAGAAACTTATTTTGTACCTCATGACATTTTTAGATCTGAATTTTATACTTTTTGATGGCATGAGTCTCTAAACTCCATTGTTGGGGGTGAGGAGCTCTGCAGCGTCTCGATGAATTAATGCAATTATTTCTGTTTTCCATTTAAATACGCTTGTTCCTATCTAAGATGTTCATCCGCGCTTCACTATGAAGAAGGTGATGATCCGTGACACTCATCACCTTCCTCAATCCATGAACGTGTGCCTGACAACCACCTCCATTCTACATTAGATTGAATGAGTATCTCTTAGATTCCTTAATCAGAATCTTCGTGGTATAAGCTAGAATCCATTGGCAGTATCCTTGAGAATCCGAAAAGTCTAAACCTTGTCTGTGGTATTCCGAGTAGGATTCTGGGATTGGATGACTATGATGAGCTTAAAACTTGCGAGTGTTGGGCGTAGTGACAGACGCAAAAGGATCAATGGATCTTATTCCGACATGATCGAGAACCGACAGATGATTATCCGTGCTGTAACAGAGCATTTGGACCATTTTCACTGAGAGGATGAGAAGTAGCCATTGACAACGGTAATGCCCTACATACAGCTTGCCATGGAAGAAACCTTGCATTTATGAAAGTGAGAAAGCATTATGTTGCAGGAATTTAGAAGACAAAGCATCTCCAAAACTCCATCATATTCTCCATTACTGCATAACAATTACCCCTTTTACACCCTTTTATTTATCTTTTACAATCGAGGCTAAAGAATCCTATTGGTATCCTGACTAAGATTAATAAGATAACCATAGCTTGCTTCAAGCCAACAATCTCCGTGGGATTCGACCCTTACTCACGTAAGGTATTACTTGGACGACCCAGTGTACTTGCTGGTTAGTTGTGCGAAGCTGTGAGAAATAGTCCATTAATATTGGCATACACAATTTCGTGCACCACAAATCCAGCCGAATGCTACCTAAAATAAACAAAATTGCAAAAGACTCAAAGTAGCATCTATATTGGCTAAAAGATAATTAATTCTTTATTAAACTCAACAAATTAGATTCAAATTCACTAGAAAAAGATAGGAAAAATGCTCACGCATCACAACACCAAACTTGAATTGTTGCTTGTCCTCAAGCAACCAAAACTAATATAAGCTTAGGATGTTAATTTGCATGAGAATGAGAATTCGATTAAGCTCATGTCTCTTCTTATAGTGGGGTTTACACTGCAATCCTGAAAAGTTTTGGCATCTCACTCTCCTTTGAATTAGAAGAATATTACTGTCATCTGGAAGTAGAATCCGGATAATATTATGAATTATTTGATCTTTTGTAGCTCAATTTAATCCTTGAACACAGTAATTTTTTTCTGGTGCTTTGCACCTTGAGCCTAGTCGTGACTTTAAATGTTGTCTCAAGTTTTACTTGACACAGAAACACCACAAGCACTTAACTGGAGAACTCTCTTTATAAATATTTTTATTATTAATTTTTTTTAATTTTTTTAATTTTTATATTTTTTTCAGTTACTCCCAGACAGTGGTACTCAAAGCCTTTGGCATACTCTGCAATTGATCTTGACTCTAAATTTTTGTCTTAAGGATTACTTGACACAAGAACACCACAAGCATGTGACTAGGGAAACAACTCTTTGAGCTTTTAATCATGTCTGACCTCTGGTGCACGAAATTGCAATCACACTTTTGCAATCCCGCACAACTAACCAGCAAGTGTACTGGGTCGTCCAAGTAATACCTTGCGTGAGCAAAGGTCGATCCCACAGAGATTGTCGGCTTGAAGCAAGCTATGGTTATCTTGTAAATCTTAGTCAGGATATCAGAAATTATCAGGATTGATTGTGAAAAGCAAAAGAACATGAAATGATTACTTGTTTTGCAGTAATGGAGAATAGGTTGAGGTTTAGAGATGCTCCATCTTCTGAATCTCTGCTTTCCTACTGTCTTCTTCTTCAAACACGCAAGTCTCCTTCCATGGCAAGCTATATGTAGGGTTTCACCGTTGTCAATGGCTACCTCCCATCCTCTCAGTGAAAGCGATTGCATATGCTCTGTCACAGCATAGCGGAATTCATCTGTCGGTTCTCAATCAGGCCGGAATAGAATCCAGTGATTCTTTTGCGTCTGTCACTAACGCCCCGCCTTCAGGAGTTTGAAGCATGTCACAGTCATTCAATCATTGAATCCTACTCAGAATACCACAGACAAGGTTTAGACCTTCCGGATTCTCTTGAATGCCGCCATCAATTCTAGCTTATACCACGAAGATTCCGGTTAAAGAACCCAAGAGATAACTACTTAATCTAAGGTAGAACGGAGGTGGTTGTCCGGCACGCGTTCATAGTTGAGAATGATGATGATTGTCACGGATCATCACATTCATCCGGATTAAGAACAAGTATTATCTTAGAATGGAAGCAAGCATGATTGAATGAGAAACAGTAGTAATTGCATTAATCCATCAAGACACAGCAGAGCTCCTCACCCCCAACCATGGGGTTTAGAGACTCATGCTGTGGAAGATACACAAAGAAAGGTGTAAAGTGTCATGAGGTCATAAGGTACTGATACAATGTCAAAAAATCCTATTAATAGTAAACTAGTAGCCTAGGGTGTACAGAAATGAGTAAATGACGTAAAAATCCACTTCTGGGTCCACTTGGTGTGTGCTTGGGCTGAGCAATGAAGCATTTTCGTGTAGAGACCTTTTCTGGAGTTAAACGCCAGCTTTCATGCCAGTTTGGGCGTTTAACTCCAAGTTTTATGCCAGTTCCGGCGTTTAACGCTGGAATTTCTGAGGCTGATTTGCCACGCCGGTTTGGGCCATCAAATCTTGGGCAAAGTATGAACTATCATATATTGCTGGAAATCCCAGGATGTCTACTTTCCAATGCCGTTGAGAGCGCGCCAATTGGGCTTCTGTAGCTCCAGAAAATCCGCTTCGAATGCAGGGAGGTCAGAATCCAACAGCATCTGCAGTCCTTTTTGGTCTCGGAATCAGATTTTTGCTCAGGACCCTTAATTTCAGCCAGAAAATATCTGAAATCATAGAAAAACACACAAACTCATAGTAAAGTCCAGAAAAGTGAATTTTAGCTAAAAACTAATAAAAATATACTAAAAACTAACTAGATTATACTAAAAACATACTAAAAACAATGCCAAAAAGCATACAAATTATCCGCTCATCACAACACCAAACTTAAATTGTTGCTTGTCCCCAAGCAACTGAAAATCAAAATAGGATAAAAAGAAGAGAATATACTATAGACTCCAAAATATCAAGGAAACATAGCTCCAATTAGATGAGCGGGACTAGTAGCTTTTTGCCTCCGAACAGTTTTGGCATCTCACTCTATCCTTTGAGGTTCAGAATGATTGGCATCTATAAGAACTCAGAACTCAGATAGTGTTATTGATTCTCTTAGTTGAGCATAATGATTCTTGAACATAGCTAGTGTACGAGTCTTGGCTGTGGCCCAAAGCACTCTGTCTTCCAGTATTACCACCGGATACATACATGCCACAGACACATAATTGGGTGAACCTTTTCAGATTGTGATTCAGCTTTGCTAAAGTCCCCAATTAGAGGTGTCCAAGGTTCTTAAGCACACTCTTGTTGCCTTGGATCACAACTTTATTTCTTTATTTTTCTTTTTCTTTTTCTTTTCTTTTTCTCTCTTTTTTTTTCGAAATTTCTTTTTTTGTATCCACTGCTTTTTCTTGCTTCAAGAATCAGTCTAATGATTTTAGATCCTCAATAACAGTTCTCTTTTTCCTCATTCTTTCAAGAGCCAACAATTTTAACATTCTCAAAACAACAAATTCAAGAGACATATGCACTGTTCAAGCATTCATTCAGAAAGCAAAAAGTATTGTCACCACATCAAACTAATTCAACTAGTTTCAATGATAAATTTTGAAATCCTGTACTTCTTGTTCCTTTGTGATTAAAGCATTTTTCATTTAAGAGAGGTGATGGATTCATAGGACATTCATATCTTTAAGGCATAAAATTTCAATTTTATTAATTATGAATTAAGAACAAGACTCAAAAATAGATATAAAATGAGACTAGAAAAATGAAAAATAAAAGCAAAACAGAAGAAAATAAAAACGCAAAAACATAGGCTCCTAATGATAGAGGTTTTCACAGAGTTAGGACTCAACAACCTTGATTTTGAGAAGTGGATGCTCCCTCAACTTGAGAGGAGAGCTTTTGGCGTTTCAACTCTTGGAGTTCACGCCCCTGCTTCTCTTGCTCCTTCCATTGACTCCTTGGTGATTGGCCGTTCAATGGGTATGAATTCATCTGCTTCCATCTTCACCCCAGCCTCTTTACAGAGCAAGGATATCAAGCTTGGATAAGCCAGTTTGGTTACAGTGGAATTCCTATTTGCAATTGTGTAGATCTCACAAGCAATCACATGATGGACCTCCACTTCTTTTCCAAGCATAATGCAATGAATCATCACTGCTCTCTTGATGGTGACCTCAGAACGGTTGCTAGTGGGCAATATGGAACGCCCAATAAAGTCTAGCCACCCTCTTGCAATTGGCTTGAGGTCTCCCCTCTTGAGTTGGTTTGGGACACCCTTTGAATTGGTTATCCACTTAGTCCCAGGGAGGCATATGTCCTCTAGAACTTGATCCAACCCTTTATCTACTCTCACCATCCTCCTATTGAAGGAATCAGGATCATCTTGCAGTTGAGGTAGTTTGAAGATTTCTCTTATTTTGTCCAGATGGAAGTACATAACTTTCCCTCTGACCATGGTTCTGTAGGTATGGTAAGCAGTTCCAGTCATTCTCTGCTTATCTGTTAGCCACAGATTAGAGTAAAATTCCTGAACCATGTTCCTTCCAACCTTTATTTCAGGATTGGTCAGAACTTCCCATCCTCTGTTTCGAATTTGCTCTTGGATCCCCGGATATTCATCTTCTTTCAGATCAAATTTAACTTCCGGGATCACTGACCTCAGACCCATTATTTTGTGATAATGGTCTTCATGTTCTTTGGTTAAGAACTTCTCTTGATTCCAAAGATTCTTTGGATTAGTCTCTTTCTTTCCTCTTAAATTGGTTTGTTTTCCCTTAGGAGCCATGATCTTGATGAATCTTGGCTTAGTGATCACGGAAAAGCACACCAAACTTAGAGGTTTGCTTGTCCTCAAGCAAAAAGAAAAGAAAGAAGAGAAGAGAGAGAGAGGAAGAGGAAATTCGAATGGTGTGGTGGAAAGAGAGAGCCAAACGTGAATTTATAAGGTGGGGAGGGGAGTTTTTTCGAAAAACAAGGAGAGATTTGAAGGAGATTTGAGAAGATGCGGAAAGAAATTGAGAAAAGGGTGATTTTTTTGAACAAAATTTGGGAATGATTTGAGAGATTTGAAGAGTGATTTTAGATATTTGAAAATTTGAAAGTGAATAATGAGAGATTGAAATGTATTTTTGTAGAAAAATATGGGTGAGAAAAGGAAAGTTTGAAAAAATCTGATTTGAAAACAAAATTGTGGTCCCCCCCACCTTTCTGGCGTTAAACGCCCAGAATGGCACTCATTCTGGCGTTTAACGCCCAATTGGCACCCCTTTTGGGCGTTTAACGCCCAGCCAGGTGCCCTGGCTGGCGTTAAACGCCAGAAAACCTTTATCACTGGGCGTTTTTCTGAACGCCCAGGATGCTGCACACCTGGCGTTAAACGCCCAGAATGGTACCCATTCTGGCGTTTAACGCCCAAAATGCACCTTACTGGCGTTTTTTCGCCAGTAAGCTCATTTTCTCTGCTTTTTGAGCTGAATCCTTCTGTAACTCTGTGAATTCCTTCATTTTTGATACTTGCCTCTGTAAGAACAATTCATACAACTTCCTAATGACTGGGTTGCCTCCCAGTAAGCGCTTCTTTACTGTCTTTAGCTGGACCTTCACTGAGAATCACTCAAGTCTCAGTTTTGAGCACTCCTGCTCAAAGTTTCCTTCAAGATAATGCTTGATTCTCTGTCCATTGACAATGAACCTTTTGTCAGAATCAGTATCCTGAAGCTCAACATATCCATATGGTGACACTCCTGTAATCACATACGGACCCCTCCAACGGGATTTGAGTTTTCCTGGAAACAGTCTGAGCCTAGAGTTGAAGAGCAGAACTTTTTGTCCTGGCTCAAAGACTCTGGTTGACAACTTCTTGTCATGCCATTTCTTTGCCTTTTCCTTATAAATTTTTGCATTTTCAAAGGCATTGAGTCTGAACTCCTCTAGCTCATTTAACTGGAGCAGTCTTTTTTCACCAGCTAACTGTGCATCCATGTTTAGGAATCTGGTTGCCCAGTAGGCTTTATGTTCCAGTTCCACAGGCAAATGACAGGCCTTTCCATACACCAGTTGGTATGGAGAGGTTCCTATAGGAGTCTTGAATGCTGTTCTGTATGCCCACAGAGCATCATCCAAGCTCTTTGCCCAATCCTTTCTTCGGGCTATCACAGTCCGTTCCAGGATTCTCTTTAGTTCTCTGTTAGAGACTTCAGCTTGCCCATTTGTCTGTGGATGGTACGGAGTTGTCACTTTGTGGCTAATTCCATATCTAACCATAGCAGAGTATAGCTGTTTGTTACAGAAATGAGTGCCCCCGTCACTGATTAGTACTCTGAGAACGCCAAACCTGCTGAAAATGTTTTTCTGGAGGAATTTTAGTACGGTCTTGGTATCATTAGTGGGTGTAGCAATCGCTTCTACCCACTTAGATACATAGTCCACTGCCACCAGAATGTAAGTGTTTGAGTATGATGGTGGGAATGGCCCCATGAAGTCAATTCCCCATACATCAAACAATTCTATCTCTAATATCCCTTGTTGAGGCATGGCATATCCATGAGGCAGGTTACCAGCTCTTTGGCAACTGTCGCAGTTACGCACAAACTCTCGGGAATCTTTATAGAGAGTAGGCCAGTAGAAGCCACATTGGAGGACTTTAGTGGCTGTTCGCTCACTTCCAAAATGTCCTCCATACTGTGATCCATGGCAGTGCCATAGGATCCTTTGTGCTTCTTCTCTGGGTATACATCTGCGGATCACTCCTTCAGCACATCTCTTAAAGAGATATGGTTCATCCCAGAGGTAGTACTTGGCATCTGAAATTAATTTCTTTCTCTGCACGTAGCTGTACTCTTTGGGAATGAACCTCACAGCTTTAAAATTTGCAATATCTGCAAACCATGGAGCTTCCTGAATGGCAAATAGTTGCTCATCTGGGAAAGTCTCAGAGATCTCAGTAGAAGGGAGGGATGCCCCTGCTACTGTTTCTATTCGGGACAGATGATCAGCTACTTGGTTCTCTGTCCCTTTTCTGTCTCTTATTTCTATATCAAACTCTTGCAGAAGCAACACCCATCTTATAAGCCTGGGTTTTGAATCCTGCTTTGTGAGTAGATATTTAAGAGCAGCATGGTCAGTGTACACAACCACTTTGGACCCCACTAGATAGGATCTAAACTTGTCAATGGCATAGACCACTGCAAGTAACTCTTTTTCTGTGGTTGTGTAGTTCTTCTGTGCGTCATTTAGAACACGGCTGGCATAATAAATGACGTGCAGAAGCTTGTTATGCCTCTGTCCTAACACTGCACCAATGGCATGGTCACTGGCATCACACATTAGTTCAAATGGTAATGTCCAATCTGGTGCAGAGATGACTGGTGCTGTGACCAGCTTAGCTTTCAGGGTCTCAAATGCCTGCAGACACTGTGTGTCAAACACAAATGGTGTGTCAGCAGCTAACAGGTTACTCAAAGGTTTTGCAATTTTCGAAAAATCCTTTATAAACCTTCTGTAGAATCCTGCATGCCCCAGAAAGCTTCTGATTGCCTTAACATTGGCAGGTGGTGGTAATTTTTCAATTACCTCTACCTTTGCCTTATCCACCTCTATTCCCCTGCTTGAAATTTTGTGCCCAAGGACAATCCCTTCAGTCACCATAAAGTGACATTTTTCCCAGTTTAAAACCAGGTTAGTCTTTTGGCACCTTTTCAGGACAAGGGCTAGGTGATTAAGACAGGAGCTGAATGAGTCTCCATATACTGAGAAGTCATCCATGAAGACTTCCAGAAATTTCTCTACCATATCTGAGAAGATAGAGAGCATGCACCTCTGAAAGGTTGCAGGTGCATTGCACAGACCAAAAGGCATCCTCCTGTAGGCAAACACGCCAGAAGGGCAAGTGAATGCTGTTTTCTCTTGGTCTTGAGGATCTACTGCAATTTGGTTGTAGCCTGAATAGCCATCCAAAAAGCAGTAATAATCATGGCCAGCTAGTCTTTCTAGCATTTGGTCTATGAATGGTAAAGGAAAATGATCCTTTCTGGTGGCTGTATTGAGCCTTCTGTAGTCAATACACATGCGCCACCCTGTGACTGTCCTTGTAGGAACCAGTTCATTTTTTTCATTATGAACCACTGTCATGCCTCCCTTTTTGGGAACAACTTGGACAGGGCTCACCCAGGGGCTATCAGAAATAGGATAAATAATCCCAGCCTCTAGTAATTTAGTGACCTCTTTCTGCACCACCTCCTTCATGGCAGGATTTAGCCTCCTCTGTGGTTGGACCACTGGTTTGGCGTTATCCTCCAATAGGATCTTGTGCATGCATCTAGCTGGGCTAATGCCCTTTAGATCACTTATGGACCACCCAAGAGCTGTCTTGTGTGTCCTTAGCACTTGAATCAGTGCTTCCTCTTCCTATGAATTTAAAGCAGAGCTTATAATCACTGGAAAAGTGTCACCCTCTCCCAGAAATGCATATTTCAGGGATGGTGGTAGTGGTTTGAGTTCAGGCTTGGGAGGCTTACCCTCCTCCTGAGGAATTTTCGAAAATTCCTTTGCCTCCTCTAGTTCTTCTTGATCAGGTTGAGCATCTTTGAAGATGTCTTCAAGCTCTGATTCTAGGCTTTCAGCCATATTGATCTCTTCTACCAGAGATTCAATAATGTCAGCGCCCATGCAGTCATTTGGTGTATCTGGATGCTGCATAGCTTTTACAGCATTCAACTTGAACTCGTCCTCATTGACTCTCAAGGTGACTTCCCCTTTTTGTACATCAATGAGAGTTCGTCCAGTTGCTAGGAAGGGTCTTCCTAGAATGAGGGTTGCACTCTTGTGCTCCTCTATTTCCAGCACCACAAAGTCAGTTGGAAAGGCGAATGGCCCAACCTTGACAATCATGTCCTCAATTATGCCTGATGGGTATTTAATGGAGCCATCAGCAAGTTGGAGGCATATCCGGGTTGGTTTGACTTCTCCAGTCAACCCAAGCTTTCTGATAGTGGATGCAGGTATTAGATTGATGCTTGCTCCAAGATCACATAGGGCTGTCTTGGTGCAGGCACCTTCTAATGTGCATGGTATCATAAAGCTTCCTGGATCTTAAAGCTTTTCTGGTAAGCTTTTTAATATGACTGCACTGCATTCTTCAGTGAGAAACACTTTTTCAGTTTCTCTCCAATCCTTCTTATGGCTTAAGATTTCTTTCATGAACTTAGCATAAGAAGGTATTTGCTCAAGTGCCTCTGCAAACGGAATCTTTATTTCAAGAGTCCTTAGATAGTCTGCAAAGCGGGCAAATTGCTTATCCTGTTCCGCTTGGCGGAGTTTTTGAGGATAAGGCATCTTGGCTTTATATTCTTCAACCTTAGATGTTGCAGGTTTATTCCTTACAGAAGTGGTTGAAGAAGCCTTGTTAGAGGGATTACTATCAGCACTCTCAGGTGTCTGATTCTCCCTAGGCGTCTGAACGCCAGGATTGGGAGGAAATTGGGCTTTTAACGCCAACTTTTCCCCCTTTTCTGGCGTTTGAACGCCAGAACTGGGTAAGGAATGGGCGTTTAACGCTAGCTTTCCTTCCCTTTCTGGCGTTTGAACGCCAACAACATTCCTCTCTGGGCTCTTACTGTCCTCAGAGGGATTTTGCACAGTGGTTTGGTTGTCCTCTGTCAATTGTTCCTTGTTTGGCTTTTTGCTCTTCTGAGCAGTGTTATTCAGTGTCTTCCCACTCCTCAGTTGAACTGCTTGACATTCCTCTGTTATCTGTTTGGATATTTGCTGTTTTGCTTGCTTCAACTGCAGTTCTATGCTCTTGTTAGCAACTTTAGTTTCATGGAGCATTTCTTTAAAGTCTGCTAACTGTTCTGTTATCAGGAGCAATTGTTGATTAAGCTCAATTATCTGTTCTTGAGGACTAGGGTCAGTGATTACTGCCATGACTTCCTCTTTTGGAGAGAACTCATTGCTAGAGTACAAATGTTGGTTTCTAGCAACAGTGTCTATAAGCTCTTGAGCTTCTTCAATTGTCTTCCTCATGTGTATAGATCCACCAGCTGAGTGGTCTAAAGACATCTGAGCTTTTTCCGTAAGCCCATAGTAGAAAATGTCTAACTGTACCCACTCTGAAAACATTTCAGAGGGACATTTCCTTAGCATACCTCTATACCTCTCCCAGGCATTATAAAGGGATTCATTATCCTCTTGTTTAAAGCCTTGGATATCCAGCCTTAGCTGTGTCATCCTCTTAGGAGGGTAAAAATGATTCAGGAATTTGTCTGACAACTGTTTCCATGTCTTTATGCTTGCTGTAGGTTGGTTATTCAACCACCTTTTTGCTTGATCTTTTACAGCAAATGGAAACAATAATAGTCTGTAGACATCCTGATCTACCTCTTTATCATGTACTGTGTCAGCAATTTGTAAAAACTGTGCCAGAAACTCAGTAGGTTCTTCCTGTGGAAGACCGGAATACTGGCAATTTTGCTGCACTATGATAATGAGTTGAGGATTTAGTTCAAAGCTGCTTGCTTTGATGGGAGGTGTACAGATGCTACTCCCATATGCAGCTGTAATGGGGTTAGCATATGACCCCAGAGTCCTTTTGGACTGATTAATCCCACTTAAGTCCATAATGGACAAAAGGGAAATGATAATAATTGCAAGGATATAAATTTTGTGTTTTTTTTTTTGAATTTACGAAAAAAAATAGAATAAAAGAAAATAAAATAAAAATTTGAAAATCAAAAAGAAAATAAGATCAAAGCAAATTGAAAACTGAATCAATGAGTTAATTAAAAAGATTTTGAAAATAGCAATTAGAAAGATATGATTGAAAAAATTTTTATGAAAAAGATTTGATTTTGAAAAGAGGAAAGAGAAAAACACAAAAAGACACTAAACTTAAAATTTTTAGAAAATCAAACACACAGTTTTCGAAAATTTTTAAGGGAAAAACACAAAGAGGACACCAAACTTAGAATTTTTATAAATCAAAAAGGGACTAAGAACATGCAAAAATCGAAAATTAAAAGAAAAACAAAAGCATGCAATTGACACCAAACTTAGAATATGAAACTAGACTCAACTAAAAGACTCTAAACCAACAAAAATAAAACAGTCCTAATCTAAGCAACAAGATAAGCCGTCAGTTGTCCAAACTCAACAATCCCCGGCAACGGCGCCAAAAACTTGGTGCACGAAATTGCAATCACACTTTTGCAATCCCGCACAACTAACCAGCAAGTGTACTGGGTCGTCCAAGTAATACCTTGCGTGAGCAAGGGTCGATCCCACAGAGATTGTCGGCTTGAAGCAAGCTATGGTTATCTTGTAAATCTTAGTCAAGATATCAGAAATTATCAGGATTGATTGTGAAAAGCAAAAGAACATGAAATGATTACTTGTTTTGCAGTAATGGAGAATAGGTTGAGGTTTGGAGATGCTCCATCTTCTGAATCTCTGCTTTCCTACTGTCTTCTTCTTCAAACACGCAAGTCTCCTTCCATGGCAAGCTATATGTAGGGTTTCATCGTTGTCAATGGCTACCTCCCATCCTCTCAGTGAAAGCGATTGCATATGCTCTGTCACAGCATAGCGGAATTCATCTGTCGGTTCTCAATCAGGCCGGAATAGAATCCAGTGATTCTTTTGCGTCTGTCACTAACGCCCCGCCTTCAGGAGTTTGAAGCATGTCACAGTCATTCAATCATTGAATCCTACTCAGAATACCACAGACAAGGTTTAGACCTTCCGGATTCTCTTGAATGCCACCATCAATTCTAGCTTATACCACGAAGATTCCGGTTAAAGAACCCAAGAGATAACTACTTAATCTAAGGTAGAACGGAGGTGGTTGTCAGGCACGCGTTCATAGTTGAGAATGATGATGATTGTCACGGATCATCACATTCATCCGGATTAAGAACAAGTATTATCTTAGAATGGAAGCAAGCATGATTGAATGAGAAACAGTAGTAATTGCATTAATCCATCAAGACACAGCAGAGCTCCTCACCCCCAACCATGGGGTTTAGAGACTCATGCTGTGGAAGATACACAAAGAAAGGTGTAAAGTGTCATGAGGTCATAAGGTACTGATACAATGTCAAAAGATCCTATTAATAGTAAACTAGTAGCCTAGGGTGTACAGAAATGAGTAAATGACGTAAAAATCCACTTCTGGGTCCACTTGGTGTGTGCTTGGGCTGAGCAATGAAGCATTTTCGTGTAGAGACCTTTTCTGGAGTTAAACGCCAGCTTTCATGCCAGTTTGGGCGTTTAACTCCAAGTTTTATGCCAGTTCCGGCGTTTAACGCTGGAATTTCTGAGGCTGATTTGCCACGCCGGTTTGGGCCATCAAATCTTGGGCAAAGTATGGACTATCATATATTGCTGGAAATCCCAGGATGTCTACTTTCCAATGCCATTGAGAGCGCGCCAATTGGGCTTCTGTAGCTCCAGAAAATCTGCTTCGAATGCAGGGAGGTCAGAATCCAACAGCATCTGCAGTCCTTTTTGGTCTCGGAATCAGATTTTTGCTCAGGACCCTTAATTTCAGCCAGAAAATACCTGAAATCACAGAAAAACACACAAACTCATAGTAAAGTCCAGAAAAGTGAATTTTAGCTAAAAACTAATAAAAATATACTAAAAACTAACTAGATTATACTAAAAACATACTGAAAACAATGCCAAAAAGCATACAAATTATCCGCTCATCAACCTCCCTAGTCATTGATGCTCAGAGCCTTGGACCTTACTTTTATTTTTCTTTTGCTATTTCTTTTGCTTCAAGGATTAAACTTTCATTAATTTCAGGAAAATCATAATAATTCTCTAAATTCCTGTTCCTTGTACATCAACATTCTTTGATTCAAATTTAAATATGCACTGTTCATGTCATGCATTCAGAATTACAATTAATACCACCACATTTAAGTAAATAAGACTACTCTTAAAATTAACTCAATTTCTCATGCAATACATCACTTCTGTATTTTTTATTTGAATTCAAGCTCAGTGAGTAATACATGAGACATCTTTTCAGAATTAAAGCATTTAAGGGAAAACTAAACTAGACCTAGGATTCTAACTAATAAAGGATCATGCAACAAACAAAGCAAAATAGCAGAAAACTGGAACATAACATAGAAAAAGAGGGGATGAATAAAAATGAAAGGAACTCAACCACCTTAGTTATCCTAACGGTCGCTTTATTCTTCATGTTGTGCTCCTCAGTGAAGATGATTCGCCTCTTTTTTGGTGCCATAGGAATAAACAGAAAACCCTTAAGCAAAGCGTCAACACCAAACTTAAAGGTTTGCTTGTCCTCAAGCAAAGAAGAACTGAAAATAGAAAGAGAAAAATATTATGATGAAAGAAAAAGAAAAAGAGAGAATTAGGATTGGGAGAGGGGGAAAGAAAATTAAAACTGTGCGGCGAATTGGTGTAGTTGTGCAGCGCGGGCAATGCGTACGCGTGGGTCACGAATTTTTCATAATGACGCATAAGCGTCAGGCACGTGTCCGCGTGCCCTGGGTTTTATGCGATTCACGCGAAGCCAGCCACGTGCACGCACAACTCTCTATTCGCGTGGCTTGGGAATCCAGATTTTCAATCGACGCGTGCGTGTCGTGCATGCGCACGCGTGGATGAACATTTGTGCAAATGACGCGCACGCGTGATCAAATTTGTGCCACTAGCACACTTCCAGTCCCAAGCCAGCATAACTTTCTGCCCAAACACATATTTACGTCGAATTTCAAGGTCACGCATACGCGTCACTAACGCGCACGCGTGGAAGGCAGAAAGAGCAAACGACGCGCACGCAGGGGTTAAGCGTACGCGTGATGCGGCTTGTGCTTCCAGCGCTACTCCCGCTCAACTATCTGTCAAATTTTTATTTTTCATGCACATGCATATGACGTGTACGCGTCAGCGACAATTGCGCGTCATGTGCTCCTCTTCTTCTTTTTTTATTATCCGGTTCCTGTTCTAAAATAGCTGCATGATCAGAAAATTAGTAAGAACTCAATAAAAATCAAATAAGTAAGAAAACTACTACTACAAAAAATAACTAAGAATGAAAAGGAACGATCATACCACGGTGGGTTGTCTCCCACCAAGCACTTTTAGTTAAAGTCCTTAAGTTGGACATGTGGTGAGCTCCTTGTCATGGTGGCTTGTGCTTGTACTGATCCAGAAATATCCACCAATATTTTTAATTCCAATGGCCACCGGGATTCCAAGCTACGCGCATAACGCCTTCGAGCAAGTTGAAGCAAGTGACAAGGCCCCAAGAGTATTGATTGTGGGAATGAATTTCAGGGTCCCAAACCTTGCTTTTACATTCGTCTTCTTGTGGATCACCATTGTTCCCACTGGGTGGCAAGCGATATATATTCTCACAGAGACATCCAAACAACCTTCTAGACCCATTCAATTGAGCTCTACACCAATCCTTGCACTTTAATTTGGAGCATGCAACCATATTGAACCTTGCTTGACAACTCTTGCCACTAGCCATCTTCCTCTTACTCTTAATGCCACAAAGATCTCTAAGTTGACCATCCGTCTCCAGTAGCCCATATTCAAGTAGGAAAGTAAGGGTTAAGGATAGGAATTTTATCCACTTGAATGTTGTATTGGATGGTGACGGCTTTGGGAGAGGTCTTGCAAGCTCCACTCCCTTGTGTTCTTCCTTAAATTCTTCCATCTCTTTGCAAGCTTCCTCAATTTCAACCTCTTCCTCTTGGTAGCTTTCTTTTTCAACTAACTCTTCATTGACCTTGGTCTTAGAGCCAGCTACTTTACCAACTCTCAGTTGAATAACCTTGCAATCTTTTTCAACTGACTCCTCCTTAACTTGTGCTTCCATACTTACCACTTGTCCACTTATCAAGGTGATAGCCTTGCCTTCCTCTCTTGGGTTTGAAATTGCGTTACCAGGAAGGCTATTAGTGGTTCTCTGATCAATTTCATTAACTTTGGTGGCTAATTGACCCATCTGAATCTCCAAATTCTTGATTGATGCTTTGGTTTCTTGTCTAAAACTTGCCAAGATTTCTTCAAAATCATCGTTCTGTTGGGGCTCAGAAGTTGCTTGCTGAGATGACTGAAACTGAGGGTTGTTAAAATTATTTTGTTGAAAGCCACCCTGAGAACTATGATTAAAATTTTGTGGCCACTGAGGTTGCTCTCTCCACCCAAAATTTGGGTGATTTCTCCATCTCTGATTGTAGGTCTTAGAATAGGGGTCATTATTGGAATTTCTAGGAGCACTCCCCATGTAATTGACCTCTTGAAGAGGATTTTGGGTGTTAATAGATGAAACTTGCATGCTACCCATCTGTTGAGTAAGTAGATTTAATTGCTGAGACATAAGCTTGTTCTGAGCAAGAATAGCATTAAGAGTTTATACTTCTTTAACACCCTTCTTCTGAGGAGCCTCTATATCTGATGGTGGCTCTTGATATAAATATGGAGATAGTGGTTCTTGATAGTTGGAACATGGAGCATTGAAGTTTCTTTGGTTTTGACTTTGCCAACCAAAATTTGGATAGTTCCTCCATCCACAATCATATGAATTACTACTTGGGTGGGAGTAGTAACCCATGTGATCTCTCTCCATTATTTTTCCTTAGCACAACACACTAAACAGAATTAAACGCACCATGTGGTAACAGGAAAGCAAAGAAGACAAAACAGAATTTTAAAAATCAAAATAAGAAAAATGAAAATAAAACTAACTAGGAAACACCAAACTTAATTTCAAAAATTAAGAAAAATATTAGTGCTATTTATTTATTTAAAATATTTTTTTCTTTTTTTTGAAAAATATTAAAAATAGATTTTAATAAAATTAAAACTAAAACGCCTAATCTAAGTAATCAAACAACTAATAGTTGTTAATCACTATCAATCCCCAGCAACGGCGCCAAAAACTTGGTGTGGTATTTTATAACCCACAAACTAACCGGCAAGTGCACCAGGTCGTACCAAGTAATACCTTACGTGAGTAAGGTTCGATCCCACGAGGATTGATGATCAAGCAACAATGATTGATTGATTGGCTTAGTTAGGCAAGCAGAAAAGGGTTTTGAGATATTCAAAAGGTTTAAATTTGAAAATATCAGAAGGCGGGTACGCAAGTAAGTAAGTTGAAAATAAAATATTGGAGAAACAGTTAAGGCTTCAAAGTTATCTATTTTTTCGAATTAACTTTTCTTACTAACTATTTTAATCATGTAGGATTTAATTTATGGCAAACTATATGTGACTAGACCCTAATTCCTTAGACCTTTCTAGTTTCCTCTAAAATTCATTAACTGCCAATTCCTTGGTCAATTAATTCCAATTAGAAGCTACATGATCAAATTCCAGTTTATATGCCACAAAAACTCTAATTACCCAAAAATAAAAGGATTATATGTCAAGTATCCCGTTAAATCCAAATAATTAAAATTTAAGAGAAATTATTTTCAAGCTGTTGTTCAAGTGAAGAGCTTTTCCAAGTTTTACAAGAACTCAAATAGAAAGAGGGTCATACTTCCGTTCCACCCAAATTCATAAGATAAAGAGCGAAAATCATTCTTAAATTATAAATCCATACCTGAATTAAAATAGAAAAAGTAATAAAATCAATCCATATAAATAGACAGAGCTCCTAACCTTAACAATGGAGGATTAGTTGCTCATGGAATGCGGAATGTCAAATTGGTATAGAATTCCCTAATGGAATCCCCTCATGGAACCTCCTCAATAGAAGAGAAGTCTCCCCTTTTTATAACTAATCCTAATTAATTTAAAATCTAATATCTAAAATTAAGATAATATCTTTTCTTATTTTCAAATTCAAATTTGAATTTAAATCAGAATTAATTATAACAATCATCACATCTTCAATTGATGAATGGGGACCACTTGATTCCTTCACTCTGCAGCTTTTAATCTGTGTTTTCTGGGCTGAAAACTGGGTCAAAAGCAGCCCAGAAATCACCCCCAGTGTTTTCTGCACATGGTGCATGTCACGCGTACGCGTCAGTCACGCGTACGAGTCGATGGTCTTTTTCGCAAGTCACGCGCACGCGTCATTGGTCTTCTTCGCATGTCACGCAGACGCGTCGGTCACGTGCATGCGTCGCTGTGAAATTCTTCAAATCACACGTACGCGTCAGTCACGCGCACGCGGCGCCATGGAAAGCTCCAAATCACGCGCACGCGTCAGTCACGCGTACGCGTCAATCCTCGTTGCCATCTCCTTTTGTTCTTGTGCTACAGAAACTCCATCAAATCCAGCCGAATGCTACCTAAAATAAACGAAATTGCAAAAGACTCAAAGTAGCATCCATATTGGCTAAAAGATGATTAATTCTTTATTAAACTCAACAAATAAGATGCAAATTCACTAGGAAAAGATAGGAATGATGCTCACGCATCAACAGCCTTGTGCTCCCGCACACATCGATGCACCCATTCTGCTAGGAACGTTCGCACGTTATGTGCGTCTGCATCTCTCTCTCTTTTACTTTCTGTGCGTACACACGAACCTATGTGCGTACGCACAGGCCTCGACTTAGGCATTAAACAGGGTAGAACCCCTGTTGGGCTAGCAGCTTCTTCTCTTTTCTTCTTCACTGCTGCTGCACCGCCCTCCGCCCAGCCCTCTTTTCGGCGACCCTGGCGCCGGCACCCCGCCACCGTCAGCCGCCACCCACGTCTCTTTCTCTCTCTTTCTTCTTTCTCTATCTTTATTTCTTTCCATTCTCTTTTCTTTCTCTTCCACTGGAGAGCTTCTTCACCTTTGTGGAACTCCGGTGTGTCTCCGACGAAGCCAACCGCTGTGAGTTTGCAGTGGCTATAACAAGTGCCATTGTTTCATCTTCTCATCCTCCTTTCTTCACCCTTTATTTTTAGGGTTTCATTTCTTTTCATGTTAATATTTTGAAGTTGTATTTATTTTCTTTTCATGTTAATTAGATTGAATTTATTGCTTTCTTTAGTTATCTTTGTATTACAAGTGTTGATATTTGAATTGCTGGGTTGTTTTTGAATGAATTTGAGCTTAATTGTGATAAGTTTACACAATGCACATTAATTGTTTGATGAAATGACTAAATGAAACTCTTGTTTGATCCATATGAGATGGCCATCATATGCTTTCAACATTTTCTTGTTTGGCATATTCTATGATTTGTACAACTTCAAATATGATTTTGTTGATGATCAACTTGATATTACCAATGAATTCTCTTGTTTCTTGAACTTGAAGTTCCAAACACCCATGTCTTACATGATATTCATTCCTTGGTTAACGGGTGACATGTTGTGCATTGATGTTAATTGAATTTAAATTTTTTATTGTTCATCTTAGCAATTCAATTGAGTAATCACATTGTAAGTGTTTACTTTTTGATGTCTTGATCAAATATCTTTTGCTCCAACTTAAGAACATTGTTATTGTAATTCTCACACCCCTAGAAGATGAACAATGACATTTCACTTTGCTTAGATGGTTATTGTTGTTGTGCACCCTTTTCAATATTGAACTTTTATGTCCACAACCTCAATAACCATTTCCTTCGAAAATTCAAATAAGTCAATTGGTGCTTGTTTAAGTTGCTTTCATGTTCATTCTTTAGGCTTGAAACTTAAACACTTAATTGAGAAGCATTGAACTTTGATTGTTTTAATAGTGCAATTACCGTTTCAACTGGCCGGTGTGTGTTTTAACCGCGTGTACATTTGGAATACACACATTGTTTCATCTAAAATCACACTATTTTGAAGCTTCCAATCAAGAATTTAAATTTTTTTTCACTTTATTTGTGCTTCCTCATTGATCTTGTGTTATTGTTGCCATATGATCTTGAAATCTTTTGTTTTTACTTCTCCTTTTTAGGATGCGCATGAAAGGTAAAGCACCGGTCACTTCACCTACCGGTTGTGTAACCATCAACTTGCTCTCCTAATACTTGGTTCATGGATCGCCAAAGTGAGAGACCAAATGTCTTGGTTAACTGGTGCACGAAATTGCAATCACACTTTTGCAATCCCGCACAACTAACCAGCAAGTGCACTGGGTCGTCCAAGTAATACCTTACGTGAGTAAGGGTCGATCCCACGGAGATTGTCGGATTGAAGCAAGCTATGGTTATCTTGTAAATCTTAGTCAGGATATCAGAAATTATCAGGATTGATTGTGAAAAGTAAAAGAACATGAAATAAGTACTTGTTTTGCAGTAATGGGGAATAGGTTGAGGTTTTGGAGATGCTCCATTTTCTGAATCTCTGCTTTCCTACTGTCTTCTTCTTCAAGCACGCAAGGCTCCTTCCATGGAAAGCTGTATGCAAGGGTTTCACCGTTGTCAGTGGCTACCTCCCATCCCCTCAGTGGAAATGTTCAACGCACCCTGTCACGGCACGGCTATCCATCTGTCGGTTCTCAATAAGGCCGGAATAGAATCCAGTGATTCTTTTGCGTCTGTCACTAACGCCCCGCCTTCAGGAGTTTGAAGCTCGTCACAGTCATTCAATCATTGAATCCTACTCAGAATACCACAGACAAGGTTTAGACCTTCCGGATTCTCTTGAATGCCGCCATCAATTCTAGCTTATACCACGAAGATTCCGGTTAAAGAATCCAAGAGATATCTACTTAATCTAAGATAGAACGGAGGTGGTTGTCAGGCACACGTTCATAGTTGAGAATGATGATGATTGTCACGGATCATCACATTCATCCGATTTAAGAACAAGTAGTATCTTAGAATGGAAGCAAGCATGATTGAATGAGAAACAGTAGTAATTGCATTAATCCATCAAGACACAGCAGAGCTCCTCACCCCCAACCATGGGGTTTAGAGACTCATGCTGTGGAAGGTACACAAAGAAACGTGTAAAGTGTCATGAGGTGCTGATACAATGTCAAAAGATCCTATTAATAGTAAACTAGTAACCTAGGGTATACAGAAATGAGTAAATGACGTAAAAATCCACTTCTGGGTCCACTTGGTGTGTGCTTGGGCTGAGCATTGAAGCATTTTCATGTAGAGACCTTTTCTGGAGTTAAACGCCAGCTTTTATGCCAGTTTGGGCGTTTAACTCCAAGTTTTATGCCAGTTCCAGCGTTAAACGCTGGAATTTCTGAGGCTGATTTGCCACGCCGGTTTGGGCCATCAAATCTTGGGCAAAGTATGGACTATCATATATTGCTGGAAAGCCCAGGATGTCTACTTTCTAACGCCGTTGAGAGCGCGCCAATTGGGCTTCTGTAGCTCCAGAAAATCCACTTCGAGTGCAGGGAGGTCAGAATCCAACAGCATCTGCAGTCCTTTTCAGTCTCTGAATCAGATTTTTGCTCAGAACCCTCAATTTCAGCCAGAAAATACCTGAAATCACAGAAAAACACACAAACTCATAGTAAAGTCCAAAAAAGTTAATTTTAACTAAAAACTAATAAAAATATACTAAAAACTAATTAGATCATACTAAAAACATACTAAAAACAATGCCAAAAAGCGTATAAATTATCCGCTCATCATTAACCAAGGAGTCGACTCCCAATATGAAGCAATCGAGAAAAGAACAATCTATTAGGAAAGGACACTGAAGGTTCCAAGCAAATACAAGGCGATCATCCATAAAATGATTGCCTCGCTTCATTGAGGATTCGTTGAGCAAGACCCCATTGAAGTTAATGAATCCATGGTGCACGAATTCTACGCTAACAACCAAGCTTGGGAAGCAGAGTCAGTATTCCTCCGAGGGAAGATGTTGGACACTTCCAACAAGGTTCTAGAAGCTATTCTAAAGATTTTCCATATTCTGCCTGCGAAGGATGACTATTCTAGGATAAAAGTGGATGTGTTCAAAGGGAGGATGTCTGTGGCTCCTATTCTTAAGAAGATTGGCCATCTTGGTGCTTCATGAGAATATAGCAAGGAGAGAAATTCTATTTCTGCGAGTATTTCTTATTTCGACTTGAATACCGAAGCACGTATATGGCATCAGATTATGGCCAACTATATAATTCCTAGTACCCATGCTACCCATGTCAGACTTAAAGCTGATTTGCTACTTTGGGCTATTATGGAAGGAAGGGAAATAGCCATTGTGCCTATCCACACATTGATTTAGAAACTCATTGAAAAGAAAAAGATTAGGACTCATGCATTAATTAAGTGTGGGGGAGGTTCGACAACTTTGAGGGGGTGAAATTCTTTTCTTAGACACTTTGCAATACCTTTTAGTTCTTTCTCTTCATTTTTTGCAATTTTGTTTTTATTGCACGTTGCTTGGTTTGTTTGTATGTATTTGAGTGCTTATAGCTTTACGGTAGTAAATATTTGCATGTTGCATGATAGAGTAAATAAGTTTGGTAAAACAATAAGAAATTTTCATGAAACCTACCTTAGGGCGTGCCATTGATTGAATTAAAAATTTGTTTTTCAACTTGCTTGAAGTAGCTTTTTTCATAGAACATAGAAAAAGAGCTAGAACAACATACCTTGTGAGATTTGAGCTCTAATATATGGTTGCGCATTTTCAACATAAAGTTTGTTCTTGTGTGATTATACTCCTTTTTATTGTGATCTTAGACTTGCATGAATCTATATGTCCTGTAATTGGTGTTTGAATGCATTTAACATGATTGAGGCCATTTTTTATATTGAACTCACTAACCCATATGGCCAACCCTTACATTCACCTTTGTAACCCCTTTTGAGCCTTTAAATCCCCTTTTGTTCTAATTCTAAGCACATTATTCTCCCTAAAGCGAAAAATCAGTGATGTCCTTGAATTGCTTCTTTGATTAGTGATGAGCGGATAATTTATACTCTTTTTGGCATTGTTTTTAGATAGTTTTTAGTAGGATCTAGCTACTTTTTAGTATATTTTTATTAGTTTTTAAGCAAAATTTACATTTCTACACTTTACTATGAGTTCATGTATTTTTCTATAATTTCAGGTATTTTCTGGCTGAAATTGAGGGACCTGAGCACAAATCTGATTCAGAGGTTGATAAAGGACTGTTGATGCTGTTGGATTCTGACCACCCTGCACTCGAAATGGAATTTTTGGAGCTACTGAAAGCCAAATGGCGCGCCCTCAATTTCGTTGGAAAGTAGACATCCAAGGCTTTCCAGAAATATATAATAGTCCATACTTTGTCCGAGTTTAAACGATGCAAATTGGCATTCAACGGCAGCTTTCTGCCCTATTCTGGTGTTAAACGCCAGAAACAAGTTGCAAGCTAGAGTCAAACGCCAGAAACAACTTACAAACTGGCGTTTAACTCCAAAGAAGGCCTCTACACGTGAAAGCTTCAATGCTCAGCCCAAGCACACACCAATTGGCCCCGGAAGTGGATTTCTACATCATTTACTTATTTTTGTAACCCTAGGCAACTAGTTTAGTATAAATAGAACTTTTTACTATTGTACTAGGGATCTTTTTCATTATTTTCGAATTCATATACCATTTGGGGAGGCTGGCCATTCGGCCATGCCTAGACCTTGTTCTTATGTATTTTCAACGATGGAGTTTCTACACACCATAGATTAAGGTGTGGAGCTCTGCTGTTCCTCGAGTATTAATGCAAAGTACTATTGTTCTTCTATTCAATTCATACTTATTCTTATTCTAAGATATCCATTCACACACAAGAACATGATGAATGTGATGATTATGTGACACTCATCACCATTCTCACTTATGAACGCATGATTGACAACCACTTCCGTTCTACATGAAAATAAGCTTGAAGGTATATCTCTTGGGTTTCTAATCAACGATTCACATCGACTCCCCTCTGACAATGGGGCATCTGAATCCGAGATTAAAATCTTTGTGGTATAGGCTAGAATCCATTGGCAGCATTCCTGAGATCCGGAAAGTCTAAACCTTATCTGTGGTATTCCGAGTAGGATCTGGGATGGGATGACTGTGACGAGCTTCAAACTCGCGACTGTAGGGCATAGTGACAGACGCAAAAGGATAGTAAATCCTATTCCTACACGATCAAGAACCAACAGCTGATTAGGCATACGATATCTGTGCATGGTAGTTTTCATCCGAGACGAGAAATCCGACAGTTGATTAGCCATACAGAAACTGTAGAGGACCATTTTCACTGAGAGGACGGGAAGTAGCCATTGACAACGGTGACACCCAACATACAACTTGCCATACAAAGGAGTATGAAGGCAGTAGAAAAGCAGAGATTCAGAAGGAACAACGCATCTCCATACGCTTATCTGAAATTCCCACCAATGAATTACATAAGTATCTCTATCTTTATTTTATGTTTTATTTTTCTTTTATTATCAAAACTCTATAACCATTTGAATTCGCCTGACTGAGATTTACAAGATGACCATAGCTTGTTTCAAGCTGACAATCTCCGTGGGATCGATCCTTACTCACGTAAGGTTTATTACTTGGACGACCCAGTGCACTTGCTGGTTAGTTGTGCGAAGTTGTGAAAAAGAGTTGAGATTACAATTGTGCGTACCAAGTTGTTGGCGCCATTGAGATCACAATTTCGTGCACCAAGTTTTTGGAGCTGTTGTCGGGGATTGTTCGAGTTAGGACAACTGGCGGTTCATCTTGTTGCTTAGATTAGGTAATTTTTTCTTGTTTCAACCTTTATTTTCTTTTCAAAAAGTTTTCAAAAATCTTTCAAAATTTTTTTCTTTGTTTTCGTTTTTCCAAAAAGATATTTTTGAAAAAATCCAAAAAAATTAATAAAATTATAAAAACCAAAAATAATTTGTGTTTCTTGTTTGAGTCTAGTGTCAATTTTTAAGTTTAGTGTCAATTGCATGTTTTAATTTTTCTAAAAAAATTTTTCGAAAACTCATGCATGGTGTTCTTCATGATCTTCAAGTTGTTCTTGGTAAGTCTTCTTGTTTGATCTTCATATTTTCTTGTTTTGTGTCTTTTGTTGTTTTTCATATGCATTTTTGCATTCATAGTGTCTAAACATGAAAAATCTCTAAGTTTGGTGTCTTGCACGTTTTTCTTTTCTTGAAATTTTTTCAAAAATATATTCTTGATGTTCATCATGATCTTCAAAGTGTTCTTGGTGTTCATCTTGACATTCAAAGTGTTCTTGCATGCATCATTGGTTTTGATCCAAAATTTTCATGTTTTGAGTCATTTTGTGTTTTTCTCTCTCCTCATTAAAAATTCAAAAATAAAAAATATCTTTCCCTTATTTCTCTCATAAATTTCGAAATCTTTGGGATGACTTAGTCAAAATTTTTTAAAATAAGTTGTTTCTTGTTAGTCAAGTCAAGATTTCAATTTCAAAATCTTTTTCAAAAATCTTTTTTTAACTTTTTCTTTTATTTTCGAAATTAATACTAACAACTAATGTTTTGATTCAAAAATTTCAAGTTTGTTACTTTCTTGTTAAGAAAGATTCAAACTTTAAATTTTAAAATCATATATTTTGATTTCTTGTGAGTCAAGTCATTAACTCTGATTTTAAAAATTAATTCTTTTTCAAAATAAATTTCAATCATATCTTTTCAATCATATCTTTTCAAACATATCTTTTTCAAATTATATCTTTTTCAAAATCAATTTCAAAATCTTTTCTAACTTCTTGTCTTTCCAAAATTGATTTTCAAATCTTTTTCAATTAACTAATTAACTTTTTGTTTGATTTTAAAATTCTTATCTTTTTCAAAACCACCTAACTACTTTTCTCTCTCTTATTTTCGAAAATCATTAACTTCTTTTTCAAAATTCTTTTTAATTTCTCTTAATTTTCGAATTCTAACAAAAGTTTAAAATAAAAACAAAAATATTTTCCTTTTCCTTTTAATTATTTTTGAAAACTCTCTCTCTCATCTTCTTCTATTTATTTATTTAATCACTAACACTCTTCTCTTCTTCTTATAATTCGAATACTCTCTCCCTCTCTGTGTTCGAATTCTTCATCTCTTCTCTCTACATCATTATTCTATTCTTTTCTTCTTTTACTCACATAAAAGAATCTCTATACTGTGACATAGAGGATTCCTCTTTCTTTTCTGTCCTCTTCTTTTTCATATGAGCAAGAGCAAGGACAAGGACGCTCTTGTTGAAGCAGATCCTGAACCTGAAAGGACTCTGAAGAAGAAGCTAAGAGAAGCTAAAGCACAATAATCCAAAGAAAACCTTACAGAGAATCTCGAAAAAGAAGTAATGGCCGAACCCAACAACAATGCAAGGAAGATGCTTGGTGATTTTACTACACCAAATTCTAACTTCCATGGAAGAAGCATCTCAATCCCTGCCATTGGAGCAAACTACTTTGAGCTAAAGCCTCAATTAGATTCTCTGATGCAACAGAATTGCAAGTTTCATGGACTTCCATCAGAAGACCCTTTTCAGTTCTTAACTAAATTCTTGCAGATCTGTGATACTGTTAAGACTAATGAAGTTAATCCTGAGTTCTATAAGCTTATGCTTTTCCCTTTTGCTATAAGAGACATAGCTAGAACATGGTTGGACTCTCAACCTAGAGATAGCCTGAACTCTTGGGATAAGCTGGTCAAAGCTTTCTTAGCCAAGTTCTTTCCTCCTCAAAAGCTGAGCAAGCTTAGAGTGGATGTTCAAACCTTCAGGCAGAAAGAAGGTGAATCCCTCTATGAAGCTTGGGAAAGATACAAACAACTGACCAAAAAGTGTCCTTTTGACATGCTTTCAGAATGGACCATCCTGGATATATTTTATGATGGTCTGTCTAAATTGTCTAAGATGTCATTGGACCATTTTGCAGGTGGATCTATTCACCTGAAGAGAACACCTGCAGAAGCTCAGGAACTCATTGACATGGTTGCAAATAACCAGTTCATGTACACCTCTGAAAGGAATCTTGTGAGTAATGGGACGCCTCAGAGGAAGGAAGTTCTTGAAATTGATGCTCTGAATGCCATATTGGATCAGAACAAAATGTTGACTCAATAAGTCAATTTAATTTCTCAGAGTCTGAATGGATTGCAAAATACATCCAACAGTACTAAAGAAGCATCTTTTGAAGAAGAAGCCTATGATCCTGAGAACCCTGCAATGGCAGAGGTGAATTACATGGGTGAAGCCTATGGAAACACCTATAATCCCTCATGGAGAAATCATCCAAATTTCTCATGGAAGGATCAACAAAAGTCTCAACAAGGCTTTAACAATAATGGTGGAAGAAACATGTTTAGCAATGGCAAGCCTTTTCCATCATCCTCTCAACAACAGACAGAGAATTCTGAGCAGAGGCCTTCTATCTTAGCAAACATAGTCTCTGATCTATCTAAGGCCACACTAAGTTTCATGAATGAAACAAGGTCTTCCATTAGAAATTTGGAGGCACAAGTGGGCCAGCTGAGTAAAAGAGTCACTGAAACTCCTCCTAGTACTCTCCCAAGCAATACAAAAGAGAATCCAAAAAGAGAGTGCAAGGTCATAACCTTACTCGTAAAACCCGGTTAATTGATGGCTAATTAACCCATAAATGAGAATTCATTCTAGAAATCCCAAAATGTGATTTTTGTGGCTAAATATGATAGAGGAGATTGAGACGAGAATTTCGGTACCAATTTTGTAGAAATCGAACCAAGATTGGACCGAACGGGCCAAACTGGGCCAACCGGACCCAAAGTGGACCCTTGGCCCAACATAACTAAACCAAAACCCTAGTTTTCAGCATTCTCTCTCCTCACAACACTCAATTCACGCTGAAAAAGAGAGGCCATGGAGGGAAGAACACTCTCTCAAGTTCTCTCCCTTGGTTGATCTTCAAACCACCATAACTTTTGATCTAGAGCTCCGATTGCCGCTCCGTTTGTGGCCACACGTTCACCATGGAGAGCTCTACAAAACCCATACAATTAATCTTGAGGTAAGCCACGTTTTGCTCTTCGAAATTCCAGCCTTGTTTTCGAGTTTTATGAGCAAAAATGTTGAGATTTTGGGCTCTTTGATGTTATAGGACCCAAATCTCTTGAAGGAGAAGATTAATCTTGTCTCCTTGGACCTTGGGTGTGGTAAGATTCTCAACCCTAGTGTAATTTGTTGTTCTATGATGTTTGGGTATTGAGATGTTGTGTATGGGTATGATGATTGTGGCTTAGGTTGTATATATGTGAATATTGGAGCTTGAGTGGTGATTTTGAAAAAGCTTGAAAAAGAGATTTGGTGGTGAAAAATCTGTTCTTGGAGGTGTTGAGGCCTTGAGAGCTTGTGGATAAGTGATTTGGAAGTGCTCCGGTTGAACTTGGAAAATCGGCTAAGGTATGGTTTCGGTTTCCCGTATCTAATATGTAATGTGGTAGGAAATACTTAGGCTAGAGGCCCTAAGATAGGCATTGAATTGTTGATGTTGTTGAATTATTGATATATATGATGTGGTCATATATGTGATGATGATTAATGATGCCTTGATGGTATGATGTATGAGAAATATGCATATTGTGATATATGCTTGATGATTGGTTATGGTTGAATTGTGGGTTGAACCATGTTGATGGTGAGTATGATATTGATTGTGTACAATGATGATTTATTGGAATTGGTGTTGTTGAGAATTGGCATGAGGAAGAGTATATGATATGTCAATATGTTTGAGTTTGAGCCACTTGGGTGAAGTGGGTTAAAATGATGGGATAGTGATTTTGTATATTGTGGTAAAGTCTCAATGTGTGAGTTGAGGAGGTTTGATGTTGAATTTGATATATATTGATTGATTTCAAAGAAAAGGGATGAAATTGGCATGTTTTGATTGATTTTGAAAAGAGTTGAATATGGCTTGTTTTGGAAATGGCATGTTGTGGTTTTGTATGAAAAATATGGTTTTTGGGCATACTTTGACGAAACATAACTTGGACTACGGATCTCTATTTTGTGCCAAATCTGTTTAGAAATGAAATTTGATCCGGGATGTCCATGCCATTCGAAGAACAGATGAAAAATGATTTAAAATGAGGAAGTTATGTCCATTGGAAGATAGGGGTTTGAATCTGTGAATTTTGCAGCTTTTAACTTAGAAAATTTTTAGCAGAATGACCCCTGGCGCGTAGGCGCACTTGGCGCGCACGCGCCGTTCTTCCAGAAAAGGCCATCTACGCGTGCGCGTGGAGTGCGCGTACGTGTGGACCTGTTTTCATCCCAAAGTTGACTTTTGAGTTTTAAAAGCCAAATTTCATACTTCTAAGCCTTCGATCTCACCATTTATGTCTTAAATCATTATGACATGCCTAGCTATTAAAAAGGGGCTAGTGAATGAGGTAACTTGCGAGTGAAGCAAGGGAAAAATGAATGATCAATGAGGATCAAAGATGATTATGTGAGATGCGAAGGATGGTGGTGGAAGTGCTTGTTATGCCATGGGCCGAAAGGCTGTAATTGTTAATGAAGCGGCTGGTTATGGATTTAACCGTGAGCCGGAAAGCTGGTTATGGATTTAACCGTGAGCCAGAATGGCTGTGTATGATATGAATATTGGCTGGTTCTGGACTGAACCGTGAGCCGGATGGCTGATATGGATGTTGATCCATGGATGAGAATTCATGCATGTTTATGCTGAATTATTGATAATTGTGATTTGCACTTCCACTATCTGAGATACGAGTTTCCCTGGGTAGTAGCAGTGGCTAGCCACCACGTGCTCCAGGTTGAGACTTGATACTCTGTTGACCCTATGTCGTAAGTGTGGCCGGACACTGTGAAAGACCCGGATGAGCTCGCCCCCGTAAATATTCACGAGTGAGGGTGATGGATATAGATCATGATTATGATCAAGTTTATAACGAGTATAACTCGAGTTGGGGATGCGTGACAGAGGGACAGTCCAATGGTTAGCGACCAGGACTTGTCGGGTTGGCTCTATAACCGACAAGATGATATCATCAGCCACTAGGGACAGGCATTCATCATATGCATACTGGTGGACGAAATTGTGATCCTTAATTAATGGCTCTTTGGCATGTGCCAAAGAGAACTAATTTAACTAACTGATTACTTTCTTTTCACAATTCCGTTCAACTAACCAGCAAGTGCACTGGGTCGTCCAAGTAATACCTTACGTGAGTAAGGGTCGATCCCACGGAGATTATTGGCTTGAAGCAATCAATATTTATTTTATTAGTCTTAGTTAGGATGTCAACAAGGTTATTTGGATTAAAAGTGAAATTACTAGATTTGATTATAAAAATAAAAGAGGGAACAATGTTACTTTGTTTTGCAGTACTGGGGAATATGTTGGAGTTTTGGAGATGCTTTGTCCTCTGACTTCAACTCTTCCTTGAAATCCTCTTCTCACACGCAGGTTCCTTCCATGGCAAGCTCTATGTAGGGTGTCACCGTTGTCAGTGGCTACTTCCCATCCTCTCAGTGAAAACGTTCCTATGCTCTGTCACAGCACGGCTAATCATCTGTCGGTTCTCAATCAGCTTGGAATAGAATCCATTGATTCTTTTGCGTCTGTCACTAACGCCCAGCCCTCAGGAGTTTGAAGCACGTCACAGTCATTCAATCCCGGAATCCTACTCGGAATACCATAGACAAGGTTTAGACTTTCCGGATTCTCATGAATGCCGCCATCAATCCGGCTTATACCACGAAGATTCTGTTGGGGAATCTAAGAGATATTCATTCAATCTAATGTAGAACGGAGGTGGTTGTCAGGCACACGTTCATGGATTGAGGAAGGTGATGAGTGTCACGGATCATCACCTTCTTCACAGTTAAGCGCGAATAAACATCTTAGATAAGAACAAGCGTGTTTGAATGGGAAACAAAGGAATTGTATTAAATCATCGAGACGCTGCAGAGCTCCTCACCCCCAACAATGGAGTTTAGAGACTCATGCCGTCACAAAGTATGTAATTCAGATCTGAAAATGTCATGAGGTACAAGAAATGTCTGTAAAAGTTGTTTAAATAGTAAACTAGTACCCTAGGTTTACAGAAAATGAATAAACTAAGATAATTGGTGCAGAAATCCACTTCTGGGGCCCACTTGGTGTGTGCTGGGGCTGAGACTAAAGCTTTCCACGTGTGGAGGCCCTTCTTGGCGTCAAACTCCAGGTTATGACGTGTTTTGGGCGTTTAACTCCGGATCATGACGTTTTTCTGGCGTTTAACTCCAGACAGCAGCATGAACTTGGCGTTTAACGCCAAGTTACGTCGTCTATCCTCGCGCAAAGTATGGACTATTATATATTGCTGGAAAGCCCTGGATGTCTACTTTCCAACGCCGTTGAGAGCGCGCCAATTGGACTCCTGTAGCTCCAGAAAATCCATTTCGAGTGCAGGGAGGTCAGGATCCAACAGCATCAGCAGTCCTTTTTCAGCCTAAGTCAGATTTTTTGCTCAGCTCCCTCAATTTCAGCCAGAAAATACCTGAAATCACAGAAAAACACACAAACTCATAGTAAAGTCCAGAAATATGATTTTTGCCTAAAAACTAATAATATTCTACTAAAAATTAACTGAAACATGCTAAAATCTACATGAAATTACCCCCAAAAAGCGTATAAAATATCCGCTCATCACAACACCAAACTTAAACTGTTGCTTGTCCTCAAGCAACTAGATAAATAAAATAGGTTTTAACAGAGATAAAGAAGCAATAATATTCTCGAGTTTTTAATGAAGCTCAGATTCTTATTAGATGAGCGGGGCTTGTAGCTTTTTGTCTCTGAACAGTTTTGGCATCTCCCTGTATCTTTAAGATTTCAGAATGATTGGCATCCTTAGGAACTCAGAATTCAGATAGTATTATTGACTCTCCTAGTGTAGTATGTTGATTCTTGAACACAGTTATTTTATGAGTCTTGGCCGTGGCCCTAAGCACTTTGTCTTCCAGTATTACCACCGGATACATAAATGCCACAGACACATAACTGGGTGAACCTTTTCAGATTATGACTCAGCTTTGCTAGAGTCCCCAGTCAGTGGTGTCCAGAGCTCTTAAGCACACTCTTTTGCTTTGGATCACGACTTTAACTACTCAGTCTCAAGCTTTTCACTTGGACCTTCATGACACAAGCACATGGCTAGGGACAGCTTGGTTTAGCCCCTTAGGCCTGGAATTTATTTCCTTGGGCCCTCCTATCCATTGATGCTCAAAGCCTTGGATCCTTTTTACTCTTGGCTAGTGCCCATGGCTTGTGAATATTGTGTTTTTTTTTTTGACTGCTTTTTCTTGCTTCAAGAATCAATTTTATGATTTTTCAGATCATCAATAATATTTTTCGTGTTCCTCATCCTTTCAGGAGCCAATATTCATCAAATTCAAAGTACAAATTATGCACTATTCAAGCATTCATTCAGAGAACAAAAAGTATTGCCACCACATATAATTAATTATAAATTTTATTATTAAGAACTCGAAAAATATAGATTACTTCTTTATTCTCAAAAAAAATCTACTACTTTATTCATGCCTAATGATGATGAGAAAAATAAATTATAGCTTAATTGGAAATAAAATCAAAATAGATATACTAATTACTACTAAATATATAACTTCTAAGGTCAATTTTTATAATAATACTATCACAGAGTTAAAGCTAGAATTAGAACTTAACAACCTGTATTTTGGGAAGTGGATGTTCCTCTAGTCTGTAGGGTGCCTTCAAGAATTAATTTCTGACGCTTCTGCTCCCTTAAGTTCACATCCTTGCTCTTCTTGTTCCCTTAGGTGCCATGATCTTGATGAGTTTTAGCTCAGTGATCATGGCAACTCACACCAAACTTAGAGGTTTGCTTGTCCTCAAGCAAAAGAAATGACAGGAGAGGAATAGAGGGAAAGGCAATTTTGAAATTCAGAAGATATGATGAGTTGAAAAAGAATTGAAAAAGATTTAGATTGGAAAAAGACTTGGGCTTATGAATTAAGATATATTTGATATTTTTGAAAAAAAGGGATTTTAGAAATTAGTGTTTTTAGAAATTAGGATTAAAAATTTTGGAATTGAAGGATGACATTTTGAAACATGTTTATGCAAGAAATCATGAATTGAAACATAAAAATTTAGAAAAATTATAAAGAAAAACGAATTTTACCTCCTCCCCACCATCCTGGCGTTAAACGCCCAAACGATGCATGTTTTGGGCGTTTAACGCCCAAATGCTGCTTCCCCTGGGCGTTCAACGCCCATGTGATGCTTCTTTCTGGCGTTGAACGCCAGGAAGTCCTTCTTTATTGGGTGTTTTTCTAAACGCCCAGAATGCTAGCAGATTGGGGTTAAACGCCCAGAAGGTGCATCTTTCTGGCGTTTAACGCCCAGAAGATGCTCCTTTCTGGCGTTTAACGCCCAGAAGGCTACCCTTACTGGCGTTAAACGCCCAGTGGGTGCTTCTTTTGGGCGTTCAATGCCCAAAATGTTTCTCACTGGCTTTTTCACGCCAGTGAGCTTCCAAATTTCCCTGTAACTCTGTGACTTCAACCAATTGCTATTTCACCTTTTGAAGATACTGTAGCATCTACCTGTAAAACGAATAAAATTAAATTTTGTGATTGGCTGGGTTGCCTCCCAGCAAGCGCTTCTTTAATGTCATTAGCTGGACTATTACTGAGCTTTTAATCAAGTCTCAGTTTTGAGCATTCTTGCTCAAAATTGCCTTCAAGATAATGTTTAACTCTCTGTCCATTAACAATGAACCTTTTGTTAGATTCATTATCCTGAAGCTCTACGTATCCATATGGTGATACACTTGTAATTACATATGGACCTCTCCACCGGGATTTTAATTTCCCAGGGAATAATTTGAGCCTAGAATTGAATAACAGAACTTTCTGTCCTGGCTCAAAGACTCTGGATGACAATTTCTTATCATGCCATCTTTTTGCTTTCTCTTTGTAAATTTTTGCATTTTCGAAAGCATTGAGTCTAAATTCCTCTAGCTCATTTAACTGGAGCAATCGTTTTTCTCCAGCTAACTTGGCATCAAGGTTTAGGAATCTGGTTGCCCAATAGGCCTTGTGTTCCAGTTCCACTGGCAAGTGACATGCCTTTCCATACACAAGCTGGTATGGAGAGGTCCCTATAGGGGTCTTAAATGCTGTTCTGTATGCCCACAGAGCATCATCCAAGCTTCTTGCCCAATCCTTTCTACGGTTAATTACAGTCCGTTCCAGGATTCTTTTAAGTTCTCTATTTGAGACTTCAGCTTGCCCATTAGTTTGTGGGTGATATAAAGTAGCCACCCTGTGGTTGACTCCATAACGTACTAGAGCAGAGTAGAGCTGTTTATTACAGAAATGAGTGCCCCCATCACTGATTAACACTCTAGGGATACCAAATCTGCTGAAGATATGTTTTTGGAGGAATTTTAACACTGTTTTAGTGTCATTAGTGGGTGTTGCAATAGCCTCCACCCATTTGGATACATAATCCACTGCCACCAGAATATAAGTGTTTGAGTATGATGGTGGAAAAGGTCCCATGAAGTCAATGCCCCATACATCAAACAACTCAATCTCTAAGATTCCTTGTTGAGGCATGGCATAACTGTGAGGGAGGTTGCCTGATCTTTGGCAACTGTCACAATTAAGCACAAATGCTCGGGAATCTTTATAGAGAGTAGGCCAGTAGAAGCCACTTTGGAGGACTCTTGTGGCTGTTCGCTCACTTCCAAAATGTCCTCCATACTGTGATCCATGGCAATGCCAAAGGATCTTCTGTGCTTCCTCTTTAGGCACACATCTACGGATTACTCCGTCTGCACATCTCTTGAAGAGATATGGTTCATCCCAAAGGTAGTACTTTGCATCTGTGATTAATTTCTTTGATTGCACCTTACTGTACTCTTTGGGTATGAATCTCACTGCCTTGTAGTTTGCAATGTCTGCAAACCAAGGCACTTCCTGGATGGCAAACAGTTGCTCATCCGGAAAGGTTTCAGAGATCTCAGTGAGAGGGAGGGACGTCCCTTCTACTGGTTCTATTCGGGACAGGTGATCTGCTACTTGATTTTCTGTCCCTTTTCTGTCTCTTATTTCTATATCAAACTCTTGCAGAAGCAGCACCCACCTGATGAGTCTGGGTTTTGAATCCTGCTTTGTGAGTAGATATTTAAGAGCAGCATGATCAGTATACACAATCACTTTTGATCCTATTAAATAGGATCTGAATTTGTCAATGGCGTAAACCACTGCTAGTAGCTCTTTTTCTGTGGTTGTGTAATTCTTCTGTGCATCATTTAGAACACGGCTGGCATAGTAAATGACGTGCAGAAGCTTGTCATGCATTTGTCCCAACACTGCACCAATGGCATGGTCACTGGCATCACACATCAGTTCAAATGGTAATGTCCAGTCTGGTGCAGAGATTATTGGTGCTGTAACCAATTTAGCCTTCAGAGTCTCAAATGCCTGCAGACACTCTTTATCAAAGATAAATGGCGTGTCAGCAGCTAGCAGGTTGCTCAGAGGTTTGGCGATTTTTGAAAAATCCTTTATGAACCTCCTATAGAATCCTGCATGCCCCAGAAAGCTTCTGATTGCCTTAACATTAGCAGGTGGTGGTAATTTTTCAATTACTTCTACCTTAGCTTGATCCACCTCTATTCCCTTGTTCGAAATTTTGTGCCCAAGGACAATTCCTTCAGTCACCATAAAGTGACATTTTTCCCAGTTTAAAACCAGGTTAGTCTCTTGGCATCTTTTCAGAACAAGTGCTAAATGGTTAAGGCAGGAGCTGAATGAGTCTCCAATACTGAAAAGTCATCCATGAAGACTTCCAGGAATTTTTCCACCATATCAGAGAAAATTGAGAGCATGCACCTCTGAAAGGTTGCAGGTGCATTGCACAGGCCAAATGGCATCCTTCTGTATGCAAATACTCCAGATGGGCATGTGAATGCCGTTTTCTCCTGATCCTGGGGATCTACTGCAATTTGATTATAACCTGAATATCCATCCAGGAAGCAGTAGTATTCATGACCTGCTAGTCTTTCTAGCATCTGGTCTATGAATGGTAAAGGAAAATGATCCTTTCTGGTGGCTGTATTGAGCCTTCTGTAATCAATGCACATACGCCACCCTGTAACTGTCCTTGTAGGAACTAGTTCATTTTTTTCATTATGAATTACTGTCATGCCTCCCTTCTTAGGGACGACTTGGACAGGGCTTACCCAGGGGCTATCAGAAATAGGATAAATAATCCCAGCCTCTAGTAATTTAGTGACCTCTTTTTGCACCACTTCTTTCATAGCTGGATTCAGCCGCCTTTGTGGTTGAACCACTGGCTTGGCGTCATCCTCCAACAAGATTTTGTGCATGCATCTGGCTGGGCTAATGCCCTTAAGATCACTAATGGACCACCCAAGAGCTGTCTTGTGCGTCCTTAGCACTTGAATTAGTGCTTCCTCTTCCTGTGGCTCTAAGGTAGAGCTTATAATTACAGGAAAGGTTTCACCTTCTCCCAGAAATGCATATTTCAGGGATGGTGGTAATGGTTTGAGTTCGGGTTTTGGAGGTTTCTCCTCTTCTTGAGGGATTTTCAGAGGTTCTATTATCTTCTCTGATTCCTCCAAATCAGGCTGAACATCTTTAAAGATGTCCTCTAGCTCTGATTCGAGACTCTCAGCCATATTGACCTCTCTTACCAGAGAGTCAATAATATCAACACTCATGCAGTCATTTGGGGTGTCTGGATGTTGCATGGCTTTGACAACATTCAACTTGAACTCCTCCTCATTGACTCTCAAGGTTACTTCCCCTTTTTGGACATCAATGAGGGTTCGGCCAGTTGCTAGGAAAGGTCTTCCTAGAATGAGAGTTGCACTCTTGTGCTCCTCCATTTCCAGCACCACAAAGTCTGTAGGAAAGGCAAATGGCCCAACCTTGACAATCATGTCTTCAATCACGCCTGATGGGTATTTAATGGAGCCATCAGCAAGTTGAAGACATATCCTGGTTGGTTTGATCTCTTCAGTCAAACCAAGCTTTCTGATAGTAGATGCAGGTATTAGGTTGATACTTGCCCCAAGATCACATAAAGCTTGCTTGGTACAAGCATCCTCTAATGTGCATGGTATCATAAAGCTCCCAGGATCTTTAAGCTTCTCAGGTAAGCTTTTCAGAATGACTGCACTGCATTCTTCAGTGAGGTAAACTTTTTCAGTTTCCCTCCAATCCTTCTTATGACTTAAGATCTCTTTCATGAACTTAGCATAAGATGGTATTTGCTCAAGTGCTTCTGCAAACGGAATCTTTATTTCAAGAGTCCTGAGATAGTCTGCAAAGCGGGCAAATTGCTTATCTTGTTCCGCTTGGCGGAGTTTTTGAGGATAAGGCATTTTGGCTTTGTATTCCTCAACCTTAATTGCTGCAGGTTTATTACCTACAGAAGTGGGTTGGGAAGCCTTTTTAGAAGGGTTGTTATCAGTACTTGTATGTGACTGATCACCCACTGGCATTTGAATACCAGGGGTGGAAGCTGGGGTGGCGTTAAACGCCACCTCCTTGCTTGTTACTGGCGTTTGAACGCCAGAACCATGTTCCTTTTGGGCGTTCAACGCCAGATCCATGCTTGTTTCTGGCGTTGAACGCCAGGAATGAGCATGGTCTGGGCGTTCAGCGCCAGCTTTATCCCTTTCTGGGCTCTGCCTGTCCTCAGAGGAATTTTGAGTAGCTATTTGTTCATTTCCTGTCTTCTTGCTGCTTTGAAGTGAGGTATTTAATGTTTTCCCACTTCTTAATTGAACTGCTTGGCATTCATCTGCTATTTGTTTTGACAGTTGCTTTTCTGTCTGTTTTAATTGCACTTCCATGTTCCTGTTAGCCATTCTTGTTTCCTGTAACATTTCCTTGAATTCGGCTAGCTGCTGAGTTAGAAAGTCTAATTGCTGATTAAATTCATTAGCCTGATCCACCGGACTGAGTTCTGCAGTTACTGTTTTAGCTTCTTCTTTCATAGAAGATTCACTGTTTAGATACAGATGCTGATTTCTGGCAACTGTATCAATAAGCTCTTGAGCTTCTTCAATTGTTTTTCTCATATGTATAGATCCACCAGCTGAGTGGTCTAGAGAAATTTGAGCTTTTTCTGTAAGCCCATAATAGAAGATGTCTAATTGCACCCATTCTGAAAACATTTCAGAGGGGCATTTTCTTAGCATCTCTCTGTATCTCTCCCATGCATCATAAAGGGATTCATTATCTCCTTGTTTGAAGCCTTGGATGCTTAGCCTTAGCTGTGTCATCCGTTTGGGAGGGAAATAGTGATTCAGGAATTTTTCTGACAGCTGTTTCCATGTTTTTATGCTGTTCTTAGGCTGGTTATTTAACCACCTCTTAGCTTGATCTTTTACAGCAAATGGAAACAGTAATAATCTGTAGACATCCTGATCCACTTCTTTATCATGTACTGTATCAGCAATTTGTAGAAATTGTGCCAGAAACTCTATAGGTTCTTCATGTGGAAGACCAGAATACTGGCAGTTTTGCTGCACCATGATAATGAGCTGAGGATTCAGCTCAAAGCTACTAACTCCAATGGAGGGTATACAGATACTACTCCCATATGAAGCAGTAGTGGGGTTAGCATATGACCCCAGAGTCCTCCTGGACTGATCATTCCCATTTAATTCCATAATGGAATAAAAGAGATGATATGTATGTTGCTATTATTTATTTTATAGTAGTGGAACAAATAAAATGGAATAAATAAAAAGAAGTTAAAAATATTTTTTTTCGAAAAAAAATGAAATTAAAATCCAAAAATTTTAAAAAAATTTCGAAAAAGTAGTTGGAAAATATAAAATTTTTGAATTTTGAATTTTATGATGAAAGAGAAAAACACACAAAAGACACAAGACTTAAAATTTTTAGATTTAATGTTCCTTATTTTCGAAAATTTTGGAGGGAAAACACCAAGGAACACCAAACTTAAAAATTTTAAGATCAAGACACAAGAAAAACTCAAGAACACCAAGAACAAAAGGAAGAACACCAAACTTAAATTTTTTAGAAAATCAAAATGAATTTTCGAAAATTATAAAAAGATTAACAAGAAAACACCAAACTTAGAGTTTGGCACAAGATTAAATCAAGAAAAATTATTTTTGAAAAAGATTTTCAAAAGTACTGGTGCTCCCTTATCAAGAATATAAACCAATGCTTTAGCCAATTGGGAATAAATATCACACTTGATGTAGATGTTCCGATTAGTGCTTTAAAAGGAACACAAGTGAAACAAGAAAAGACACAAAGCAAGAAAAACTCAAGATCAAACAGGAAAAATAAGCAAGAACAACTTGAAGATTAATGAAGAACAAAGATCACAAGTCGAAAATTTTAAAGAAAAATATGAGATATGCAATTGACACCAAACTTAGAACAAGACACTAAAACTCACGAAAATTAGCAATTAATTAAAAGAAAAATAATAAATTTTGAAAAGAAATTTTTGAAAAGAAACTATCCTATCAAGATTTAATGACTCTATAACAATAAAAATAAGAATAAAAATAAAAATAAATTATTCCTAATCTAAGAAATAAAATAAGCCTTCAATTGTCCAAACTCAATAATCCCCGGCAACGGCGCCAAAAACCTGGTGGACGAAATTGTGATCCTTAATTAATGGCTCTTTGGCATGTGCCAAAGAGAACTAATTTAACTAACTGATTACTTTCTTTTCACAATTCCGTTCAACTAACCAGCAAGTGCACTGGGTCGTCCAAGTAATACCTTACGTGAGTAAGGGTCGATCCCACGGAGATTATTGGCTTGAAGCAATCAATATTTATTTTATTAGTCTTAGTTAGGATGTCAACAAGGTTATTTGGATTAAAAGTGAAATTACTAGATTTGATTATAAAAATAAAAGAGGGAACAATGTTACTTTGTTTTGCAGTACTGGGGAATATGTTGGAGTTTTGGAGATGCTTTGTCCTCTGACTTCAACTCTTCCTTGAAATCCTCTTCTCACACGCAGGTTCCTTCCATGGCAAGCTCTATGTAGGGTGTCACCGTTGTCAGTGGCTACTTCCCATCCTCTCAGTGAAAACGTTCCTATGCTCTGTCACAGCACGGCTAATCATCTGTCGGTTCTCAATCAGGTTGGAATAGAATCCATTGATTCTTTTGCGTCTGTCACTAACGCCCAGCCCTCAGGAGTTTGAAGCACGTCACAGTCATTCAATCCCGGAATCCTACTCGGAATACCATAGACAAGGTTTAGACTTTCCGGATTCTCATGAATGCCGCCATCAATCCGGCTTATACCACGAAGATTCTGTTGGGGAATCTAAGAGATATTCATTCAATCTAATGTAGAACGGAGGTGGTTGTCAGGCACACGTTCATGGATTGAGGAAGGTGATGAGTGTCACGGATCATCACCTTCTTCACAGTTAAGCGCGAATAAACATCTTAGATAAGAACAAGCGTGTTTGAATGGGAAACAAAGGAATTGTATTAAATCATCGAGACGCTGCAGAGCTCCTCACCCCCAACAATGGAGTTTAGAGACTCATGCCGTCACAAAGTATGTAATTCAGATCTGAAAATGTCATGAGGTACAAGAAATGTCTGTAAAAGTTGTTTAAATAGTAAACTAGTACCCTAGGTTTACAGAAAATGAATAAACTAAGATAATTGGTGCAGAAATCCACTTCTGGGGCCCACTTGGTGTGTGCTGGGGCTGAGACTAAAGCTTTCCACGTGTGGAGGCCCTTCTTGGCGTCAAACTCCAGGTTATGACGTGTTTTGGGCGTTTAACTCCGGATCATGACGTTTTTCTGGCGTTTAACTCCAGACAGCAGCATGAACTTGGCGTTTAACGCCAAGTTACGTCGTCTATCCTCGCGCAAAGTATGGACTATTATATATTGCTGGAAAGCCCTGGATGTCTACTTTCCAACGCCGTTGAGAGCGCGCCAATTGGACTCCTGTAGCTCCAGAAAATCCATTTCGAGTGCAGGGAGGTCAGGATCCAACAGCATCAGCAGTCCTTTTTCAGCCTAAGTCAGATTTTTTGCTCAGCTCCCTCAATTTCAGCCAGAAAATACCTGAAATCACAGAAAAACACACAAACTCATAGTAAAGTCCAGAAATATGATTTTTGCCTAAAAACTAATAATATTCTACTAAAAATTAACTGAAACATGCTAAAATCTACATGAAATTACCCCCAAAAAGCGTATAAAATATCCGCTCATCACATACTATATGAATTATTTGAGATTGCCTATTTGACTGCATATTACTTGCTAATTGTCTAACTGCCTTATTTGTCCCTATTTTTATATTTCTTGTCTGATATAACTGTGTTTGCTACATTATACTCCTGCTGGTGGTTGGGAGGTGAGAAGGAATTGGAAAGGGAAGTATTAGTTAGACTGAAGAATCTTTAGTCAGATACCCTTATATGGTTTAGCTTGTTTATAAGCTTGAATTATCTGGAGGAAGTTCTAGGATTGCCTTCGGTTTTCCTCTATTATTATGTATTATAAATGTGGAAGCTGTTACCATGCTGGGGACCTCTGGTTCTCACCCATGCGAATTTTGTGATTTTCAGATGCAGGACGCGAGGTTTCCCGCTGAGGCATGCTGGAGACTTCTAGATTTGCGAAGATCCTTTGTTCTCGGGGCTATGTTTTAGTTTATATGTTTTGCTTAGATACTTTTATCTCCATTAAATAATACAAACTGTGATGAGTCCTCTTATGGGATATTTTGGAGAATAGGTTTTATATATTTGTGTCCCTTTGGGTTTCCTTTGGGGTTTTCCTTATTTTATCATATGTATATATTGCTATGCTCGGACCGGTTATCTTCGCAGCCGGATTTTGAGTCTTGATATTCCTGTTTTTGACACTCCTTTGTATATATATAATCACACGTTGGTTATCCTTGTTCGTTACGTTATCGATCGGAGTGTTGCGCTTTAGAGTTGCGATTTTTGTTTACCCCTTTTTCTACAAAGGCTCCTAGTTATAATCAATCATTCATACTACTATACGTACTAAATTTTTATTTTAGAGGTCGTAATACCTTGCCATCTCTGAATTATGACTTAAGCATAAGACTTTGTATGGTAGGGTGTTACATTACTTGGTGTGGCCGAACCTAGAGAGGAGGAGGAGGATGTGAATCCCAGTGAAGAAGACCTCATGGGACGTCCTCTGTACAAAAAGGAGTTCCCATTTGAGGAACCTAAGGAATCTGAGGCTCATCTAGAGACCATAGAGATTCCATTGAACCTACTTCTGCCATTCATGAGCTCTGATGACTATTCCTCCTCTGAAGAGGATGAAAATATTACTGAAGAGTAAGTTGCTAAGTACCTTGGAGCAATCATGAAACTGAATGCCAAGTTATTTGGTAATGAGACTTGGGTGGATGAATCCCCCCTGCTCACCAATGAACTGAATGACTTGGTTTGGTAGACATTACCTCAAAAGAAACAGGATCCTGGTAAATTTTTAATTTTCTGTACCATAGGCACTATGACCTTTGAGACTGCTCTGTGTGACCTGGGATCAGGCATAAACTTAATGCCACTCTCTGTAATAGATAAACTGGGAATTTTTGAGGTACAAGCTGCCAAATTCTCATTAGAGATGGTAGACAAATCCATGAAAAAGGCTTATGGACAGGTAGAGGACGTGCTAGTAAAGGTCAAAGACCTTTACATCCCTGTTGATTTCATTATCCTGGACACTGGGAAGGATGAGGATGAATCCATCATCCTTGAAAGACCCTTCCTAGCCACAACAAAAGCTGTGATATATGTGAACAGAAGACAGTTGATCCTTCAATTGAATGAGGACTACCTTGTGTTTAAAACTCAAGAATCTCTCTCTGTAACCATGGAGAGGAAGCAAGGAAAGCTTCTCTCAATGCAGAGTCAAACAAAGCCCCCACAGTCAAACTCTAAGTTTGGTGTTGGGAGGCCTCAACAATGCTTTGAACATCTGTGAAGCTCCATGAGAGCTCACTGTCAAGCTATTAACATTAAAGAAGCGCTTATTGGGAGGCAACCCAATTTTATTTATCTATGTTATTTTCTTTTTTTAGGTTGAAGAAATAAAGAAAAATAAAAAACAGCATAAAAAATAGCACACCCTGGAGGAGAAACTTACTGGCATTTAAACGCTAGTAAGGGTAGCAGAATGGGCGTTTAACGCCCATATTGGCACCATTCTGGGCGTTAAACACCAGAAAAAAGCAACAAACTGGCATTAAATGCCAGAAACAGGTTGCAGCTTGGCGTTTAACGCCAGGAGAGGAATAAAAGCTTGTGTTTAACGCCAAAAAGAAGCAGCAGTCTGGCGTTAAATGCCAGGATTGCACAATAAGGGCGTTTTGCACGCCTAAAATGAGTGGGGATGAGAAATCCTTGACCCCTCAGGATCTGTGGACCCCACAGGATCCCCACCTCTCTCTCTCCCCCTCACACATCTCTATAACACTCCACCCAAAACACTACTCACCAATCACATCCTATCCTCTTCCCTATATTCTCTTCACCAATTACCTCCATATCTCTTCTCCAAAAACCCCACCTAACTCACTTTCAAATTCAAACACTTTTTCCTCCCAAGCCCACCCAATTTTATTCGGTCATTCTCCCTCTCTTTCCCTATAAATACCCCTCTTTACTCCTTCATTTTTACACATTACCACCAATACTTCTACCTCTTGGCCGAACCACATACCACCCTCCATCTTCTCTATTTTCTTCTTCTTCCCCTTCTTTCTTTCTCTTTTTGCTCGAGGATGAGCAAACCTTTTAAGTTTGGTGTGGTAAAAGCATTGCCTTTTTTTGTTTTTCCATAACCATTTATGGCACCTAAGGCCGGAGAAAACTCTAGAAAGAGGAAAGGGAAGGCAAAAGCTTCCACCTCCGAGTCATGGGAGATGGAGAGATTCATCTCAAAGGTCCATCAAGACCACTTCTATGAAGTCATGGCCAAGAAGAAAGTGATCCCTGAGATTCCTTTCATGCTTAAGAAGAATGAGTATCCAGAGATCCGACATGAGATCTGAAAAAGAGGTTGGGAAGTTCTCACCAACCCCATTCAACAAGTCAGAATCTTAATGGTTCAAGAGTTCTATGCTAATACATGGATCACTAGGAACCATGATCAAAGTATGAAACCGAACCCAAAGAATTGGCTTACAATGGTTCGGGGGAAATACTTAGATTTCAGTCCAGAAAATGTAAGGTTGGTGTTCCACTTGCCAATGATGCAAGAAAACGCACGCCCCTACACTAGAAGGGTCAACTTTGATCAAAGGTTGGACCAAGTCCTCATGGACATATGTGTAGAAGGAGCTCAATGGAAAAGAGACTCAAGAGGCAATCCGGTTTAATTGAAAAGACCGGACCTTAAGCCTGTGGCTAGAGGATGGTTGGAGTTCATCCAACGCTCCATCATTCCTTCTAGCAACCGATCTGAAGTGACTGTGGATCGGGCCATCATGATCCATAGTATCATGATTGGAGAGGAAGTGGAAGTTCATGAGATCATACCTCTAGAACTCTATAAGGTGGCTGACAAGTCATCCACCTTGGCAAGGATAGCCTTCCCTCATCTCATTTGTCACCTATGCAATTTGGCTGGGATTGACATAGAAGGAGACATCCTCATTGAAGAGGACAAGCCCATCACTAAGAAAAGGATATAGCAAACAAGAGAGCCCACTCATGGACCTCAACAAGAGCATGAGAAAATTCCTCATGAAATTTCTGAGATGCCTCAAGAGATGCATTATCCTCCACACAACTATTGGGAGCAACTCAACACCTCTTTGGAAGGCTTGAGTTATAATATGGACCAGCTAAGGGTGGAGCACCAAGAGCATTCCATTATTCTCCATGAGATTAGAGAAGATCAAAGAGCTATGAGGGAGGAGCAACAAAGGCAAGGAAGAGACATAGAGGAGCTTAGGCATTCCATTGGATCTTCAAGAGGAAGAACTAGCCGCCATCACTAAGGTGGACCCGTTCTTTAATTTCCTTGTTCTTATTTTTTCTGTTTTTCGATTTTTATGCTTCATGTGCTATCTATGTTTGTGTCTTCATTACATGATCATTAGTGTCTAGTGTCTATGTCTTAAAGCTATGAATAATTCCATGAATCCTTCACCTCTCTTAAATGAAAAATGTGCCTAATTACAAAAGAACAAGAAGTACTTGGATTTCAAATTTTATCTTGAAATTAGTTTAATTATTTTGATGTGGTGGCAATACTTTTTGTTTTCTGAATGAATGCTTGAACAGTGCATATTTTTTATAGTGAAGTTTATGAATGTTAAAATTGTTGGCTCTTGAAAGAATGATGAACAAAGAAAAATGTTATTGATGATCTGAAAAATCATGAAATTGATTCTTGAAGCAAGAAAAAGAAAAAAAAGTAGCGAAAAAAATTTGGCGAAAAAAAGAAAAAAAGAAAAAGAAAAAGCAAGCAGAAAAAGCCAATAGCCATTTAAACCAAAAAGTAAGGGTAAAGAGGATCCAAGGCTTTGAGCATTAATGGATAAAAGGGCCCAAGGAAATAAAATCCAGGCCTAAGTGGCTAAATCAAGCTGTCCCTAACCATGTGCTTGTGTCATGAAGGTCCAAGTGAAAAGCTTGAGACTAAGTGGTTAAAGTCGTGATCCAAAGCAAAAAGAGTGTGCTTAAGAACTCTTGACACCTCTAACTGGGGACTCTAGCAAAGCTGAGTCACAATCTGAAAAGGTTAACCCAGTTATGTGTCTGTGGCATTTATGTATCCAATGGTAATACTGAAAAACAAAGTATTTAGGGCCACGACTGATAAACCACTATTTTATGGTTTACAATGTGTTTAATTGTGTGGTTTTATCATGGTCTTTACCCACTTATTCATATAATTAGCATGCATTTATATTTCCTTCCTAAAATTATTACATGATTGAAAACTTACTTCCTGGAGACCTTTAATTAGGTATTTTAGTCCCCCTTTATTCCATTCGATGCCGTGATCTGTGTGTTAAGTGTTTCAGGCTTTATAGGGCATGAATGAGTGGGAGATTGGGAAGGAAGCTTGCAAAAATGGAAGGAATACAAGAAATTGAGGAGATGACCAGCGAGAAGTGACGCGTACGCGTCAGGAACGCGACCACGCGGAAGAGAGGAATTCGCAGTGACGCGGATTGGAAAAGTAGAAGTGACGCGGAGGCATGGACGACGCGCCCGCATGGAAAAGAAAAATGCCGAAGGACGCGTCCGCGTGAATGACGCGTCCGCGTGACGTGCGCAATCTGCAGAATTTCAGAAGTCGCTGGTAGAGTTTCTGGGCCGGATTTCAACCCAGTTTTCAGCCCGGAATTACAGACTAGAGTCAGGAAACATGCAAAAACGGGGGACAACAATTCATTCTGCACAATTTTTAGTTTTAGATCTGGATTTACTCCTCCCCTAGGTTTTTCAATCACTTGACATTTTATAATTAGAATTTTTGGAAGACTTTGCTTTTTTAGCTTTTGAGAAGATGCCACCTCTGGTACTAGTCATTATACTTTGCTATTTGCTTTTTACTTATTCTTTCATGTTCTTAATCCCCCTAGAGTTGACATTGGCTTATTTTTACAAGTTATTAATATAGACTATTTTTATTTTTAATTAATCCTTTTCATTATTATTTATCATGTCTCTTTTTAATTCCCTTTCCTATGTTATGAGTTCTACGTTCACAATGAGCAAGTAGTTCCCTTACTTGATGGGGAGTTGATTGAAAGGAACCCTAGAGTTGGGGTACTTAAAGGAGAAATTTTAATTGGGCTCATTGTTGGAATGCCCTCTAGTCACTGACACAAATCCTTTTCAATGAGCGGATTGGGACTTGTGAATAGAAATAGCAATCCAACTTGTTTGACTCTCCCTTACCTAGTAAGGGGTAACTAAACAGAGCAATCTTCAATTATCAATTAATCTTGAGAGTACTTCAACAAGAATAGGGCTTCCAACTAATCTACTCCCAGTCAACGCTTTTATTTAGAATTAATTAAATTCTCTATTTTAGTTTCCTGTTATTCAACTCAACCATTTTTGAAAACACCTGATTGATAAAATAGCACATCTCTCTGCAACTCGTTGGGAGACGACATGGGACTCATACTCCCAGTATTTTAATTTAAATTTTGTGACAACCCTTATAAATTGATAAGCGAATTTTCAGTTGGTTAAGGACTGTACTTGCAATGCATTTCTATTAATAATTTCTTAACCCGCCAATTTCTGCCACGTCAATTTTTGGTGCCGTTGCCGGGACGTTGCAACAGTGTGCTAATTTATTGATTGGTATTTATTTTAATTGCAATTTTTCTTTTCATTCTGTCACTATAAGCTGTACGTTTCTTTCGTTAAATGACGCGTTCACTTCCTGATCCAAGCTTGCCAGTATTTGACCCTGAGATTGAAAGAACTCTTTCACGTATAAGGCAAGCTCAGCGTCGGTGACTCCTCTTTGAGGACGAACCTGAACCGTCATCTAAGGAAGAAACAAGCTCCCTCTCTACTGATCCAGTTCATTTACGTGCAGGTGACATGGTAGCACCCAGAAGAGTCACTATCCAGGAGGAAGGAGCCCCTAATTTTACGCTCCAACCATTCCAGGCACACCACCCAGTAGTAGCTGTAGATTTTGAAATAAAGTCTTCACTACTCAACTTGATGCACAAGTTTCATGGCTTACCTGCTCAAGAGCCTATCAAGCATCTTAGGGATTTCCAGACTGCTTGTTTTACTGTTAAGCATGATGGCACTGATGAAATCTCCATTCTGTTGAAAGCCTTACCGTTTTCTCTGGAGGGAAAGGCAAGAGAGTGGTACTACACTCAACCCGGAGCAATTGTTTCCAACTGGGATACACTTAGGAGAGAGTTTCTAGACAAATTCTTTCCAGCTGAAGTTGCCAATAAGCTAAGGAAGGACATGTCTATGATCGTTCAGGATGAATCTGAGACCCTCTATGAATACTTGGAACACTTCAATAATCTTCGAGAAGCATGCCCCATCATATGATTGACAAGATAGTGTTACTCGGCTACTTTACACAGGGTTTGAAATCTCAAGATAGGACCACATTGGAAGGTACTAGCAATAGTTCTATGAAAAAGTACAAGACTACGAAAGAAGCATGGCAATTGATCAGCGACTTAGCTGACTCTACTAGGAATCACAGGCAGAGACAAAGTCGGTCAAGAGCTGTTGCAGAGGTATCCACTAGTAAAGAGACTGCTGCTATAGCTCAGAGCTTATGTGAAATGACCAACTTGCTGAAGCAGATGCAACTGAATCAACAACAGCCTCAACAAGTTTAGCCTTCTCCACCACAGCACAGCCAGCAGTTGGTTCCACAAAGAGTATGCGGAATCTGTGCAGATTACAGTCACTATACCAATGAGTGTCCGCAACTCCAACTAGAAGACAACACTGTAGCAGCCACTCATAACTTTCATGACAGCCCCAATCAAGGGTACAATCAAGGTGACAACTATAACCAAGGATGGCAGGATAATTCTAACCAGGGTTGGAGGGACAATTATAATAGAGGAGGCAGAGATAACAATGGAAATCAGAGGTGGAATAACAATAACAACTTCAGGCAGCAGAATTAGAATTAGGCCTATAGAGCACCTCATTTAAGACAGCCTCAAGCATCTCAGCAGACCTCTCAGATCACTTATCCCTCTTCATCTCCTAATGATGAGTTACTACAATCTATTGATCGGAGACAACAGGCCATGAAAAACAACCTTACTTCTACTCTGAATGGTTTGAATTCTACTTTGCAAGCCTTTGTCTCACAGATTGGATCAATGAACAACTCCAACAACCAGTCCTCAAACTCTGGTGGACTCCCCTCTCAACCATTACCCAAACCAAAGGGTGTTATGAATGCCATCACCCTAAGGTCCAGAACCACACTGCAAGAGAGGAATCAGGAAGAGCCAAATCCACCTGAACACATGATGAGCGGATAATTTGTATACTTTTTGGCATTGTTTTTAGTATGTTTTTAGTATGATCTAGTTAGTTTTTAGTATATTTTTATTAGTTTTTAGTTAAAATTCACTTTTCTGGACTTTACTATGAGTTTGTGTGTTTTTCTGTGATTTCAGGTATTTTCTGGCTGAAATTGAGGGACCTGAGCAAAAATCTGATTCAGAGACCAAAAAGGACTGCAGATGCTGTTGGATTCTGACCTCCCTGCACTCGAAGTGGATTTTCCGGAGCTACAGAAGCCCAATTGGCGCGCTCTCAACGGCGTTGGAAAGTAGACATCCTGGGCTTTCCAGCAATATATGATAGTCCATACTTTGCCCAAGATTTGATGGCTCAAACCGGCGTTCAAAGTCACCCTCAGAAATCCCAGCGTTAAACGCTGGAACTGGCACCCAAATGGGAGTTAAACGCCCAAACTGGCACTAAAGCTGGCATTTAACTCCAAGAAGAGTCTCTGCACGAAAAATGCTTCATTGCTCAGCCCAAGCACACACCAAGTGGGCCCGGAAGAGGATTTTTATGTCATTTACTCATTTCTGTACACCTTAGGCTACTAGTTTTCTATAAGTAGGACCTTTGACTATTGTATTGAAAAATCTTTTGATCACTTGAGATCTCTAGATCATCTTTGGACATCTAGTTCTTAGATCATTGGGAGGCTGGCCTCACGGCCATGCCTAGACCTTGTTCTTATGTATTTTCAACGGTGGAGTTTCTACACACCATAGATTAAGGTGTGGAGCTCTGCTGTACCTCGAGTATTAATGCAATTACTATTGTTCTTCCATTCAATTCCGCTTGTTCTTGTTCTAAGACATCACTTGTTCTTCAACTTGATGAATGTGATGATCCGTGACACTCATCATCATTCTCACCCATGAACAAGGTGACTGACAACCATTCTTGTTCTACAAGCGATCAAGGCTTTAGTGAATATCTCTTGGATTCCTGATTGCACGATGCATGGTTGATCGCCTGACAACCGAGTGCTCGTCTGACAAACGAGCCAACCATTCTGTGAGATCAGAGTCTTCGTGGTATAGGCGAGAACTGATGGCAGCATTCAAGAGAATCCGGAAGGTCTAACCTTGTCTGTGGTGTTCTGAGTAGGATTCAATGACTGAATGACTGTGACGTGCTTCAAACTCCTGAGGGCGGGGCGTTAGTGACAGACGCAAAAGAATCACTGGATTCTATTCCGGCCTGATTGAGAACCGACAGATGAATTCCGCTATGCTGTGACAGAGCATATGCAATCGCTTTCACTGAGAGGATGGGAGGTAGCCACTGACAACGGTGAGACCCTTGCTTAAGCTTGCCATGGAAGGGAGTAAGAAGGATTGGACGAAGACAGTAGGAAAGCAGAGAGACGGAAGGGAAGGCATCTTCATGCGCTTATCTGAAGTTCCTACCAATGAATTACATAAGTATCTCTACCTTTACCTTTGTGTTATTTTCGTTCATCACCATTACCATTTGAGTTTGCCTGACTAAGATTTACAAGATGACCATAGCTTGCTTCAATACTAACAATCTCCGTGGGATCGACCCTTACTCGCGTAAGGTTTATTACTTGGACGACCCAGTGCACTTGCTGGTTAGTTGTGCGAAGTTGTGTAATGCCATGGTATTGAGCACCAAGTTTTTGGGGTTCATGACCGGGGATTATGAGAGTTGTAAAAAAGTATTGTTCACAATTTCGCGCACCAACACACCTCAGCTGAAGAGGTAGTGGAAATAGAAGATGTTGAAGAAGAAAAGAGCATACAGGACATGGCTGAAGATGAAGATGCCAAATCACAGAAAAAAGCACCAAAGGGTGCAGACACTATAGAGGACGCCGTTCCCATTCCATTTCCACAACTTGCAGGAAGCCCAGGAAGCAGTTGGAACCTGATCCCAAAATGGTAGAAATTTTCAAAAAGGTTGAGGTAAATGTTCCCCTTTTTGATGTCATTCAACAGGTACCTAAATATGCAAAGTTTCTAAAAGATTTGTGCATACATAAAGACAAAATTAATGAATTAGAAACTATTCCTTTAGGAAGTTCTATATCTGCTTTAATGGAAAATATACCTGAAAAATGTAGTGATACAGGTCCATGCATGGTTAACTGTACCATTGAAGGTGTGATATTTTCTGACTGCATGTGTGATTTAGGAGCATGTGTTAGTATAATGCCTTTATCTGTATATGATATTTTGAGGCTCCCTCCCTTAAAAAGGTCGCCAGCTCGTTTTGTGTTAGCAGATAAAAGTGTTATTACAGTGGCTGGAGTTGCTGAAGATGTATTGGTGGGCATTAAAGGTCTCACTTTCCCCATTGATTTTTACATCTTGGAGATGCCCCAACATGACTCAGAGAAGCCATCATCAATCCTACTCGGAAGACCTTTCTTGAAGACCTCGAAGTTCAAATTAGATGCTTTTTCAGGAACATACTCTTTTGAAATAGACGGCCGAGTAGTAACCTTCAATCTGAATGGAGTTATGAAGTACCCTCCAGAAGATCACTCTATCCTCCGGTGTGATATCATAGATGAAACCGTAGCTGAAGTTCACCTAGAGAAGTTTGAAGAGAAGTACATAGGATAAGGTCCAAGTGTGGGGACATTCCTAGAGGACAATGAAAGTACTCTACCACTGCCACCATCTCCAGATAATTCAGAGTCTGACCATGAACAGAAGTCAGAGTTGAAACCTCTCCCTCTACACCTCAAATATACTTACCTCGAGGACAAACAGAAGTTTCCAGTTATCATTGCATGGGACCTCACTCCTGAACAGGAAGAGCAGTTACTTAGTGTGCTGAAGAAGCACAAGAAAGCAATTGGGTGGAGTTTAGTAGACATAGTAGGCATCAATCCTCAAGTCTGTGAGCACAGAATCTTTTTAGAAGAAGGAGCAAGACCCGTTCGTCAACCCCAGAGAAGACTAAACCCCACTATCTTAGAGGTTGTCAAGAAGGAAGTGACCAGACTACTAGAAGCAGATATTATCTACCCCATTTCAGACAGTGAATGGGTGAGCCCAGTACAAGTGGTGTCCAAGAAGTCGAGAGTCACTACAGTAAAGAATGAGCATGGAGAGCTCATAGCTACCAAAGTTCAAAACGCCTGGAGGGTCTGCATTGATTACAGGCGTCTCAATCAAGCCAATCGTAAGGATCACTATCCTCTTCCATTCATTGATCAAATGCTGGATCGCCTGTCAGGTAAATCACATTATTGCTTTTTAGATGGTTATACAGGATATTTCCAGATTCATATAGCTCCTGAGGATCAAGAAAAGACTACTTTTACCTGTTTTGGGACCTATGCTTACAAGAGAATGCCTTTTGGCTTGTGCAATGCACCAGCTACTTTTCAAAGGTGCATGATGAGTCTTTTCTCTGATCTTATTGAGGACTGTATGGAAGTTTTTATGGATGATTTCAGCGTTTATGGTGATTCTTTTAGCCTTTGCTTGGATAGTCTATCTAGAGTATTAGATAGATGTGTCAGTATAAATCTTGTATTAAATTTTGAAAAATGTCATTTTATGGTTAAACAAGGTATTGTACTAAGACATGTTGTGTCTAATACTGGCATTTCTGTAGATCTAGCAAAGGTGGATGTTATTTCTGGTTTACCTTACCCCTCTTCTGTGAGGGAAGTCTGTTCGTTCCTTGGACATGCAGGTTTTTACCAAAGATTCATTAAGGACTTTAGTAAGGTAGCACTTCCCCTATCCAAGTTACTGCAGAAGGATATTGAGTTCGAGTTCAATGGGGATTGCAAACAAGCGTTTGATAAGCTGAAAACCGCCCTGACTCAAGCTCCAATTGTGAGAGGACCGGACTGGAGCCAGCCATTTAAAATCATGTGCGATGCTTCCAACCATGCAGTGGGAGCAGCGCTGGCTCAGCGTGAAGGTAAGGACCCTTTTGTTATTGCTTATGCGTCTAAAACTTTAGACGCTGCTCAGTCTAACTACACTACTACTGAAAAAGAGCTTCTTGCTATTATTTTTGCTCTGGATAAATTCCGAGCCTATTTACTTGGTACTAAGGTAGTAGTGTATTCAGACCACGCAGCTCTAAAGTATCTATTAGCTAAAAAGGAATCCAAACCAAGGCTTATACGCTGGATACTGCTGCTACAAGAATTTGATTTAGAAAAGGATAGGAGTGGTACCCAGAATCTAGTGGCAGACCACTTAAGTCGCCTTGAACACATTAAGGATGACTCCACTCCTATAGCTGATAATTTTCCATTTGATAACCTACAAGCAGTGTCTGAGGTAATCCCTTGGTATGCACCTGTAGCTAATTATCTAGTTAGCTGTACTTTTCCTCCACACTTTACTAAGCACCAAAGAAACAAGCTGAAAAGCGAGTCTAAATATTATATATGAGATGACCCATATTTGTGGAGATGTGGCGCTGATCAGGTAATTAGAAGGTGTGTGCCTCAATCAGAATTTCAGTCCATTTTAGAGGCCTGTCACTCATCTGAGAGTGGAGGACATTTTGGCCCCCAAAGAACAGGTAGAAAAATCTTAGACTGTGGATTCTGGTGGCCCACCCTTTTTAAAGACGTTACTGAATTTTGTAAATCTTGTCCCCCATGCCAAAGGTTCGGTAATATATCCCAGAGGGATGAAATTCCTCAACAAACTATGCTTTTCTGTGAAATTTTTTATGTTTGGGGTATTGACTTCATGGGTCCATTTTCTAATTCTAATGGCCACCTCTATATATTGTTAGCTGTAGACTATGTTTCTAAATGGGTGGAAGCAATTCCTACCCGTACTGATGATACTAACACTGTTGTTTCCTTTGTTAGAAACCACATTATTTGTCGCTTTGGATCACCACGAGCAATCGTGAGTGATCAAGGCACCCATTTCTGTAACAGGAGACTAACACGATTACTGAAGAAGCATGGGATCATTCATAAAGTTGCGACTGCCTACCACCCTCAGACTAATGGGCAAGCCGAGGTGTCAAACAGAGAGATAAAGCGTATCTTGCAGAAGATAGTCAAACCTCATAGAAGAGACTGGAGCACCAGGCTACAGGATGCACTCTGGGCATACAGAACAGCGTACAAGACACCCATTGGGATGAGCCCTTTTCGCTTAGTTTATGGAAAATCTTGTCATCTTCAAGTTGAAATAGAGTACAAAGCTTTTTGGGCAGTAAAGGAGTGCAACATGGGAACCGAGCGAGCCGAAGCTGAACGGAAGTTGCAACTACTAGAACTGGAAAGCCTTCGCCTAGAAGCTTATGAGAACTCAAGACTATACAAGGAGACGATGAAGGCTATACATGATCAGCACATCAAGAGAAAAGAATTCCAAACTGGAGATTTAGTCCTCCTTTACAAATCTCGACTGAGGCTCATGCCAGGCAAGTTGAGATCAAGATGGGAAGGTCCATACAGAGTAGAGAAAGTCGAACCATACGGAGTTTATCACCTTAGTCACCCTTCCAGCTCCGAACTTATCAAGGTTAATGGACATCGCTTAAAGCTGTACCATGGCGAGAAGATGAAGAAAAATAAGGAGCTTGAGATCTTCTTCTTGGAAGATCCCCACACAGCCAAAGACTGAGCTAGTGGACCGTCCAACTTACGGACGTTAAAGCAAAGTGCTAGGTGGGAGACAACCCACCATGGTATGATCATTCTTTTTTTTGTTTTTATTTTCACATTCAATAACTCTTCTCTTTCTTAGTACATTTCGTGCATCTGCCCTTACATGCTAAAAAAAAAAGCACGCACGCGACGCGACAGCGTCACTGACGCGTCCGCGTCACTAGTGCGTTTTGAAGAAAGGGGAATTGAACAGAGAGTCACGCAAGAGCGTGGCTGGAGGCGTGCCTTTGGCACAAATCATCCCACGCGACCGCGTCGTTGACGCGTCCGCGTCAAGTGTGAAAACTGGCCTCCCATGCGTCCACGTCACTCACGCGGCCGCATGCCATGAAATTCAACGTAACATGGGTGCACGACCGAAAGTTGTGCTAGAGTGGTGCTGAATCGGTGCTGAACGCACAAATTCTTTCCACGCAGACGCATGGCTTGCGCGTCCGCGTCATATCCCTCTACTGGCCACTCACGCGAGCGCATGACCCACGCGTTCGCGTCGCCCAAATTTGGCAAAAATAAAAAATTCGAACAGAGAGTTGTGCGAGCGCGAGGCTGCCCTCACGCCAGTAGCATAACATGTGTCACGCGTCCGCGTGACCGACGCGTCCGCGTCAATTCAATTAATGCGCATTCACGCGAACGCGTCACTTACGCGTCCGCGTCGCTTGCGGTGCACAGCTTATCCTAAATTGCCAAATATCTTATCTTTCTCTTCCCCCAATCCTACTTTTTCTTTTTCCTCCCTTTCTTTCTCCCCCCCTTTTTCTTCCTTCTTCCCTCATTCTCAATTTCTACTTTCTCTCTCTCTTCCCACCATTATCAAGGTTCTTCTTTTCTTCCTCCCTCCTTACTTTTCTATTCTTCTTCTTTCTTTATGTTTTCTTCTTCCTTTCTCTTTCTTTTTACTTTCATTGCATATGTTTTCTTTCTTTTTCCTTTTTATTGGTGTTGGAGATTTATTTGGTCATTGTGGATTGTTGCAAAATTGTTTGGCAATTATATTTTTAAAGGGGTTGCTTGCATGTTCAATTTATTATTTTCATTGGATTATTTACCATGCATGCTATGTGTTTGTGAACAAGCCCGTTTGGCATTATGCACTTTTCTACATTATCCTATTCTACTATTCAATGCATGCTTTTCACAAATTTCCTTTACTATTTTATTAATTGAATTTAATTGCCAATACAAACGTGATAGTTTGTTACGAAGTGATGCTTGATCTATGCTACTCATGCCCTTACCGGCATGCCAATAATCATCTTACATCTACTTCACCTCTAATGCACTTATTTTATTCCCTTTGATGAACTTTTCACATGTTGTCATGACCATGTGTTCCCTTCATTCATCTTTACCGTGCATTGACTATCACTCGCTCAACCCTCTCTCTTGCTTTATCTCTTTAAATTTAATTTACTTTCTCTTCCTTTTTCAGAATAGCCACCAAGAAAGGCAAAGAGAAAGCTACCACTAAACCCACAGCGAGGAAAATAATGAAGAAAGCATTAGTGGCAGAGCCTTCTTTAATTGCAGTCAAGCCCTCAACAAAAGAATTAAAAGGATTATCAAGGTTGATGAAAAGGAGAGAGCCTTCCCAGCCAAGGACACTGCACGATTCCCAAATCGCTATTGTGAGCAGATGTTTCCTATTCTGGCAGCTCGAAATTACAACAATGAACACCTTCTTATCCTTCCGCCTCGCATTGATGAATTTGTTGAGCCACAAATTGCACAAAGACAATGGGGATTCTTACAGAGATAGCCACGGCAGGTTAATCTTTCTTGGGTTGTTGAGTTCTACTCCAACTTCCACCTGCCGATTCTGTAGTCCGTTTATTTACGCCAGAAGTAAGTCCCCATTACAGAAGAGGCCATTCAGCAAGCCTTAGATCTCCCCCCTGCTCCAGAAGGATTGGACGCTTTTCAGAAAGCCGCCATCAAACGCCAGGCGTACACCTTTGATTGGGACGCTGTTTTCAGAGTTATCGCTCGACCTGGTAGCAAATGGATCTTCAGATACCATCGTTCCCGTCCTAAGGAAATCTCGGCTTCTGTACTTACCTTAGAGGCTCATGTATGGGCTTAGATTATGTCTCATTACGTCTTTCCGAGTACTCATGAGTCCTTCTTCACCGCAGACATGGCCGTTCTACTATGGTGCCTCCTCACAGACCAACCTCTTAATTTACCAAAACATATCCGGAATGCTATGGAACATGTGCAGATCATGGGCAACCTACCTTTCCCCGCATTGGTCTCTGATCTTATCTCAGCAGCCGGAGTATCCTACAGAGCTGGAGACACCAAAACCATTCTTCCACGGGATGATCAGTATGTCCCTAACGGGAGATATCTCAGGCCACAACTTGCCACTACCAGCCAGTCCACAGAGGATGCTGTAACTCCTCCACCATCTACTAGTCAGCTACTGCACCAAATACTGAAGCGATTGGACCAACAAGAAAAGAAAGCAAAGCTCCGAGAGCGCCGCAACCACCGCCGTTTCAAACACCTCAAGGAGCTACTTATCGGCAATCACCGACCCGATGACGATCCAGGCACTCCGGACTCCACTTCTTTCACCAGCACGGGGAGCCACGACGGTCCTGACTGTGGAGACACTGCCACCAGCCCACCACTGTTCCTGACAAATGGCACCGAAGACGGTGCAAATCCTTAAGTGTGGGGAGGTCGGTCAGTACCTGACTTCTGGAGGTAATTTTTCTTCCCTAAACACCAATAAATTAGGATAGTTAGTTAGTTTTTCTTTCTTTTAGAATAGGATAAATTACATAGTAATAGATTAGTTGCATGCATGTTCTACTTGATTGAAAAGACAATAAGTTTCTTCTAAAACTCTATCTTTGGAACAAAATTTCACTAGTTTTAATTACAACTCTTATGTTAAAATTGCTTGAAGTTGTATTTGGAACATGATTTTTAAAGCTAAAGAACACACAACCTATGAGAATTGAGCCTTTATGCATGGTTACATTATTTAACCATATTTGTTTTATTCTTGTGTGTTTACTTCTCTATGATTGTAACCTATATTTTGTCCCATCTTATATGTCTAATGTTTAATATATTTATATGCTACATATGATTGAGGCCATTAATTGTTTAGCTCACTTATCCAAATTAAGCCTACCCTTTCAATTACCTTTGTTAGCCACTTTAAGCATTTAAATCCCATTTGTTCTATAATCTACCACATTACTAGCCTTAAGCGGAAAAACAATTATATAGCCCAATTTGAATCTTTGATTAGCTTGAGATAGAATTGTGTGTGCTAATTAAGTATGGGAAATTGTGGGAACAAAGGATATTAAGGGGATATGTCATGATAATATAATGGGAATTTGGACACCTACTCATGTGAAACTATAAGAATAAAAAAAATCTATGTGCATTGATAAGTTATGTTGATTTTGAAAAAAAAAATAATAATAATAAGGGGACAAAATTGTCCCAGTGTTGAGTTAAGAATTCAAAGGTCAATGCATGTATGATAGAATTAAAATAAACTGTTGATACATGAGTATGGAATGTGAAAGAGAATCCTGGGTAGCTAGGTACGTACTCCAAGGTTATATAAAATATATATAGGTTATATTAAAGCTTGGGTTAATTAAAGATTCAATTTATAAGCTCACTTAACCATATATGTATCCTCACCTTTACCTTGGCCCCATTACAACCTTGAAAAGACCTCATGATGTTGCATTGGTATATTAAATGTTGTTGATTGGTTAGGAGAAGAACAAAATTTAAGGACCATGATTAGAGAAGGATAGAGTGATTACCCTATACACTTGAGAGATTAGAATATACATACATCATTAGTGAGGGTTCAATGCTTGAAATTCTATGTTCCCCGCTTTCATGAGCTAACTTCTTGCATTTTTATCTGTTCTTACTAAATGAGAATTGAATCAGTGAAACTTGGTTTGTCATTGTTTGAAGGGCTTATTTATTCTTGATCAAGTGGACAAGAATCATATAGTTGCATTCACATATATAGGTTGCATTGCATTGCATGAGTTTTTACATGTTCCTACTCGTTTATTCTATCTCCTTCAACTAAGCATGAGGACATGCTAATGTTTAAGTGTGGGGAGGTTGATAAACCACTATTTTATGGTTTACAATGTGTTTAATTGTGTGGTTTTATCATGGTCTTTACCCACTTATTCATATAATTAGCATGCATTTATATTTCCTTCCTAAAATTATTACATGATTGAAAACTTACTTCCTGGAGACCTTTAATTAGGTATTTTAATCCCCCTTTATTCCATTCGATGCCGTGATCTGTGTGTTAAGTGTTTCAGGCTTTATAGGGCATGAATGAGTGGGAGATTGGGAAGGAATCTTGCAAAAATGGAAAGAATACAAGAAATTGAGGAGATGACCAGCGAGAAGTGACGCGTAGGCGTCAGCGACACAACTGCGCGGAAGAGAGGAATTCGCAGTGACGCGGCCGCATGAGTGACGCGGACGCGCGGATTGAAAAAGCAGAAGCGATGCGGAGGCATGGACGACGCGCCCGCATGGAAAAGCAAAACACCAAAGGACGCGTCCATGTGAATGACGCGTCCGCGTGACGTGCGCGATCTGCAGAATTTCAGAAGTCGCTGGTAGAGTTTCTGGGCCAGATTTCAACCCAGTTTTTGGCCCAGAATTACAGACTAGAGTCAAAAAAACATGCAGAAACGAGGGACAACAATTCATTCTGCACAATTTTTAGTTTTAGATCTGGATTTACTCCTCCCCTAGGTTTTTCAATCACTTGACATTTTATAATTAGGATTTTTGAAAGACTTTGCTTTTTTAGCTTTTAAGAAGAGGCCACCTCTGGTACTAGTCATTATACTTTGCTATTTGCTTTTTACTTATTCTTCCATGTTCTTAGTCCCCCAAGAGTTGACATTGGCTTATTTTTACAAGTTATTAATATAGACTATTTTTATTTTTAATTAATCCTTTTCATTATTATTTATCATGTCTCTTTTTAATTCCCTTTCCTATGTTATGAGTTCTACGTTCACAATGAGCGAGTAGTTCCCTTACTTGATGGGGAGTTGATTGAAAAGAACCCTTGAGTTGGGGTACTTAAAGGAGAAATTGTAATTGGGCTCATTGTTGGAATGCCCTCTAGTCACTGACACAAATCCTTTTCAATGAGCGGATTGGGACTTGTGAATAGAAATAGCAATCCAACTTGTTTGACTCTCCCTTACCTAGTAAGGGGTAACTAAACAGAGCAATCTTCAATTATCAATTAATCTTGAGAGTACTTCAACAAGAATAGGGCTTCCAACTAATCTACTCCCAGTTAAGGCTTTTATTTAGAATTAATTAAATTCTCTATTTTAGTTTCCAGTTATTCAACTCAACCATTTTTGAAAACACCTGATTGATAAAATAGCACATCTCTCTGCAACTCGTTGGGAGACGACATGGGACTCATACTCCCAGTATTTTAATTTAAATTTTGTGACAACCCTTTTAAATTGATAAGCGGATTTTCGGTTGGTTAAGGATTGTACTTGTAATGCATTTCTATTAATAATTTCTTAACCCGCCAATTTCTGCCACGTCAACGGCCAAGACTCATAAAGTAGCTGTGTTCAAGAATCAACATACTGAACTAGGAGAATCAATAACACTATCCAAAATTCTGAGTTCCTATAGATGCCAATCATTCTAAATTTCAAAAGATAAAGTGAGATGCTAAAACTGTTCAGAGGCAAAAAGCTACTAGCCCCGCTCATCTAATTGGGACTAAGTTTCATTGATATTGTGAGATTTATTGTATATTCTCTTCTTTTTATCCTATTTTGTTTTCAGTTACTTGGGGACAAGCAACACTTTAAGTTTGGTGTTGTGATGAGCGGATAATTTATACGCTTTTTGGCATTGTTTTTAGATAGTTTTTAGTAGGATCTAGCTACCTTTTAGTATATTTTTATTAGTTTTTAAGAAAAATTCACATTTCTGGACTTTACTATGAGTTCATGTGTTTTTCTGTGATTTCAGGTATTTTCTGGCTGAAATTGAAGGACTTGAGCAAAAATCTTATTCAGAGGCTGATAAAGGACTACTGATGCTGTTGGATTCTGACCTCCCTGCACTTGAAATGGAATTTTTAGAGCTACAGAAACCTAAATGGTGCGCTCTGAAAGTAGACATCCAGGGCTTTCCAGCAATATATAATAGTCCATACTTTGCACGAGTTTAGATGACGCAAACTGGCGTTTAATGCCAGCTTTCTGCCCTATTCTGGCGTTAAACGCCAGAAACAATTTGCAAGCTAGAGTCAAATGCCAGAAACAAGTTACAAACTGGCGTTTAACTCCAAAGAAGGCCTCTACACGTGAAAGATTTAATGCTCAGCCCAAGCACACACCAAGTGAGCCCGGAAGTGGATTTCTGCATCATTTACTTATTTCTGTAACCCTAGGCAACTAGTTTAGTATAAATAGAACTTTTTACTATTGTTCTAGGGGTCTTTTTTCCTATTTTCAAATTCATATGGCATTTGGGGAGGCTGGCTATTCGGCCATGCCTAGACCTTGTTCTTATGTATTTTCAACGGTGGAGTTTCTACACACCATAGATTAAGGTGTGGAGCTCTGCTGTTCCTCGAGTATTAATGCAAAGTACTATTGTTCTTCTATTCAATTCATGCTTATTCTTATTCTAAGATATCCATTCGCACAGAAGAACATGATGAATGTGATGATTATGTGACACTTATCACCATTCTCACTTATGAATGTGTGATTGACAACCACTTCCGTTCTACATAAAAACAGGCTTGAAGGTATATCTCTTGGGTTTCTAATCAACGATTCACATCAACTCCCCTCTGACAATGGGGCATCTGAATCCGAGATTAGAATCTTTGTGGTATAGGCTAGAATCCATTGGCATCATTCCTGAGATCCGGGAAGTCTAAACCTTATCTGTGGTATTCCGAGTAGGATCTGGGATGGGATGACTGTGACGAGCTTCAAACTTACAACTGTAGGGCGTAGTGACAGACGCAAAAGGATAGTAAATCCTATTCCTACACGATCGAGAACCAACAGCTGATTAGCCATACGATATCTGTGCATGGTATTTTTTATCCGAGACGAGAAATCCGACAGTTGATTAGCCGTACAGAAACCGTAGAGGACCATTTTCACTGAGAGGACGGGAAGTAGCCATTGACAACGGTGACACCCAACATACAGCTTGCCATAGAAAGGAGTATGAAGGATTGGATGAAGGCAGTAGAAAAGCAGAGATTCAGAAGGAACAACACATCTCCATACGCTTATCTGAAATTCACACCAATGAATTACATAAGTATCTTTATCTTTATTTTATGTTTTATTTTTCTTTTAATTATCAAAACTCTATAACCATTTGAATTCGTTTGACTGAGTTTTATAAGATGACCATAGCTTGCTTCAAGCCGACAATCTCCGTGGGATCGACCCTTACTCACGTAAGGTTTATTACTTGGACAACCCAGTGCACTTGCTGGTTAGTTGTGCGAAGTTGTGCAAAAGAGTTGAGATTACAATTGTGCGTACCAAGTTGTTGGCGCCATTGAGATCACAATTTTGTGCACCAATTAGCTTGGGTGGAGTAGTATGTGTTACTCAAGTGTGGGGGAATTTGTTGGGAAACATTGGTGATGAAGTTACATGGGACATTCAATGTGAAAATTTCAAAAATGGGTCATTACTCATGCATTCATTGTTCAAGACATATGCATCTCTTGTTGTTGACAAAAACAAGAAAATTTTGATTTGAAAATAAATATCAAATCAAATCAAATTTTGTGCATAATAGCATATGAAATAAAAAGGTAAATAAATGATGCATATGTTTGTATTTTGGAAAGAAAATGCATGAGTGGATGTGAGATAGGAGATAAATGGGTAGTTAGGTTATTTTGTTATATGTATATAGGATGATATAGGATTAGGTGGACACTTGAGCTAATCAAAGATCTAATTCACTAAGTCCACTTAATCATATTAATCTTACCTTAACCCTAGCCCCATTACAACCCCCAAAGACCTCATGATATTTGTTTTCATGCATCAAATATTAGTTGATTATTAGATGACTTGCAAATCTTTGAAACACATGATTAAAGGGAAAGTGAGTGATTAAGTCCTAAACACTAAGTGAATAAAGTGATTACACATCTGGTGATAGGTTCGATCGCTCAATTCTATGTTTTTATTTCTTATATTGTATCTTCTTGCAAGTTGCTTGTTGTTAGTTTTGAAAATCTCAATTCAATTCTTTGGACATTGATTATAGTGCATTGACTCTTTGCCTTGGCCCTAAGGCTTCCTTAGGATTGATTGAAACTTCATGGTTTATTTTTACCAACTTTCAGTAGAATAGATATTAGTAGGTAATATCTAGGTTAGTTGCATGCATATAGGTAGTACATTAAATAAATTGTTTGCCCCTTCATTCATCTCATTTGATTGTGAATAGCATGAGGACATGCTAATGTTTAAGTATCAGGGAATTGATGAGTCCATATTTTACGATTATTTTTTGTTAGAATTAAGTGGATTTCATCATATAAACCTACACTTATTCCATTAAATAGCATGCTTTTGAGCTTTCCTCCTAAATTATGCTTGATTATGAAAACATGCTCTTTTGTGCCTAATTTAACCTATTTTATTCCATTTGTCTTCCATTCGATACCTTGATGTTGTTTGTGAGTGATTTCAGATGTATAAGTTAGGAATGGCTTGGTGAGAATGGAAGAGGAGCATGCAAGAAGGAGGAAGCATGAAGAAACAAAGGAGAAGAGCAAAGTGATGCGTGCATGCGCACAGCATCTCGTGCGTACACACAGGTAGCAAAGTAGAGCCAAGTGTGCGAGCACACAGCATCTGGCGCATCGCACAAGCATCCAAAGTATTGAGAAGTGTGCGTGCGCACAACCTTTTGTGTGTACGCACTACCTGAGATTTTGGCCAAGTGTGTGTACGCACACATCTGTTCGTACGCACAGGTACCCGCACATGTGTTCATTAAAAATGCATGTAACTCACGTTTTTGATGGATTGGAAGCCCAATTCTGATAGCTGAAGCTCATATTGGATTAATTAGATAATTATTCTTCCCTCGTCTTTGTTATTATAATTTTTATAAGAGGGATAGGAGTTGTATGTTTTATATGTATATTACATTATAAGCTATTGTGTAAGAAGTCTTGTATATGAATCTATGCTTGTTTGTTTTTTTTAAGGTAAAGTATTTATTTCCGGTTTAAAAAAAAGATCAGCGATGCGGTGTCAAGTCAAAGGCTCCTATTTTAAATATGGAGACCTTTGTTCATCCCACAAGAAACAGAGGTGGAGAAATTGGCCACTTGGGTGATAATTCTGAACCTTTCGGCAGAGCTCTATAACATGCATTTTCTTTGGAAAGCGGGAAAGTCTTTGGGAGTCATGCTTCGTGTCGATGAACTCTCTTCAATCCATTCCAGAGGAAAATTGGCACGTATATGTGTTGAAATAGATCTTAGACGAAAGCTTGTACCATTCTTTATTGCTCTTGGTAAAGACTTCAAATTGGAATATGAGGGACTCTACCAAATTTATTTTTCCTATGGAAGATATGGGCAAAAAATGGATAGGTGTGTTGAACTGGCAAAAAATACCAAACAGCGTACAGCAAAACATGGTGAAGAATCTAACCAGAGGCACCATGGACGGGGTCACAACGTTGGAAACCTGAGCCAAGGGAAGCAGATTCAGTAAGAATAAAATGGGAAAGAAAATATGATAGCAAAAAATCAGGGAGTCAATTTGGGGAATCAAGCTGTTGAAGATATTCAGTAGAACCAAATCCCACAGACCAATCAGAATTTGAATTCTAAAGGTTTGACAAATAAGGAAAGTCCTTTTGGATCATGGATGGTGGTAAAAAAAACTCCAAAGAAGGAATAAACAAAAGCCTAGTAATGTGTATGATAATAAGGAAAGAAATGCTTATGCAGGTAGGTTTGATGCATTAAAAGAGCAAGAGCTGGAAGGGGAAAATAGAGTGCATTCGGAAGAGAATATTATTTCCAATAAGGAAAAGAAATATGATGCTAATGCAAATGAAGTGCAAAACTATGCCATCATGAAAAATCAACAGAGGAACTATAATGCTACAATAAAGAATTATACAACAAGTAAACCCAATAAAGACAAGAACTCTAACAACATAAGAAGGAATAACCAGAATCAAGTAGAAAATTCTAAACACAAGCAAGTCTATTTTCGAATTTAAAAAGCAAGTTGATATAGAAAAGCAAGAAAATACTCAAATCGTTAAAACAAATGACAAAAGTAAAGAAGGAAGCCACAGTGAATACTGGAAGCAGTTCAGCAGGTTAGGGAAGGATATCTACAACTACCATAAAGAGGGAAACTTTATCCCTTTATTTGGAAATCTTGACCCTCACACAGAAAACCTTATAGCCACCACTATAGGGGGAGGAAGGGTAGGAGGTCAAACAGAAAATATTAAAAATAAACCACTTGAGAATGAACAGGATACCAGGGCAGAAAATTTTGAAGCGACAGATAGTCTCATGCAAGATGACAACTCTAGAGTCAAAGAACAATCTAATGCCGAAGACGTTCGGCACATGGAGATATAATTCTCCTCTCCTCTGTCCAGGGAGTTTCTTTCCTTGTCTTCTTTTTATCTTTTCTAGCTTTTTCTTATTATGAATATTTTAATTTGAAATTGTAGAGGAGCCTCTGCAAAGGGTTTCTATTTTATGTTAACTGACTTATATACTAAGTATAAGGCAAATTTTTGCATCTTACTTGAGACCCATATTTCAGTAAAAAAAGCAGAGATGATTATTAAAAAATTCGGGTTTGATAGCTGGTGTATCATCGAAGCTGAAGGCTTCTCAGGTGGTATCTAAGAAAGATTTTTGGAACATCAAACCCATTACTATACATAGATAATTTATCCACTTGGAGGTTCAATGGAATAGAGAATCTCCTTGGTTCTTCATAGCTGTTTATGGGAGCCCTCAAGTAGAAAATCGCAATACACTATGAAAAAATCTGGAGGATATTATTCACAACATACAAGCCCATGGTGTTTAGGAGGGGATTTTAACTCTATTCTTACGATAAAGGACACAGGGATCCTCCAATCCTTCTCTTGATATATATAAGTTTCAAAACTATTTAAATATTTGCGGGTTAAAAGATTTGAGCTTCTCAGGACTCCCTTTCACCTGGCAAAGAAGAAATATTAAGAGAAGGTTTGACCGCTTTCTCAGTAATATTTCTTTCTCTGGCCGTTTTCTTGATGTTGGTGTCAAGCATCTTCCTAAATTAAAATCTGACCACTTACCCATCCTTCATAAATTTCAGGTAGCTAATGATGAGGGGAGGGATAAACCTTTTCGGTTTCTTGTGCTTTGGATTCTTCATGAAGACTATAACAACATGGTAAAAGAAAGTTGGAATAAAAATCAAGGGCTTATTCAAAATGTCAAGAATTTCACGGCCCAAGCAAAGTCATAGAACAAGGACGTCTTTGGACATATCTTTAAAAAAAAGCAATGAATCCTGACCAGATTGGAGGGAATCAATAACAATCTGTCTTTTCATCCTAATCCTTTCTTAGAAAAGTTTCAAAAAGGTCTCAATAAGGAGTATGAGATCATTGCTATCCAGAAGAAAAGCTATTGGCAACAAATGTCTAGACGTAATAACATTAGATTTGACGATAAAAAAACAACATACTTTCATGAGAAGGCCAATGAATGAAGGAGAAGAAATAAAGTTACTACCCTTAGAGATGAGGAAGGAAACTAGATTGAGGATGTTGTTGCCTTGAAGAGATGGGGAGTGAATTTCTTTAAGGCTCTCTACTCTTCAGACTAGAATCACAATCCTTACCCAATTAATAACCATTTTCCCATGCTTTAGGATGAAGACTATGCTGACCTCGCGAAGGATGTCTCTAGAGAGGAAGTCAAAAAAGCTATTTTTATTATGGACAGTTGGAAGGCACCGGACAACGATGGAATCCTAGCTAAATTTTTCCATCCCTTCTGGGATATAGTAGTGGAATCCTTAACCAGCTGGGTCAAGGATATCTTCCAAGACCCAGGAACATTAGGAAAGTCAATCAAACGTTGATTACTATTATACCCAAAAATTCAGTCCCTGAGAATTTTAGCCACTTCAAACCTATTAGTCTCTGTAATGTGTGTTATAAAGTGATTACTAAAATTGTGGCTTCTAAACTAAAATATTTTATGCCTATTTTTATTGCTAACACTCAATCTAGCTTTGTGCCTGACAAGGTTATTGAGGATAATATTCTTGTGGTACAAGAGGTGGTCCATACAATGAAGAGAAAAAACCAAGGCAAAGGGTTAATAGCAATAAAAATTGATTTAGAAAAGGCCTATGATAGATTAAACTGGGCTTTTGTGGTGGATACTTTGAAGGATGTGGGGATTCCAAACAACATTATCAACGTTGTTGCCTATTGCATTTCATCCCCAACTATGAATCTCCTATGGAATGGGTCGCCATCTGAAACGTTCTCTCCTACTAGAGGAGTTAGACATGGAGACCCTCTTTTCCCCTACCTCTTTGTTTTATGTATTGAAAGACTATCACATATTATTGACAAAGTAGTAGAGATAGAAAGTTGGAACCTATAACCCTTTCTAGAAATGAACTTAATATTTCTCACCTCTGTTTTACAGATGACTTGGTACTTTTTGCAAAGTCTAGCTTAGAGTAAGTTTGAGTTATTAAGGAGACCCTACAAATGTTCTATGACAGTTCAGGACAAAAGTTCAATATTAGCGAGTCGTGTGTCTTCTTCTTAAAGAACGTGAACCACAATATCAAGTAACAACTTAGCCAGTAACTTGGGGTGCCCCTCACATCTAATATAGGAAGATATCTAGGAGTTTTTCTCATTCATGAGAAATGCAACCAGTAACACTTCTAGTTTGTGATTGATCGGATTCAAACCAAGCTTTTATCTTGGAATAAGAGGACTTTATCTCTCGTCGAGAGAACTACGCTCATCCATCCGTCCTATCCACTATCCCTAGCTACTGTATGCAAACTATAAAGCTTCCAAAGGTGATTTGTAATAAGATTGATAAGCTTTGTAGGGATTTTCTCTAGAGAAGTAATGAAGAAGACAGGAAGGTTCATCTTCTGAATTGGGAAAAAGTTTGTAGGACCAAGGAAGAGGGTGGATTGGGTGTTCGAAAAGCTCACGAGACTAACTAGTTATTCCTTATGAAGCTGGCTTGGGGTCTCATTCATAATAAGGACACCCTGTGGGTAAAAGTCATGAAGGCTGAGTGATAAACCCCATTTTTGAGGTTTATCTTATGTTGAATTTAGAGCATTCTGTTAACCTTTTCTCATATTTATTCAATAAAATAGCATAGTTTTATGATTGTCTCCTAATTTGTGTTTAAATGTGAAAACATGCTTTTGGACCCATGATTTGATAATTTTAATCTTCCTTTGATTCCACTAGATGACTTGATATATTTGCTAGTGATTTCAGATTGAAAAGGGCTAGGAATAGATCAGAGGAGTGAAGAGAAAGTATGCAAAGTGGAGAAATCATGAAAAGTCAAAGATTTGGGATACGTCCATGGACGCGCACGCGCACTAGACGCATACGTGCGGATTATAAAAACCCCATGGACGCGTACGCGTGCTGGACACGTACGCATCGGTGCTGGCACGTGATTTTTAAGTGAAATCGTGCCTAGCGAATTCACAAAGCTATGGGGCCCAGTTTGGAACCAACTTTGGTGCCAAAATGCTTAAAAGGACCAAGGATTGAAGGGAAAGGGGGGGTTCCATCATTAGGATTTTAGATCTAGTTTTAGAGTTAGTTTTCTAGAGAGAGAAGCTCTCTCTTCTCTCTAGAATTAGGATTAGGTTTAGGTTAAAATTTCTTAGATCTAGGTTTTAATCTTTGCTTTTATTTATTTCTACCTTTCAATTCTTTATTCCTACATCTTGTTCTTCTATTCTCTTGTTGCAATTTCCTCTATTTTATTTCTATACTTTGTTGTTGATCTACTCTTGTTCTTCTTATTTTCTTTTAATGCAATTTGAGGTAATTGATGTTAATTGTGTTTTTCTTGATTGTTGTTGTTAATTCTTTGCAATTAACTGTTGTTAGAATTCATTCTTGTTGCCAATTTACTATGCTTTCCTTTTATGCCTTCCAAATGTTTGATAAAATGCTTGGAATGATGTTAGAGTAGAATTTTATATTCTTGGCTTGAGATGGTAACTTAGGAACTTTTGAGTTACTAATGTCCAAGTGATTGATAATTGGTAGCCATTGACTCTAGTTTTCACTAACTCAATTAGTGGATAGCTAGGACTTATGGACTTGGATTGACATAGCTCATTTGACCTTCCTTTACTACTAGTTAGAGGATGATTTAATGGGATTGATCCTTGCAATTATCATGTTGTGATTAGGGATAAGGATAAAGATCCTTGACCACTAAATCTTGCCAAGACCGCTTTATCATTTGATTTCCATTGCAATATATTTTTCTTAATTCTCATCCTAAAACTCCCAAAATATATAACTCATAACCAATAACAAGAACACTACCCTGCAATTCTATTGAGAGACGACCTGAGGTTTAAATACTTTGGTTGTTAGATTTATTAGGGGTTTGTAATTGTGACAAACAAATTTTTGTATGAAAGAATTATTGTTAGTTTAGAAACTATACTTGCAATGAGATTTCATTTGTGAAATTCTATACCATCAAAAACCCATTCATCACTGAGTACGGCTATGGGAATAGCAAGATCCCTAAAGTTCACAAAAAAACCTAGTAGCTCGAATGCGTGGAAGGGAATCCCTTCAATTTAGGATAAGTTTTGTAATCATCTTATCTGGAGAATAGGAGATGGGAATGATATTTCATTTTGAAAAGATCATTGGTTTCCAAGGATCCTTAAACTAAGAGAAGCTGCTAATATCAACATGGACAAGAACAGAATAGCAGAGTATGTTAGAGATTATGCGAATGAGCATGGAATTAGGACTGGAAAAAAATCTCTCAGGTTTTACTTGATGAGTTGATTGATCATCTACGTACCTTGAAAGCCCCTAATATCTCTATAGGGGAGGATTGTGTGAGCTAGGCTCCAACAACAAATGGAAATTTTTCTATCAAAACGGCCTACAATGCTTTATTTAAGGATAATAATGAAAGCAGTAACATGTACAAGCAAATTTGGAGACTAAAGATTCCTCAGAGACTAAAGTCTTTCAGTTGGCTGTTAACTCATGAAACTCTTTTAACAAATAGCAAAAGAAAAAGTAGAAGATTAACTGAAGATAGTACCTGCCCCAGATGCCATGATGCAGATGCCATGATGTTCAAGAGACGATACTGCACGTTTTGCGGGATTGCCCTTTCATTCACAAAGTGTGAACCAATATCATTCACAGAGATTATCAAGAGACCTTTTTCACTCAATCCTTCCATGACTAGTTGTGGAAAAATCTTCTGGAAGCCTCTCATTCGGTTAATGGGACTCCTTGATCCATAACTTTTATCACCGCCTGTAACTTAGCCTGGAGAAGTAGAAACAAGCTTATTTTCAGTGAAAAATGTTTAACAAACATCCAATTTCATCGCGTTGCGATAAATCTTGCAGACCATTATCATTTTGCTATTAACATGACAGAGGTCAGTACCAGAATTTTAAGGCATACCAGAAAGGAATCGATTGGATGGGAACCATTGGAACATGGATGGCTCAAACTGAATGTGGATGGCTCGGTGCTCCATCCTGGAAGTTGAGGGGCATGTGGCGGCGTTATCCGAAACTAGGAAGGCCGTGTGGTAGCGGGTTTCAGCATGAAGATTGGGACGTATACCATCACTACGGTGGAGATTTGGGGTTTTTATGTTGACGTCAAGCTAGCAATAGAGATGAGAATCCCTAAACTTGTGGTTGAGTCTGACTCTAGATGTACGGTGGAGCTAGTTCAAAAGTCATAAGTGGAGAAGCACTCTCAATCTGCTCTGATTCGGTCTATTAAAGAGCTTCTAGTTGGCTTGGAGTGCATCGTCGTCCGACATATTTACCGAGAAGCAAATTTCTGCGCAGATACTTTTACTAAAGCAAGGCAAGAACAAGAAGTTGGAGTCTATTGCTTCGAGCTTCCCCCTACCATGCTCGTACAATACCTGCTTGCCGATAGATGTGGAGTCAAATTCTCAAGAGACGTTCTGATGTGATTTTTTGTGTTTACCCGACCCTTGGGTCCCACTATATATATATATATATATATATATATATATATAAATACTTTTTTCCACAATTCTATAATTATTCATTAGATAATAATATTCAATTTTGCATTCAATAATGTAATTCACTATAAATAAAATTGAGAGAAAGGCTAGAAATGATTATAATTTATTATTTTTGGCCATCATTTAATTATCAATTCAATTTTTTTAGTCTAATTTCTTTAGTTTAATAATTCAGCAATATATTTTATCTCATATTTTTAAATATTGATGACTAACTAATAGTCGAAAACAATAAATTATAATAATCCTTTGATATCTCTTTAAAATTAAAGAAACTATTCGCATCAAGATGAATTTTTATTAAACTACTTTTTTAATTATGGCATAGTATCTCTCATGAGATATAAGTGATATTTGTATTATTTTTTTTATAAATCTCTAATTTCTTTTTTGATGGTACAAAAATTTATCTTTTCATAAAAAAAAAACAAATATACAAGAGCAATGTGTACACAAAACTTGATGTCAATAATTTTTATGGAATTATTTTACACGAATATCTAATCAATTCATAACTGCTATTATATAAATATTAAAATATCATTTCTTATTTTATTTTTTTTTTAAAAACAGGGGAATCGAAGTAAATTGCTTTTCTTGAAAAAGTATGACACACTTGATATAAGATGTCATTATAAAGCATTAATATATTGGAATTACAATCCGCAATTTAATTAGAGAATAGTTAAGAAATTATATTTTTATTAATATTAGTCGATATTTTTAATTAATATTTTATTTTTATATTATTAATAGTTAGAATTTAATATTTAAAATTTAGAATTTAATATTTAAAATATCAAATATTACTTAAAAAATAATAAATTTTATTGGTGGTGTAGCATTTTTTCTCTAAGACCAGTTTAAGTAAACAATTTAATTAAGCTTTTTTTAAAAAAATAACTTAAATAATAAATATTTATATTAAAAATAATTTATAAATAAACTATTTTGTGTTTGATATTTTAGTTCTAAAAATGTTTATTTTAAAAAAAATGTGATAAAAAAATTATTATAAAAAAATAATTTTTTTTAATTTATCTATAAGAAGTTAAATAATTTTTTAAAAAGTTAGAATTTAATTTTAAAAATTATACCAAATATTAATATAAATAATTTTTATAAGTCAAAAACTCAAAAAAATAACTTTTGAAATTTTTTAGACGGAGCTTTATCTGTAACCATATTGTGATGGTGAGCTAGAGATGCATGGTCGGGTCCCATTCGAAGATCCCATTCGAACCCAAATTATTTTTGAACATTTTGGCTCGGTCCAAAATGACATGGAGATGACCCAAAAAAAAAATCACCCGAAAGACCAACTAAACCGGGTCTGGGCTATAACGGGTCATTCATTCCCGACCCGGTGCAAGTTAATTTTAAAAAATTTATGATTTACGATGATGTTGCAGCCCCCACAATTAGGGCACGCAGAGACCCGCAAGCTCCCAAGTCCCAATCTCCCATTCTCAGACCCTCTGTGAATGCTCGTTCAGACACCGACCGGCCACCGTCATTGGCCTCACGGTGTTCTTCCTCGGAACCAGCGCTGCTCTGCTTCTGCTCGACTGCTTCTCAGAACCGGCTGCTTTGCTTCCGCGCTGCACAGTTTCTCCGCGCCGCACTGCTCGCCGGAGAACCTTAGTCACGACGCCACCAACAGCGGCGGCGAAGTGTGAAGGTCGCTGCTCTGCTCATGCTCCGCTTCTTCTCCTGCTCCTCTTCTTCTTGGCGCTGCTCCTCCTCTACTTCTGCTCCTCTTCTTCTCGGCACTGCTCATCTTCTTCTCGGCGCTGGTGCTCTTTTGGTGAGGAAGGTCACAAGCCCCTGCTCAGCCGCTCCTCTTCTTCTCGGCGCTGGTTCTGGTAATGCTTCTGAACTACTTTTTTTTTCTTTCTAAAATAGGATTAAGGTCTGAGCTTTGTTATTATAATTTATAATGCTGGATTTTTTCAGAACTTGTTATTATAATTTATAAGGTTGATTTGTTGTTCTGAACTTCTGATTATTGTTGATTTGTTCTCTTTGTTTGGTTCTGATCTGTTTTGATTTTAATTACATATAATGTTGATTTGTTCTATGTTCTGATTCTTGTTGCTTTGTTCTCCTTGTTTGATCCTGATTTATTCTGATTTTAATTAAAACATGTTCTGATTATTTTTTATTTGTTATCCTTTTTTGGTTCTGATTTGTTTTGATTCTAATGAAAACATGTTTTGATTATTGTTGATTTGTTCTGATTTTAATCAAAATATGTTGGTGATTTGTTGCTGAATACCATCTTATTAGATTTTCTTTTTTATCAGCACTGTGTTCTTCTAATGTCTGTGCATTGCTATTGATGAATTCAAGGGCAGCATGGGAGAATGAAGGTAGAGACAAAAAGTCTCAAAGATTTTAAATGCAATGATGGAAAAGAAAAAGAGAAGGTTCACTTTCTGTGCTGATAAAGTGATTCTGCTGGTCTTGTAAGTTGACATAGTTACACAAGTATTCACAGATACATGTACACATATATTATTATAGATTCTTTGTTCCTTCCTCATTCATCCTCAAGTGTGTTTAGATAAAAGTTAGGTAAAGGTTGAGATGAGTGAGAGAAAGGAAGGCCTAGAGAATTCAATAAGTTTTGGACTTGATATTACTGGCATTAGCATTTACATTTTCTGTCTCCCAGCATCTGGAATTGTGATTTATGGAGAGATTTAAGTTTAACTTTGGCTACCAACATCTTCGTAACAAATTGTTAGTAAAGGCCCAGTTTTCACCCGGTATAACTATGGCTCGAAAGTATGTAGGTTTCATCGGGTATAGGGCCGGTTAAGGTCTATAAAAAGGGTTCGGTACATATTTAGGGCCAAGTCTTGGTTAGGACAAACCCGGTTTTACTCGGGCCATGTACACCCCTAGTGTTAGTTGAATCACGCACGCACACGTTTTTTTTTGTTTTGTTACTTTCAAGTACACTTTCTGTGCTTCAATTAACTTAGCCGTTGCCTTGGTTTTCTTCTAATTCCAGACCTGCATTCTAACTTGTTTAGTGAACTTTCTTGTAATAATGAAGAATCTTAGCAACTGTACTACTCTTTTTTGTTTGTAAATGTCTTTTTTGGCATTACTGACTTTGGTTTCGCCGGATGATGATGATGATGATGAAGAACAATATTGCTGTCTTTGACAACTGTGGAGTTTAATTTCCTTTTGGAATCAGAATTTGAAATTTTAATTCTTGAGTGATTGGCTGCTAGATACTTGTTATTTTCAAATGAAAAATGTTTTGCTATGTACTTCTTGACTTTGTGATTTTTGTGTTCTTTGAACTGAAATCAATATCTATATTGTGTGCTCAATGAATTGATTTGGAGTTGGTTGAATTTGTTGATGAAGTTGGAACAATTCTCAATTTAACCAGGTAATGTTTGAACGGATCTATGTTTGTCAAGAATTGCCCTCCTTGTCTATTTGTAGATAATGACGAAAAAGAGACTGAACCAAGATTCACTCTAAGTCTCTAAGAGTGACATTAATTTGAGGAGAAGGTGGAATAGAAAGTGTTTGAGATTAACATGGATGAGAAGAAGCCTATCATCAAGGTTGAGCCGGTTCTGGACGAACAAATTAACAGTTCAAAAGTAATCGAGGATGCGGATATTGATATTGTAAGTTGGACAAACAAGGGTGATTGGGCATCGAATAAAAACGAAGACCCTGATGCAACTGAGTATTCAAGTTCATTCGCTGACACTACGTCTGATGCTGAAAATGGTTCTAGACTTAGTGATGCTGAGGTAGAGTCAGAATTCTTAGGTGATAGTGGCTTGGCATGCAACATTGATGCTTTTTCCTCCACATTCCATATGAGGTGATTCTTGTTCCATAGCAAATAATTTTGAATTATCTTCCTTAGTTGTTTCAATATGTAAGCAAAGAACCCTAGTCTTGTGAATTTGTTGACAATTGATAATAGTTTGTTATTGAAGCCAAATTATGCATTTAAATCTTCAAATTAGATAGTTTATTGGAACTTCTTTTTGATGACTTGTTAAACATATTTACATAGTTAATGTATTGATCTCTAATAACACACAAGGTGTTTAATACACGTAAGAACGAGCAGGGTGACTTCTCTCTATATATTTGCTGATGATTATGATAATTATACGTATCTAGCAAGTAAATGAACTGCATCACAAGTAAAATAGACTACAGTAATGATGATTGTTAGGAGAGGATAAGAGTAGAGTGAGTTGGTGAAGTCTAGAACAGAGTTAGTTATAAGAGGGAGATAGCTAAGACATGACAGCTGTAATGTTACAACTGTCATCACTAACGTAAGTATGAAAGGACTATTCTGCCTGTTGGACTTGCTTACACAACAAGCTTTCCTTCTTTGTACATAAGCACATATCAGTGTTAAAGTCACTAATAATATACATTATACATTTCCAAGCTTTCTTTTTGTTTCTCTGAGTTCTCTCTTCTCTCCAAACTCTAGTAAGAGGTGTGAAATATAGTTATATGGTTATATGGTATGTCAGTGTCTTGGGTTTGATGTTCCAATAATAGATTAGGTTCTTTTTCCAAATTTTCCTCTTACTGTTCACTTCCTTAGATGTTGGATGTATTTGAATTATATTATTATCAAGATAATTGTTCTGTTTATATAGTTCTAGTTGTAACTTCTGTTAGAACACTTTTGGATTTTCGTCCAGTAAACATTGATGATTTGGTATTGGAAAACCTGCCATTATACTCTATGTTGTCTGCTATCATTAGTATCATCTCAAACACCATTGATCTCTATTTTCCTTGAGCTAATAATGATCCACATTTAATTTTATGCCACTATACTAACTTTTCATATTTTGTGGTGAACCACTGTTCTAAGCACATTCTATGTGTATTGCATGTTAAGCTATTTGAGTTATTATTTATGCATATCAATTTCCTATGCAATTGTAGGAAGAAGAAATTGACATATCACTGGAGGAACTTTATACGACCTCTAATGTGGCGCTGCAAATGGGCAGAACTAAGAATCAAGGAAATTGAGTCGCAAGCATTAAAATACAGTAAAGAGCTTGCGGAATATGATAAGATAAAACACATGGAGCCCGATCGTTTTACACTAGAAGAGTTTGGCTCGAAATCATTGCCGTTTACGAGTCATCAGTATAGATGTAACGCCAGGAAAAGGAGGAAAAGAAAGAAAGTTGAGGAGACAACTGACCTCGTGTCATATACATCGAATCATTATCTTTTCTCCTATCTCGGTAGAAACTACTTTGCTCTCCTTTATCATGACGCTAGATTTGCTTGCCTTTCCCTGCCTCAGAAATGTTGACTTTTCCCTTTACGTATATGTAGAGAATAAGAAGTCTGATCTTGATGGCTGTTTGGTTGAGGATTTTGGTAATCCAGGTTAGAAACTATGCTTTTTAATGGTTACTTGATGCTCCTTACTTGCATAACATGTTAATTTGCCAGTGATATTAATGCTTTTTGTACAATTTTGTACTATAAGAAAATGATTGCTTGCTTCTTCATGTTAGTGCGTGCTTAATGTATTTTGGTTCGTTTTCTATTTTATCGTGTTTTTCACTTTTTAGGTTTACGTGTAAATAGTCTCACTATAGACACGATACACAATACACAATAGAGTTCAATGACGTCATTTGATTCATGTAGCTGGCCCCACATAGTGGGATAAAGCTTTGTTGTTGTACTTGTGATCTGCCTTTGGTTGCGCCTCATATCACATTTTGATTTAATATGCGCTTAATGACTAATCGTTTTTATGCTCTCTTGGTACAGTTATCACAGAGTTGCATGCTGATTCAAGTGATAGATTTGGAATCGGCGATGATCAATCTTTCTTTGAGTATAGTGAGAGTGATAGTTGCATGGAGCAGCTTCTTTGGACAATCGACAACCTAAATTCTAGAGTCCAGAAGCTGAAGGGTCAAGTCGATGTTGTCATGTCCAAAAACACTAAGTTATCATCGTCGGAGAATTTGAGCCTGCTTCCTCATGGTGATGTACAGACTAGCTCTGCTCCTAGTCCTACAACCTCTGCAGCGAATGGAGACTCAATATCCGTGAGGGCTATTTATAATTCAGCTCGGCATATTCCCGAGTTTGATTTAGGCAATTTGGTTATGCCGGACAGTGCTGTTTCGAGCTATGGAGAAGTTACAATTATCCCTGACATAATCGAGAGCACTGTGGGATTATTGTCTGCTGCTGATGTTACTCTCCGTCCAGCCTTGGTTGGGGACTCTTGTGATGATGTAAGTTTTCTCAAGCTGGTCTACATTATTTATTTAGCTTCTTATCAGATGCTGACCAGAAAAGTGTTTATGCAATTAAACTCGTTCATGGGTAAAACCTACACGAAGATTGTTGCATAACATATAGGGTTAATTGCATTTAAATTATGTGCACTTTACCTTCTGAATTTAAAAAATATGCAAATTGCTCATGTTGGTAATTTTTCGCCAATTGTTACACATTGAACAAAGTTTAGCAAATAAAAGTTACATATTTAGGAGAATTTAGTGGGAGATTTGCGAGTTAAGCCCAATGTGGTACCTAAGATAGGTTGCGTGCACTAAAATAGTCTCCATATTCCAATTGTACCCGTTACATCCCTGAGATTGTTAAAAGTGCACCATGTTAGTCCCTCAGTCCTTTTCCATCAAGTGACTTATCACGTTGTAAGTGACTAATATGGTGCACTTTTGTCAATCTTAGGGACATAATTCGTGCAATTGGAATCTCGGGGGCAATTTTAGCGGATGCAACCAATCTCGGCCACTTTGGGACTTTACACAACAAGAACTTCGCCGTGGGGTTGGGGGTGTATGCATAATGCATTTATTTTAGGTAAAGTGTACATTTAGCAAAATTTATCAGCCGATTTGTACATTTTCTTGAATTTTTAGGGGATAAAGTGCGATTAACCCTAAACTATAATATATGGCAAACATTTTATTGTCATTTTATTGTATGTACAACTCTATTTACCATTTGCTACATTACCAATTTCCGATGTTTTTTTTTTTCTTTTGAATTTTGCATGTGCAGTCCATCATATAAAAATCTGTGCACTTATGCTTTACGTTTCTTGAGATAACGGTAATGCTAACTTCTAAATTTTCTTTGATGATTGCAGATGATGGACAGTGTCTTGATACATGAGGTAGCTGAAACAGAAGACCACGCATTTAAAAGCGCGAGTCATCACCCCATTGAGAAGCTTCAGAAGTCTGCTGCGAAATGTGAAGGGGAAGAAAAAATTCTACAGCACGGGGAAGAGGAAATTCTACAGCACATCGATTCTGTTCCGGCATCGGATCTTAACAATGTAGTGGTGAATAGTTCTGCAGGGTCTCAAGAACAACCAGTTCTCAAGCAAAGCTTGCATGGTGATGTGAGTGTCCCCAAGAACAAGAGAAAGAGAGGCGAGCGCAAAGCTGGTTCGGTTGGTTGGAGCAAGAAATGCTCTACTGAACCAGATAGCCAGTGAGCGAATGAATCAATCTCAAGTGACCTTTCAGAATTTTTGTAACTCATTTTTGTTTTTTCCATCCTTCGTTCATAATTTTGACAGAAGTTGTTTCACAATTGAGATTGCAATGAAATAAGATATTTTAGACAATTAGACTCTTATTTTCAGCATGATTTGTATTATTCTTAATTTGTGAGGGCCATGATTTTGAGAAACGGACCAAACTGCATGGTTTGACCTGATTAATGGAGAATTAGCCACCAAACTAATACAGTTAAGGATTAAATCGGTTGTTAGCTAACTAGTTGAAAGTCGGTAAATCAGTCAAATCAATTTGGTTTTTTAGCAGTTATATAGTTTGAAATAATGAAACACAAATTATTTTTTAAAGGGGTAAGTATGGTATTGGTCCCTAAAGTTTAACGTCAGAATCGAAACGGTTTCTCATCTAATTTTCGTATTAAAATTGTCCTTAACGTTTTTTTTCGCATTAAAATTGTCATTTTTAATAAATTTTTTTATATTATTCCTAAACTACCCCTATTTTAATAGAAAAGATAAAATTAAAAAAATAAAAAAAACGTGTTGTGGGGGGGGGGGGGGGAACGCGTCGGGGAGGGGGAGGGGGGAGGAAAAGGGTAAGGGGGAGGGGAGGGAAAGGGGAAAGGGGAAGCCAGCCCCTCACCGCCGCGCCCAGTGCCTCACCGCCTGGTCCAGCCCTTACCGCTGCGCCCAGCGCCTCACTGCCAGCTGCGCTCAGAGAGGGCCTCACTGCCCAGCCCTCATCTCTTCGCCGAACCCTCACCGTCGCGCCAGCCACCCACGCCAGAGGAGAGAGATCGGATAGAGAGAGACGCAAAGAGGGAGAAGGACTCGTGTTGCTGCTTCTTGCCGCCTAGCCACTGAGGGAAGCCAGCGCTACCGTCGCCGCTGCTCCTCGCCGCCTCGCCGCCTTGCCGCTTCAGCTTCTTGCGGTTATGGGTTCTGATGATGAGTTTGCCGGTGGTCCTGCTTGGCCTTCTGCATTTGCTTCTTTGTGCTTTGAATTTCTGATTTGGCTTTGTGCTTTTCTGTTGAATTTGTTGATTTGGCTGTGTTGATTTGTTGATTTGTTACTTTCTGTTTCTGCATTTGTTAAATTTGTGCTTGAATTTGTTGATTTTCTGTTTCTGCTTCTCTGTGTGGAGGTGGAAGTGGAGATGGGGGATGGGGGTGGAGGTGGGGGGAAGGGAAGACGGGGAGGGGTGGGGACGTGGGGGTGGGGGTGGGGGTGGGGGGAAGGGAACCGGGGGGGGGGGGGGGGAGGGGACGCGGGGGTGGGGGTGGCGGTTGGGGGAAGGGAAGACGGGGAGGGGGAGGGGACGCGGGGTGGGGATGGGGGTTGGGGAGTGGGAGGGGACGTGGGGGTGGGGGTGGAGGTTGGGGGAAGGGAAGACAGGGAGGGGAAAAGGGGAGAGGGGGACGGCAGCGGCGGCATTGGTGGTGGTGTTGGTAGTGGTGGTGGTGGTGGTGGTGGTGTTGGTGGTGCTGTGGGTGGAGGCTGTGGCGGTGGTGTTGGTGTTGGTGGTGGTGGTGGTGGTGGAGCATGTAATTGTGTTGATTGTGGTGAGGGTAATTTTATCCAAAAAAAATAAAAAGGACGATTTTAATACGAAAAAAAACGTTAAGGACGATTTTAATACGAAAATTAGATGAGGGACGGTTTCGATTCTGACATTAAACATTAGGGATTAAAACCATACTTACCCCTTTTTTAAATTATTTTACATATAAATATATTATTTATTATATCTAGGTCAATTCCGATTGTACTATAGTTAAATTATTAAACTCTTGAACTTTTAACTCTATCGATTGATCGTTTCGTTCTTCAAATCTTGATACATGTAACATTCATTTTTCAATTATTGGATAGAGTGGATATGGTACCATAAGATCCCTTATTCCTTGGTTCATTCAAAGACATCGTTTAAGAGAAACAAGATATTGAACTATCTGAATTAATTAAAAAAGGATCATGACTAATTTCTTTTTTTTTTAAAATAAGATAAATTTGGAGTTGATTTCCTTAATTGTCTCTATCTTTTATCTTTAAGGAGATCAAAATATTCTTCAAGTGGGGCTAACTAAATGTATGACTTGGGAGAATAATTAGGAGGAAGAATTAGTACCCCAATCATTTTTTATTAGAAAATATAATAGTGTAGTTCTTTAAGTTATATGTTACACATACTTTTTGTTATGTTAATTCGGCCACCAATTTAATTTGGACGTTTAAAATAGGTTATTGACGAATTTCTTACGCCAAAAAAAATACTTGATTTTTTTTATACTCGTAAAATCAAGTCTTATACCATTTATATTTTATAAAATGATACTTTCTATTCTTTTTTCTACGCATAAGAAAAGTGTTGAGATGGAGAACATAAAAATTGTGAAATTTGTAGATGAATTTTTATGTTTCTGTTTTGTCAAATTCATAACTCTGCCTATGTTACGTTTGCGGTACATAGTCGATCCCAAACCCGGATAAAGGAGGAGGGTTGTGTTAGGTTTTCAGCAACCAACATAAAAATATAGCCGAACCCCCATGACATGAATCAAAGACATTATTGCGCTAAAGCTAGGTCGTTGTCCGGAAGCAACGTGCCGATGGCTCGAGTACGGTGTCAAAGCAAGAGCCGCTGCATCGGTGCTCGGATGTAGTGTTAAATGAGTAAGGGTTCTCGCGTTTTCGTAAACGGATGAGGGTAAATAAGTTAGTTCACAAAGTAAAAGGTAAAGGTCGAAGCGACAGAAGGTTGAGATTTGGGACATGGAACATAGGCACTCTAACAGAAAAGTCCATGGAGGTGGTGGACACTATGACAAGGAGGAAGATTAACATTATGTGCCTACAAGAAACGAAATGGGTTGGTGCAAAGGCAAGGGAGTTGAATACTTCTGGTTTCAAACTTTGGTATACAGGAAAGGTGAAGAATAGGAATGGGATTGGAATAATTGTGGATAAGCAGTGGAAGAAGGACGTAGTGGATGTCAAGAGGGTGGGAGATCGGATCATCTCTATCAAACTTGTGGTGGAGGGAGGTGCTTTCCATGTGATTAGCGCTTATGCAACCGCAAGTGGGTTCGGATGAACAACACAAGATAAGGTTTTGGGAGGATCTAGAGAGTTTGGTTCAATGCATACCTTTGGGAGATAAGATTTTCTTAGGAGGAGATTTAAATGGCCATGTTGGGAGAGAAGTGACTGGATATGGGAGTATTCACGGAGGACATGGTTTCGGGGTGATCAATGCCGAGGGTAAAACTATTTTGGACTTTTCCTCAACCCTTGATCTTCTTATAGCAAATACATGTTTTAAAAAGAGAGACGAACATCTTATAACCTATAAGAGTGGCATGACAAGCTCTCAAATCGACTTCTTCTTGTTGAGGAGAGTCGACCGAAAATTTTGCATTAACTGTAAAATTATTCCGGGAGAGAGTTTGACAACACAACATAGGGTGCTCGTCATGGATTTTCGCGTTGAGCAAAAGTTGAGGAAAAGATATCATACAAAGAACCCAAGGACGAGGTGGTGGTGGATGAAAGGTGAGGAATAAAGAAGCTTCCTAAGACGGGTAAGAGAAGAGGCAAAGTGGGATGGGAATGGAAGCGCGGAAGAGATGTGGAGGGAGATGGCAGAAGTTATTAGAAGAACAGAAAAAGAAAGTTTTGGTGAATCTAAAGGAATAGGACCAAGAGACAAGGAGTCCTGGTGGTGGAATGCGAGTATACAAGAAAAGATAAAGAAAAAAAGGGAATGCTTTAAAGAGTGGTCTTTAGACCGCAATGCAGATAACTGGGAAAAATATAAGGCGGCTAAGAAAGAGACAAAAGTGGCTGTAAGTGCAGCAAAAACAAGAGCATATGAGGGTCTCTACCAGTCTTTGGGCACGAAAGAAGGAGAAAAAGGTATATATAGAATCGCAAAGAGTCGGGAAAGAAGAACGAGAGATTTGGATCAGGTTAAGTGCATAAAGGATAAGGATGGAGAGGTGTTGGCTCAAGAGGAGAAGATTAATGAAAGGTGGAAGAGCTACTTCTACGAGTTATTTAATGAGGGACAGAAGACTCTTCCTAGCCTTGGTCGATTATGCACAAGGGAAGAAGATCAAAACTTTGACTACTATCGAAGGATTCGAGACTTCGAGGTAAAAGAGGCTCTAAAGCAGATGAAAAATGGCAGGGCAGTAGGACCTGATAATATCCCGATTGAGGTTTGGAAAGGTCTTGGAGAAAAAGACATCAACTGGTTAACCAAGCTTTTTAATGATATTTTAAGGTCAAAGAAGATGCCTGATGAGTGGAGAAAGAGCACCTTGGTACCTATCTACAAGAATAAGGGTGATATACAAAGTTGGAAAACTATAGAGGAATTAAACTTATGAGTCATACTATGAAGTTATGGGAAAGGGTGATAGAACGGAGGTTGAGAAAAGAGACACAAGTAACAGAAAACCAATTTGGATTTATGCTAAGAAGATCTACTACTGAAACGATATACCTATTAAGAAGGATGATGGAGAGGTATCGTAGTAATAAAAGGGATCTACATATGGTGTTTATCGATTTGGAAAAAGCGTATGATAGGGTACCAAGGGAGGTCTTATGGAAGGTTTTAGAAAAGAGGAGAGTAAGGATCGCATATATTCGGGCAATTAAAGACATGTATGATGGGGCCACAACTAGTGTGAAGACTCAAGGTGGTGTGACGGAGGAATTCCATATTTGTATAGGATTACACCAGGGATCATCCTTAAGTCCATACCTTTTCACATTAATCTTGGAAGTACTCACAGAGCACATCCAAGAGCCTGTGCCATGGTGCATACTTTTTACCGATGATATCGTCCTTATGGGAGAGTCAAGAGAAGACCTAAATAAGAAGTTGGAGTTATGGAGAGAAGCTTTAGAAGTGTATGGTCTGCGCATAAGCCGTAGCAAGATGGAATATATGGAATGTAAGTTCAGTCTGAGAAGGGAAAACCCCAATATAGAGGTGAAGATTGGAGAAAATATCCTAGAAAAAGTTAAAAGTTTTAAGTATCTTGGGTGCATCATACAGGATAATGGAGAGATTGAACAGGATGTAAATCATAGGATCCAAGCAGGTTGGTCAAAATGGCGGAGTGCATCTGATTTTATATGCGACAAAAAGTGCCTTTAAAACTTAAAGGTAAATTCTATCGCACCGCTATAAGACCGGCTATGCTGTATGGTACGGAGTGTTAGGCGGCTAAAGGGGAGCACGAACATAAGTTAAGTGTGGCAGAGATGAAGATGTTGAGATGGATGAATGGTCATACGCGATTGGATAAAATAAGGAATGAAGATATAAGGGAGAGAGTTGGAGTAGCACCCATTGTGGAAAAGATGGTTGAATCGCATCTCAGGTGGTTTGGACATGTGAGAAGAAGACCGATAGAACATCCAGTCAGGAGGGTGGATGAGATGGAAGATGGACAAAGGGCGAAAGGTAGAAGAAGACCTAAGAAGACCATCCATGAGGTGGTCAAACGATATCTACATGTAAACGGTCTCTCTGTAGACATGATATATGACAGAGCACAATGTCATCGTTTGATTCATGTAGCCGACCCCACTTAGTGGGACAAGGCTTTGTTGTTGTTGTTTGTTGTTGTTGTTTGTTTTGTCAAATTCATGTCCTATTTATAGACACTAAATTCATGTATCAATGAAAATGTATAATCACGAAGATAAACATCCCTTTAAAAAGATAAAACTCTTTATTATATCACAATCTTATAAACAGATACAACCTTTTGAACATACATAACTTTTTATATATTATAAAAATATATCTCATAATAACTAAGTAAAAAAATAAAGAGTAATAGTTTATCCTCTTAATTATCTTCTTAATTTTTAAATATAGAAAATTTTAAAATTTTTATTTTTTTCATGTTTTTAAAAACTAACATATATATTTGAATTTTTAATTATTTAATTATAGAGAATGAATTGAGACTCTCAATCATTATTTGACAACTAACAATTATACTAAAAAAACAAAAATCCAAAGCTAACTTATTTAATTTAACATTCATAATTTCATGCATATAATATTTATAATTATATAATTATTACATCACTTATTACTTCTAGTATTAAACAAAATGCACAAACCAAGTGAGTAAGTAACCATAAGTGTTTTTGACTATTTGATAATACTTAAAATTACATTTATTAGTGCAAAAATATTCTACAAAATTAAATTGAATATTATTTCTTTATTTTTAATCTATAAATTTTGGTCCATCTATAATTACCTTAATATTTTTATGTGAGTGAACACTGAACAATGAGGTAAGACAGCTTGTTAATAATAGGCAAATGAACAAAGTTTGGTTTATTTTTCAGCCAATAATGTTTCTTTCATAAAGGCAGGCCAAGCATGTCTTGTACCAATAAGTAACCTAAGTGATTATATCCTCTTCTTCATGAAAATTATAAATAATTAAGATTAGGAGGGGGTCCAAATTATGATTAAGGCTCCAGAAAGTAATGAATTTAAATTATTCTTTCTCCAGGATTTTGCAGGCGTGCGTACGCACGCATAGGTTGAGAAAGTCATTCTATTGTGTGTGTACGCACACTATAGTGTGTATGTATACTTTATTAAAATTGTATTGTGCATGTACACGCATATATGATGCGTAGGCACAACATCCTGTTTTACACAAAAATTTTGTTTTTCACTGTTTGATATTTCCGACAAGCTTGTAAACTTTCAAAAACACTATTTTAATGGAAATTTACCATTTTTGAACTATCAACTATATCTCTGATTTTTCAAATCTCTGAAAACTCTATGAAAGATCCGATGGCTAGGTTTTAAGTGACAGAATAGGAGTAAATATGCTAATAAAGCTAGTTTCGGTGTTGAAAGAGATTTGTAATTGAATATTATTGAGACATTCCTTGACCCCTGTACATAAGATGTGACCGGACACTTTAACTCCTCAAGGTTTTCCCATAGGTATATATATATATATATATATATATATATATATATATATATATATATATATATATAATTTGAGCTTAGGGTTTTGTCTCCCCCATATCAGCTTGAGATTCTTCTCATGGATATTTATGAGCTTGGGGATACATGTACAGAGAGATTATCCACGGTTAGCTACTAAGACATATCGGGCTGGTTGTGTAACCGACAGATAATATTATCAGCCATAGGATAGGCATGCATCATGTGCATTTGAATGATTTGCTTGAGTGTGCATTATCTTGGTTTGCCTAATTGCTTGACTATGTTCATCTATTAATTGCCTATTTGCTGTATTTGCATTTATTTGTGTTTTTCTTGCTTGAATTGTATGTCTGTGCAACTGAGAGACCCATCGTATGGCGAAGGTGTGACTAGGGTAGTTCCACTGGTGTTTCAGAGGATTGGAGGAGGTAAAAGTGAAGTGTTGAGTTAGGATTAGATTCAGAACTTGAGAACCTTAGACAATTTGCTTAATTTCTGGTTTAGTTTATTCCTTAAGTTTTAAATCTGAGTGTTGGAGTTCTAGGATTGCCTCTAGCTTTTTCGGGACCTTATATATTACGTACGTGGGCACCTTTACCATGTTGAGAACCTTCAATTCTCATTCCATACATATGTTGTTGTTTTCAGATGTAGGTCGAGATGTACCTCGGTGAGCGTCTGGAGGTTCCTATGGCAAGCGAAGTAGGGATGTTATATTTTGTCATATTACTATGTGTATATATATAGACTCTTATCCACTTGTACTTTATGTTTAATCTTCCTAGAGGCTTTTTGGAGAACTAGGGGCTTATTTTGTGTCTTTTGGGATACTCTGGGATATGATTATATGTATGTATGTAATTATACTCTGGACGGCCTTGACTTTGCAGGTCGAGTCTCGAGCTTGATATTTTGTATTCTTGGTATTCTACTCCTTATATTTATGGTTTATCTTTCTGTTGATCCGGTTTTCTATTTACGTGTGCGACGTACTTTTCTTTTTACCGTTTTGCTTTAACATTCCTTCAAAACTCCTAGCTACGAATCCTTTCGGCTATATATATATATATATATATATTTATTTATTTATTTATTCAGAGGTCATAATACCTCACCACATCTGTTTTATGAATTAAACAAAGCTCTGTGCGGTAGAGTGTTACAATATGGTATCAGAGTAGTTCATTCCTGTAAAGCCTGAGGGACGGAATGACTATGCTTCTAGGCATAGTCTGGGTGTTTGTATATGCTGAATTAGGATATCTAATTGATGTATGTGGCATATATGTTCATGAGCATACATTTGGTACTTTGAAGCACTAGACTTGAGATATTAAGACTGATCACCTAGATATTAAGACTGATCACCTTGATATCACTTGTTTAGTATGAACAGAGACCAGATGACAACTCATGGACACGGACGTGGCCATGGGAGAGGTAGAAAGTAGTATGCAACCCGAAACGATGGGAAATAACCTCGTGAACTTTATGGTTGTCCTGGAGAACATGACTCCTGCTATACAGGCCACGACTGCAGTGTTAGGAAATCAAGCTGGTAATGGGAATGGCGTTAACGGAGGGAATGGACCGATGACCTTAGCAACCTTTATGAAAATCAATCCATCAATCTTTTGAGGAACCACAAATCCCACAGAGACTGACAATTGGTTTTAGGCAATGGAATGAGCATTACAAGTATAACAAGTGCTGTTGGAGCACTGTGTTGAGTTTGCCACTTACCAGATGGTGGGTGAAGCTCAGTATTGGTGGCAGGAAACCCACTGTCTTCTGCAGTTGGATGATGCTGGGATATCATGAGATGCATTCCAAACTGAATTTTATAAAAAGTACTTTCCCAATTCGGTCAAGACAGCAAAGGATCTTGAATTGCTACAATTGAAGTAGGGTTCAATGTCAGTAGCCAAGTACACAAACAAATTTGAGGAGTTGTGTCGGTTTTTTAAGATCTATCAGGGTGCTTCGGAGAGCTTCAAAGAATGGAAATACATTAAATACGAAGGTGGACTTTAGAAAGACATTATTAGTAAACAAAAGAAGAGTTGCTGAGTATTGTGTAAGAAAGGTGGCATCAGATAAGAGTGATCACCTAGCCTTTGTTAAGGGAGATCAAGAGAAATTTCGTGCCTAGAGGTCTAAATTTCAAGTGAGGTGGCAATAATCTACAACAACATCAAGGTCAGAATAACTTTCAAAGATTTAATAATAACAACAACCAAGGAAGAGGAAAAGGAAAGCAAGCTCAAATTCCACCGAATGATTTGAGTTGTAGGAGGTTTTTCATGTAGGGCTGGTCTAGGTGTATGTTACTACTGTGGAAGAGCTAGACATTTGTCCTGGAATTGTCCAGAGAAGAAGAGTCAGGAAGTTGAGAGAGCCCAATAGTCGGGACGCGTGTACATTATGGTGGTGGATGGAGCTGAGAGCACAGATACTCCAATTAGAGGTAATTGTGAACTAATAATTGAAAATTTTCGACTGTCTTGCATAATAATGACATGTAGTATTTATTATAACGGATTACCGAGTTGTGATAATTGTGATTTCCAAGTGAACGATCGGCTAATGACTTCCAAATGATGAGACAAAATGACATTTGGCTAACCTAGAGGAGTGACTAGGTTCTTAGAGAATAATAATCAGAGTGATGCAGCAGGAGCGGGTTGAACTATTTTGAGCGAACAACTTGAGTTATATATAAGAGATTGGAAGTGTTGAGGGTTGTGCGGACTATTATCTGAAACCCAGTGATGGTAAGTTACGAGGAAGAGGCATGACCGGGATTTAACCTTTAATTGCTAATCGGTTAGGTGGAGAGAGAGAGAGAGAGAGAGAGTAAGTTGCGGTAGATTTAGTACCAGAGCCGAATTAATTCCAATTGCATTACGTATGATGACACCATTAGAACCGGCAGAACTTAGGAGCTAAATGAAGTGAATAATAGAAACAAAATCCGTTCAATTAAGAGTTCCCGATGTAAAGCACTGGTTATGCCGGAGGATAAGGAAGTTAACAACAGGAGGATGTATACGAGAGGGAGTGTGTCAACGAACCTTCGCAACTCGACTTAGCCTTTCTTTCGTGACTTATATTGGGAATCTATCTTGAATTTCTTTTTGAAAAATGAATTGATCATCTTTCTAATCCTATTCTTTACTTGTATGAATCTTGTTTCTTCTGGGAGGAGCCTGAGCTTGTCTTAGAATAATCACGTAAATCCTTGAATCTTAGGGGCTTTATGCGAGTGGAGTTACTCTCTTTACGCGAGTTGAGATTCTAACTGCGCCAAAACCAATAGAAGAGTTATGCCAATAAGAGAAGTGAAGACCTAGATAGTTTGAAGGAGAAAGTTACGCGTTCTTAAAAGTTACTTCAACAGACTAGAATCGGTGAGTAGTCGAGACTAAGGGAGTAAGACCAAGATGTATTGAACCGTTTGAAGTATTAAAACAAGTTAGAGGCTGGAGTTGAGAAACACACCTGAGAACTTGAATAAGAAGTATGGAAGGACTGCCCGCACTTATTTTCAGGAAACTGAATTTAAATTTTGGGGAAAAAATTCTTAATTAGGTGGGTAGGATGTAAAACCCGCGAAGTTAAGAAATAATTAGTCAATAAATTAATTATTATTTAAAGAAATTATAAAATTAAATTTTATAATTTAAAGAAGTAAAAATAATTAAAATACGAATTTTGACACTAATTTTAAAGAATTTGGCATAAAATTAAGCCTTTGGACCAAAATCGATTGAACCGGATCCACATTAGGCCCAAGGCCTAACCCATTACCACCAAATGAAATGGCTTCAGCCATTTCTTCTCTCCTTCATATGCAAACATGCTGAACCCAAGAAAGGAGGGGGGGGGAGAAGAAAATCTTAAACCCTTGGCTCCAATTTCAACTCACCACAACTTTCATTCCGGAGCTTCGATTGATGAGCCATTATTGACCATGCGTTCGTCTCAAAATTCTCTACGAAATCCAGTGAAAATTTTGGTAAGAATTTAGTAATTTCTCACTCAGTCACTCTCTCCTAAATTTCAAATTTGTGATTTTGATTTTGAGAGATTATGTAATTTTGGTGTTATAGGATTGAATTAGCTTTGGGTACTTATTGGGTCTTGTCCCAAACTTCCGTTGGTAAGGAAAAAATCTTCAAAACTCTCTATGAATCATTAATTAGTGAAACTCTATGTTGATTTTGAGTGATATTGTTTGGACTAGATTAAACGGTACGTGTTGAGATCAAGTTGGTGAATGTTGGATGATGGATTTGAGCCTCGAAAATTGAGGTTCTATTTTGGTGAGGAACTTGGAGCTTGAAGCTCGTGGAACAGAGGAATTTGAGGTGTCTTTGACATTAGGGAGGAATCAGCCAAGGTGTGGTTTTAGTTTCTCATAGATAATGTGTAAGGTAACATGAAAACTTAGGCTAGTTAATCGTAGGATAAGTTGAACTATGTGCATATGTTTAGGCTTAGTGACTTCTGTTCATACCCTGGGTCGAGATGACTGACCCGGGTTGCTCGACAGACAAAGCGACCGACCTCTTCAGGTCAGGACCAACCGACCTCTTCCCAAAGATCTCAGTCAAGTCCCCATAGAAGCCCAAGGAAGGGCCCAAATAGAGGAACACGACCCAAATCCTAAGGCGGCCTAAGCCTATAGAGATAAAGGCGGTTCCGTTGAAAGATATGCTGACCTCAACTCAAAGATAAAAGATAAGATAAGATAACTAACTTATCTTATCCAAAAGGTCACATCTCACAATTATAAATATACTGGAGCACCCATGTATAACTCATACTCTGATTCTACATAATACCTGCTTAATACCCTTGCTAACTTAAGCATCGGAGTCCCTTGCAGGTACCTCCCACCCTCTGGAGACAAAGGAATCAGCACCACTATCAAGTCCAATAAGTCGGACACAATAGCTCCAGCCGTCTCCCACCAGCCGAACACGTTAGCACCGACCAGTACAGAAGATCTCACCCGAGATCGACCTCCAGTTTCAGGTAACCCTCGGAACATTGGCGCCATTGCCGGGGAACCTGGAAGTCATCCCATCACCATGGCGGACGACCATGACAACGACCACGATTCAGGTCTGGAGGATCAGACACCGCATAAAAACACGAATGTCACGCTACAAAACACTCCGGAAACCAACAAAGACAAAGACTCACCAAATTCAGGGGCAATAGAAGCGCTCCTGGATCGCCTAAAACAACTGGAAAAAGAAACCCAACAACAATGGGAAATTGGAAGAGATCTCCAAAGAGAGGTGCGGCGACGTCCGGAGTTGGAAGAAAAACTACAGCAATTGGAAGCCGATCTCAAATCAAAAGCCCCCCGGGCTAATCGCAAGGAAAATTCACGCAAAGAGCAAGACCCGTTCACTAGGGAAATCATGAAAATCAAAATTCCAAAAGACTTCAAACTCCCGGATATGACCCTGTATGATGGCACCACGGACCCCAACCACCACCTCAGCAACTTCAGAAGTAGAATGTACCTCACTGACGCCCCAGATGCTGTTCACTGCAAGGCTTTTCCAACAACTCTCACAAAGACAGCGATCCGATGGTTCGACAACATACCCCCGAAGTCCATCTCAAGCTTTGATGACTTAGCTAAAAAATTCCTAGCCAGATTCTCCATTCAGAAAGATAAAGCCAAGCACGCCCCCAGTTTATTAGGGATCAAACAAGGAGATCGGGAGAGCCTTCGCAGCTACATGGAGAGATTCAACAAAACATGCATGGACATACAAAGTTTACCAACGGAGGCCGCCATCATGGGACTCATCAATGGCCTACGAGAGGGACCTTTCAGCCAATCTATATCAAAAAAGTACCCGACCTCCTTAGACGAAGTACAGGAGCGGGCAGAAAAGTATATCAACATGGAGGAAAACGCTCGGTTAGGAGAAACCTCAAAATCGGGGGCATCCTACCAAGACAAAGACAAGGAATCCAAAAGAAAAGAAGATCAACAAGGGGAGAAAATCAAAAAATACCATAACTACACCCCTCTCAGGGCATCCCTGGTCGATATATACAAGGAAGTCTGCCATACAGAAAAAATCCCCCCAGCACGACCACTCAAAGGCAAAAGGGGAGGAGGAAATCGAAAGGAATATTGTGAATACCATCGAGTCTGAGGACACTCCACAAACGAATGCTTCGACCTAAAAAACATCATAGAAAAATTAGTGAGAGAAGGAAAATTAGATCGATTCCTGGCCACCTGAGAAGATGATCAAAGAAAGAGACGAATGGATGAAGATACCGACCAAACTGAACGATCACCTCGGACACCGGAAAGACATGTCCACATGATACATGGCGGATTTACAGCAGGTGGGATCTCCAAAACCTCTCGCAAAAGATATCTCAAAGAAGTATATCATGTCGAGGGAGAGGAGGAAGCCCTCAACATCCCAGCAATAACATTCACTAAGGAGGACGCATCCGGAATCATCACAGAACACGACGATCCCATGGTTATCACCATCATATTAGCAAACGCCAACCTAAACCGCACCTTGATAGACCAAGGGAGTTCTGCCGACATCTTATTCAAGGCAGCCTTTGATAAACTCGGCTTAGAAGAAAAAGAACTTAAGGCATATCCAAACAATCTGTTCGGGCTAGGAGATATCCCGGTACGACCACTAGGATACATACCACTACATACAACCTTCGGAAAAGGAAACCAATCCAGGACTCTCAAAATAGACTACATCATAGTTGATGTAAGTTCAGCTTACAATGCTCTCATAGGTCGGACAACACTCAACCAACTCGGCGCAATAGTCTCGACCCCACACCTATGTATGAAATTCCCAACTCCAAAAGGGATAGCCACGATAAAAGCAGGCCAGAAGATGGCACGTCGCTGTTATAACGAAAGCCTAAATCTCAGAGGCAAAGGAGAAGAATTTCACACAATCGAGCTAGGCGGAGTTCAACGACGAGAAGAACTTCGTCCCCAGCCAGAGGGCGAGATAGAAAGGATTCAGATCGGGGACACCTCGGAAAAAACAACTAATATCGGCACAATCCTAAAAGGAGATTTAAAAGAATTACTAATACAATTATTGCGAGATAACGTCGACCTCTTCACATGGAAAGCTGCAGATATGCCAGGTATCGACCCTAAGCTAATGTGTCACAAGTTGGCGGTCTACCCAGGATCTCGACCGGTGCAGCAGAGACGAAGAAAACTTGGGCCAGAACGATCCCAAGCTGTGGAAGAGCAAGTACAAGCACTCCTGGAAGCAGGATTCATAAGAGAAGTCAAATACCCACTATGGCTAGCCAACGTTGTCTTGGTGAAAAAATCAAATGGGAAGTGGCGAATGTGCACCGATTACACCGATCTCAACAAAGCTTGTCCAAAGGATCCATATCCACTCCCAAGTATTGACGCTCTGGTAAATGCTTCCTCCGGATACAAATATCTCTCGTTTATGGACGCATACTCGGGATACAATCAAATCCCCATGTATCCACCAGATCAAGAAAAGACCTCGTTCCTAACACCAAAAGCAAACTACTGCTACATTGTAATGCCTTTCGGTCTCAAGAACGCAGGAGCTACTTACCAAAGGCTGATGAATAAAGTCTTTTCAGATCACATTGGAAAGATCATGGAAGTCTACGTGGACGACATGCTAATTAAAACACAAAGTGAAGAGACATTATTGTCCGACCTAGCCCAAGTGTTCGACACCATTAGGAAGCATGATATGCGACTCAATCCAGCAAAATGCACCTTTGCGGTAGAAACAGGCAAATTCTTAGGTTTTATGCTCACACAAAGAGGAATTGAAGCAAATCCAGATAAATGCCAGGCCATACTCAACATGAAGAGCTCAACCTACGTCAAAGAAGTACAGCAACTCAACGGGAGATTGGCTGCCCTATCCCGATTCTTAGCAGGAGCCGCGATAAGATCCCTCCCCTTCTATGCTACTTTAAGAAAGGGAAAACAGTTCGAATGGATGACAGAATGCGAACAAGCCTTCCAAGACTTTAAGAAATTCTTAGGACAGCCACCTATCCTATCCTAACCATGAGAAGGAGAACCACTCATATTATATCTCGCAGTAGGAAGCAGGGCAGTAGCGTCAGCACTGGTCAGAGAAGACGAAAACGGACAACAACCCGTCTACTTCATTAGCAAAGCACTACAGGGATCCGAGCTGAACTATCAGAAAATAGAAAAATTTGCCTATACTCTCATTCTAACATCTCGATGACTCCGCCCTTACTTCCAGGCCCACACCATTAAAGTTCGAACTAACCAGCCCTTAAAAGGAATATTGTAGAAAACAGATTTAGCAGGAAGAATTCTACAATGGGCAGTCGAGCTGTCAGAGTTCGACCTCCAATATGAAGCTCGGACGGCCATCAAATCACAATACCTGGCCGACTTTATCGCAGAATTCACAGATGCCCTGGAAACCCCCATAGAGTGGAATCTCTATGTGGACGGTTCTTCAAATAAAACGGGAAGCGGCGCAAGAGTGATAATAGAAAGCAACCAGGGAACCCAAGTTGAGCTCTCCCTCAAGTTCAGATTCCCGACTTCAAATAACCAGGCAGAATATGAAGCATTGCTAGCTGGATTGAAACTGGCTGAAGAGGTGGGAGCTCGAAAACTTAACATTTACAGCGATTCGCAAGTGGTCACATCACAAATAACAGGGAGCTACCAAGCCAAAGATCCCACCATGAAAAAGTATTTGGATAAGACTAAGGAATAGCTCAGACAAATCGGGGAATACAAGATCTGCCACATACCCGTGAGCAAAATGCCTGAGCTGACGCACTCTCAAAACTAGCCAGCACCAAACCAGGGGGCAACAATAGAAGCCTCATCCAGGAAATGTTACAGAACCCATCAATCTCGGAAGCAGAAAAAGTCCTAACCATAACAGGCCAGGACCAAGGATGGATGATCCCCATAATCAACTACCTCAAAACAGGAACGCTCCCCACAGAAGAAAAGGAAGCAAAGAGGCTAAAAAGGGAGGCACAGTACTACACCATCATAAACAACATCCTGTACAAAAGAGGAATCTCAACACCTTTACTAAAATGCGTGCCGACCTCCAATACAAGGGAAGTGCTAGAAGAAATACACGGCGGCATTTGTGGCAATCATCTCGGAGCACGAGCTCTCGCCAAAAAAGTACTCTGGGCGGGATTTTATTGGCCAACTCTACAGAAAGAAGCTACAGAATTTGTAAAGACATGTCCACCATGTCAGAAACACGCCAACTTCCACATCGCCCCGCCAGAAGAACTCATTAGCGTGACTTCGCGTTGGCCGTTCGCAAAATGGGGGCTCGACCTTCTCGGTCCCTTTCCCCAAGGATCAGGGCAAGTTAAATTCCTCAGAGTAGGGGTAGATTACTTTACAAAATGGATCGAGGCAGAACCCCTAGCCAATGCCACCGCCCAAAGAAGCCGAAAATTCTTATATAGAAACATTGTCACGAGGTTCGGAGTCCCATATTCAATAACCACAGACAATGGCACCCAATTCACGGACGCAGACTTCAGAAAATTAGTAGCCGACTTGAATATAAAGCATCAGTACACCTCTGTCGAACATCCACAAGCCAATGGACAGGCTGAAGCCGCCAACAAAGTCATATTGGCAGGGTTAAAACAAAGACTACAAGATGCAAAGGGAGCCTGGGCAGAGGAGCTTCCACAGGTTCTATGGGCATATCGAACGACGCCACATTCCACCACAAAGGAATCCCCTTTCCGATTAGCATACGGAATGGAGGCAATGATTCCAAGAGAAATTGAAGAAGGATCGCATAGAGTAGTCCATTATAATGAGGGAGCAAACTCCCAACTTCAGAGGGAAGAACTCGACCTACTACCTGAAATCCAGGAAAGAGCTCGGATCAGAGAAGAAGCTCTAAAACGTCGAATGGCTTCCAGATATAATCAAAGGGTAGTACCAAGAAGTTTCGCTGAGAACGATCTCATCTTAATCTGAAACGACATTGGAATAACTCGGCCCGGAGAAGGGAAGCTGGCAGCAAACTGGAAAGGACCCTACCGAGTCATAGAAGTACTTGGGAAGGGCTATTACCGACTGTCCAAACTCGATGGACGAGAGCTTCCCAGATCATGGCACGCCTGCAACCTAAGAAGGTACTACAGCTAGAAAAGGCAACAGATCTCACTAGTGGATGTGGTCTTTTTACTGAAAAGGTTTTTTAATGAGGCACCATGTTGAGATCTAGGTCATGCCCGACTTAAAGGGATAAAAAAAATTCCCACATATAAATATTTGCATTTTTCTTTGAATAAAGTTTATTTAGATATTCTACAAAGAATCCAAGACGCATTAATCTGAAGTATTCATCGTCTGATTATAAAGCGACAGGTCGGCAGAAAGTGAAAAACAATTTCACTGCACGACCACGATAAAAATAAATCGTCCGATAAAAGGTGAAAACGTGATTCACCCAAAGGACGATCTAAAGATGCCAACCACTTTCTACAAATCGGCGAAGGTGAACACAGAATAATGTAAGAAGTTATCGAAAGCAATCCAAAAAAGAACCTAACGAGGTCTTACGGATAGCTAAAATAACAACTTAAAGGCTGGCCGACGCTCACAAGTCGGACCAAGTCAACCCAAGTTATAAGTAAACCCTGGAAAGAGGTTTGGCCAACCCTATTAAAGAGGATTACTTTAACTTAGAAGGGCCTGACATAACAAAGTCAGCCCAAAATAAAAAGTTATACAAGTAGTCCCTGAAAGAGATCTGACAAAGATCCAAGAAAGAGGACTACAAAAAATAACTTAAAGGAGACCGACATAACCAAGTCGGACTCCTATCACTAAAAATTTATACAAGTAGTCCCTGAAAGAGATCTGACAAAGATCCAAGAAAGAGGACTACAAAAAAATAACTTAAAGGAGACCGACATAACCAAATCGGACTCCTACTACTAAAAAGTTATACAAGTAGTCCCTGAAAGAGATCTGACAAAGATCCAAGAAAGAGGACTACAAAAAATAACTTAAAGGAGACCGACATAACCAAGTCGGACTCCTACCACTAAAAAGTCATCAAAGTAATCCCTGAAAGAGACCTGACAAAGGTCTAAGAAAGAGGATTACAGAAATAACTTAAAGGGGGACCAGCGCAAAAGAACTACCAAGAAACAAGTTGGACCCATAAGTCACAACCTCAAAGGATCCAAGCTACAAATAATAAAACAAAGTAATCCAAGGAGGTCGAGATACAAGATTTTAAACATCAGTAGAAAACTGAAAAGATGCTAAGTCAAAAAACTACCTCTATTACTCCACAAAAGTTATAAGGCCCCGGAAGGCCACCAAAACCTACCATGAAGGGATAGCGAGCTACCTTTTGTTTTTCAAAATAAAATGTTGCTAAACAAGCAACTAGGAAATGTCAGCAATTAAACAAATAGTTTTAAAGCCCACAAGTCGGGCCAACTACCTATCCAGAAAGAGATCAGCAAACATCAGGAGCCTTCTTGGCAGCATCAGGGCAAGGAGAAGGAGGACGAGTCTGAAGGGAAACAGCATCTACGGTTCCATCATCCCGGTTTAGAATCTGGCAATTCGGATCAGATGTAACGGGGGGAACAGAGGAGGTTTAAGAGAAGGCACGGGGGGAGGATCAGTCTCATCATCATCCTGGTCATCAGGGACAATCTTACCATCCCTCACGACATTATCCAGGCTGATGAGAGTCAAGTCGGCATCAGGAGCAACAACCCGGAACTGCTCCATCAGGTTCTCGGAGGCAGCAGTTACGCTACCCACAAGGTGACCTTGAAGCTCACCATAATTAACCCGAGCAGTTTCCAAATCCTCCCGAAGATGCATCAATTCCCTATAAGCCGAGACATAGCTATCCTTATGTTTTAGTGCCATGTCCTCGGCTAGCTTCAAAGAAGCAGCCAAGGCAATAGAACTAGCCTTCTCACCCTCCAGTTCCTTCTCCACCTTCGCCAACTTCACCTCCAACTCCTCCTTCAGACCCTTGATTCGATCAAATTCCGACTTTGCCTCTTCCATGAAGGATTTTGTGGCATGAATCGGAATCCCCTGAACTGTTCGAAATATAGCCGCACCCATATGAGCCATCTTCACGCTACTTTTGGTGATAAAATCCAGATGCTGAAGAAGAGAAACGTCATCCATAGAAAGCCCACCATAGGGAGCAATTTGCTGGTCAACAAACTCGATAGCATCAAAATCTGGGGCATCCAGGTTGAAGGGCTCGGACGTTTTTTGCTTCTTACTAGGAGGGGCACCAGGAGCTGCAGCAGAAGATTGTGGAGGATCGACCAGACGAACCCGAGGAATAGGAATTACTTTCCTCGGCCCGGGAGAACTAGGAACAGGAGGTTTAACTGGAACCTGGGAAGATCCCTCTCCGGCCGCCTTGGCCGAAATGTTTAAAGCAGCAGTTGCCTTCTTCGCCTTCTTGAAGGCCTTCATAGAATCATTATTCTTCGACATCTCTTAAGAACACAAAATCAACCACAAAAGACAAAGTTATAACATAGAAGAAGAAAAAGCTCGGAAAGCAAGTACAAAAATAAAGCCGACAGTACCCAAAGCAGCCCGAACCAAAGATGGATCACTCAAAAATCTCTTCGTATCCAGATGGGGAGGCTTCCCCCACAAATCTTCAAGAACAACTACAAAGGCCCGCTCAACCTCACTAAGCATTTTCCATATGTAACGTGGCACTCTTACATTCTTTTGCCACTCTAGAGGAAAAGCAGGCTCATCACTTTCATCAAGAAAAAAGGGGCAGGCCCCCTCAACAGCTCGAACTTTAAAGAAATAGTTCTTGAAGTCCTTAAAGGACTCATCATACATCGCAAACACTTTATGGCCCTGAGAGGACCTGAAAGAAACCCAAGAAGCTTTCTTTTTTGAAGAACCGCCGGGCTTGGCGGAAACAAACAAGTAAAGAAAAAGAGTCTGGGAATGTGTTACATCTAGTTCACGACAGAGAAGTTGGAAAATTTTAATAAAACCCCAGGAATTTGGGTGAAGCTGGGATGGAGCAATGTTACACGACCATAACAGGTCGGTTTCAAAAGCAGTAAAAGGAAAAGAAACGTTCAACTGACTAAAAAAGTATTCGTAAGCATAAAAGAAGGGACGTTCTCCCTCAACAGAAGTCGGAAAGCAAACTCTCTCGTCAAAATCAGGGGCAACAAGCTCGTAATCCTCCTCACGGGAATTGTTACCACAAATCCTATGGCGCTTCCTCAGTTCTGTGCAAAACTCAGCATCTACAATAGAAACACACAACAAAACAAGGGAGTCCAGCCAATCGGACATCCCCTCGGGAACTCTGTATGACATCTCTACAATATTATTGCGAGAAGACATGAGGCCAACTAATCCTACAAGTAAGAAAAGAAAATGAGGTTACTACAAACATCTCAGACAAGGAGAAAACAACTCGGTCAATACTTCTCAGGCAATAAAAGTAGGAAAAGGAAAACCCCAAGACTCAAACCAAAGTCCTGGGGCATCCTTTGGAGGCAATAACAAGGCAAGGTTTCCAGGAAAATAGTGTGAAGTTTGCACACCAGCATTTCTCAAAAAAGAACTCAAAACAACAAACACTTTTCGCCAAGGAAAAACACAGAAAATCATTACAAAGCCCACCAAGCAAAAAGCATTCCCAAACATCAAGCACCCCAAGAAGAAACCATTAAAGATACAACCTTATTTCAAGATCAGGCAATCTCCAAAAGTGAGGAACAGATGCAGATCGAGTATCAGGAAACAACCAAAAACAAAACCCATAGGAGAAAGATAGGAAAAATACGCTACAGCCACAAGCAAATACAAGACCACGAAAAAGATTCAAATTTTCAAACATGTAAAATCACAACTTCACCAAAAACTGAAGACAAAGCTACGAAAGAAGCAAGAAAGCTAGTACCAACCTAGAAAGAGCAGCGAGCTTCAAAGAAAACTGAAGCTGGAAGACGGAATCCGGAAACGCTTTCTCATAAAAGAAAGAACGCGAACAAGAGCAATGTTGCAGGAAGAAACGTGAAACTCCAGGCAAAAACAGAAGCTCCAGAAATGCCAAGCGACGTCGCAACACAGAGGAAGCAGAAACGCAAGCGAAAGACGGAGAGCGAAGAGAGAAGCGAAAAAAGTTACGAAGAGGTTACAAGGAAAATAAAAGGAGAGAAACTATTTTCTGGGTTTTTCAAAATCAAAGTAAAGAGCCCAGGGGAAACGGGGCAATTAATGCTCAAAATTAAAGAAAGCATTAAACCCTCGCACGTTCCAAAAAAAAAAGCGCCGATATAAAAGCGCGCGTCTTTTAGAGGAAACGTTCTACATTCAAAAATAGCTACAAAGGAATCGACAAAATGCTTGAGTTCGACTTCACCAAAGAAGGACTGAAGTCAAAGACTCGACCTCAAAAAAGAAGACCGAGCTCAAGAAGGGGCACTGTTCATATCCTGGGTCGAGATGACCGACCCGGGTTGTTCGATAGACAAAGCGACCGACCTCTTCAGGTCAGGACAAACCGACCTCTTCCCAAAGATCTCAGTCAAGTCCCCACGGAAGCCCAAGGAAGGGCCCAAATAGAGGAACACGACCCAAATCCTAAGGCGGCCTAAGCCTATAGAGATAAAGGCGGTTCCGTTGAAAGATACGCTGACCTCAACTCAAAGATAAAAGATAAGATAAGATAACTAACTTATCTTATCCAAAAGGTCACATCTCACCATTATAAATACACTAGAGCACCCAGGTATAACTCATACTCTGATTCTACATAATACCTGCTTAATACCCTTGCTAACTTAAGCATCGGAGTCCCTTGCAGGTACCCCCACCCTCCGGGGACAAAGGAATTAGCACCACTATCAAGTCCAATAAGTCGGACACAACAACTCCGGCCGTCTTCCACCAGCCGGACACGTTAGCACTGACCAGTACAGAAGATCTCACCCGAGATCGACCTCCAGTTTCAGGTAACCCTCGGAACAACTTCTAATGAAACTATTGAGTTTATTATGAAAATGTGATGAATATTGTTATTATGAGGTTTGATGCATGAGCATCTTTCCTTTATTTTTTGTTTATTTTAAGTTAGAATTTAGTAAGTTTTAATCTTATTTTAGTGTTTGAAACTTGTTTGGATGCTACTTTGAGTTTCTTTGGTGTTTTAATTATTTCAGATGATGTTTGGATAAGTTTGGCAGAGTTCGTGTGAAAGAAAAGAGGAGGAATTCAAATCTGCCAAGTTGACGCTGAATGCGGACCTAGGCATTTAGCGCCAGCAAGCCAGAATTAGAAGGAGCGCTTCTATCCTCTAGGGTGCTAAACGCCGAATCTAGCATTTAGCGCCAGCAATGCGGATCACACTTCACCAAAAGAGTATCTTTAGTTGGATTTAGCTTTTAATTGTTCTATTTTAATTTACTTTAGTTATTTTTATTTACAATCAAAATCTTTTAGGTTTATGATTTATTATCTTATTTTAGTTTCAAATCAAATAACGTTAGATATAAAAGGGAAAAGATTCAACCCTTCGAGAATCTTCTCTCTTACGGACTTTCACACTTTCTAAACCCTAGTTTTCTCTCTGAGTCATGAGCCACTAAACTTCCTTAGTTAAGGTTAGGAGCTCTGTTTATTTCTATGGAATAAGACTATTATTATTCTATTTTAATTTATGTATTGATTCAGTTTCAATAATTACTTTCTTTCTTCATCTTATGAATCTGGGTATATGAGAAGAACAATCCTTATTCTACATGCATTCTTGTGATTCTTGGAAAAGTTATCTCACTTGAATACTAGCTTGAAAGTAAACTACTCTTGAGCTGCTAATTACTTGGACTTAATGGGATACGTGACATATAATCCTCTTATATTTGAGTAATTAGGATATTTGTGGCCAATAAACTAGAATTGAACCTAACCCTCTAATCTACATTAAGCGACCAAGAAATTGGCAGTTGATTAGGTTAGAAGAGACTAAATCACTAAGGAATTAGGGTTTAATCAATTACAGTTTGTCATGAAATGAATCTTGCATGACTAAAATAGTTGGTAAGAAAACTTAATCCGGATGAATAAATAACTCCAAAACCTTAACTATCTTCTCATATATATTTCACACCAATTTTATTGTTTGCTTCCTTTACTCTCTAAATTTTTGTTTAATGCGAATTACAACTCTTAAAGCACCAACTTCTGCTTGCCTGACAAAGTAATTCATTCGAGTAATGTTGCTCAATCCATCAATCCTCATGGGATCGACCCTCACTCACCTAAGGTATTACTTTGTACAACCCAGTGCACTTGCCGGTTAGTTTGTCGTATTCAAAATTCTGCATCAAGGTTGATGATAGTTAATGATGATTGTGATAGTTGATGATGAGGATTGATAATGATTATGAAGGATAATAATTATATATTGATGAATTGTGTTGTTGATTAATGATTGTTAGGTTGGAAGTGAGAAAATTGAGCATAGGGATGTTATGGAAGAGATGAGAAGGATATGGGATTGCTTTGAGGGTATTTGGTGTTGTTTGAATTGTGAAACTTTGGTTTGAATGAGAAATCAGAAAATAGAGGTTTTTAACTCTTTTGGTAAAAATAGATTTTTAATTAAATTTGGAGGTCCATAACTTGAGTCTCGGATTTTAGATTTGAGTGAATTTTGATTCAAATTAAAGATAGTTTAAGAGCTTCAAAACGGTTTAAAGTTTGTGAAAATTGGAAGTTTGTAGAGGAAGTTATGGACATCAGAAGTTGGCCACTAAAAACTAAAATTTGACTAAGTTGTAGAAAATCTGAAATCTGGTGTGCGTGCGTACGCACACTATGGTGTGCACGCATGGACCAGGGCATTTGTTGAGCTCGTGCGTATGCACATCCCGAGGATTTTGCAGGTGTGCGTACATGGTGGCGCGAAATTGTGAACAATACTTTTCACAACTCTCATAATCCCCGGTCATGAACCCCAAAAGCTTGGTGTTCAATACCATGGCATTACACAACTTCGCACAACTAACCAGCAAGTGCACTGGGTCGTCCAAGTAATAAACCTTACGCGAGTAAGGGTCGATCCCACGGAGATTGTTAGTATGAAGCAAGCTATGGTCATCTTGTAAATCTTAGTCAGGCAAACTCAAATGGATATGGTGATGAACGAAATAAAAACATAGAGATAAAGATAGAGGTACTTATGTAATTCATTGGTAGGAACTTCAGATAAGCGCATGAAGATGCCTTCCCTTCCGTCTCTCTGCTTTCCTACTGTCTTCATCCAATCCTTCTTACTCCTTTCCATGGCAAGCTCATGTAGGGTTTCACCGTTGTCAATGGCTACCTCCCATCCTCTCAGTGATTACGTCGCCTATGCTCTGTCACAGCATGGATAATCATCTGTCGGTTCTCGGTCAGGCCGGAATAGAATCCATCGATTCTTTTGCGTCTGTCACTAACGCCCCGCCCGCTAGGAGTTTGAAGCACGTCACAGTCATTCAATCATTGAATCCTACTCAGAATACCACAGACAAGGTTAGACCTTCCGGATTCTCTTGAATGCCGCCATCAGTTCTAGCCTATACCACGAAGATTCCGGTTAAAGAATCCAAGAGATATTCACCCAGTCGAAGGTAGAACAGAGGTGGTTGTCAGTCACATGTTCATAGGTGAGAATGATGATGAGTGTCACGGATCATCACATTCATCAAGTTGAAGAACAAGTGATATCTTAGAACAAGAACAAGCGGAATTGAATGGAAGAACAATAGTAATTGCATTAATACTCGAGGTACAGCAGAGCTCCACACCTTAATCTATGGTGTGTAGAAACTCCACCGTTGAAAATACATAAGAATAAGAGTGATCATTGGCTTCGGTCCCAGAGAGGGAACCAGAAGAACCAAGATGAAAATACAATAGTAAAAGGTCCTACTTATAGAAAACTAGTAGCCTAAGGTTTACAGAAATGAGTAAATGACATAAAAATCCACTTCCGGGCCCACTTGGTGTGTGTTTGGGCTGAGCAATGAAGCATTTTCGTGCAGAGACTTCTCTTGGAGTTAAACGCCAGCTTTTATGCCAGTTTGGGCGTTTAACTCCCATTTTGGTGCCAGTTCCAGCGTTTAACGCTGGGATTTCTTAGGGTGACTTTGAACGCCGGTTTGGGCCATCAAATCTTGGGCAAAGTATTGACTATCATATATTGCTGGAAAGCCCAGGATGTCTACTTTCCAACGCCGTTGAGAGCGCGCCAATTGGGTATCTGTAGCTCCAGAAAATCCACTTCGAGTGCAGGGAGGTCAGAATCCAACAGCATCTGCAGTCCTTTTTGGTCTCTGAATCAGATTTTTGCTCAGGTCCCTCAATTTCAGCCAGAAAATACCTGAAATCACAGAAAAACACACAAACTCATAGTAAAATCCAGAAAAGTAAATTTTAACTAAAAACTAATAAAAATATGCTAAAAACTAACTAGATCATACTAAAAACATACTAAAAACAATGCCAAAAAGCGTACAAATTATCCGCTCATCACAACACCAAACTTAAATTGTTGCTTGTCCTCAAGCAACTGAAAGTCAAATAAGATAAAAAGAAGAGAATATGCAATGAATTCCAAAAACATCTATGAAGATCAGTATTAATTAGATGAGCGGGGCTTTTAGCTTTTTGCCTCTGAACAGTTTTGGCATCTCACTCTATCCTTTGGAATTCAGAATGATTGGCTTCTTTAGGAACTTAGAATCCAGATAGTGCTATTGATTCTCCTAGTAGAGTATGATGATTCTTGAACATAGCTACTTATTGAATCTTGGCCGTGGCCCAAAGCACTCTGTCTTCCAGTATTACCACCGGATACATACATGCCACAGACACATAATTGGGTGAACCTTTTCAGATTGTGACTCAGCTTTGCTAAAGTCCCCAATTAGAGGTGTCCAGGGTTCTTAAGCACACTCTTATTGCCTTGGATCACAACTTTATTTTTCTTTCTCTTTTTTTTTTCGTTTTCTTTTCTTTTTCTCTCTTTTTTTCGTTTTCCTTTTCTTTTTCTCTTTTTTTCTTTTCGATTTTTTTTTGAATAGAAATGCTTTTTCTTGCTTCAAGAATCATTGTAATGATTTTTCAGATCCTCAGTAACATGTCTCCTTTTTCATCATTCTTTCAAGAGCCAACATTCATGAACCATAAATTCAAGATACATATGCACTGTTTAAGCATACATTCAGAGAACAAAAATATTGCCACCACATCAAAATAATTAAACTATTATAAAATTCAGAATTCATGCAATTCTTTTTCTTTTTCAATTAAGCACATTTTTATTCAAGAAAGGTGATGGATTCATAGGACATTCATAACTTTAAGGCATAGACACTAAGACACTAATGATCACAAGACACAAACATAGATAAACATAGGCATGAAATTTGAAAAACAGAAGAATAAAGAACAAGGAAATCAAAGAACGGGTCTACCTTAGTGATGGCGGCTCTTTCTTCCTCTTGAAGACCCTATGGAGTGCTTGAGCTCCTCAATGTCTCTTCCTTGTCTTTGTTGCTCCTCCCTCATGATTCTTTGATCTTCTCTAATTTAATGGAGGATGATGGAGTGTTCTTGGTGCTCCACCCTTAGTTGTCCCATGTTGGAACTCAATTCTCCTAGGGAGGTGTTTAGTTGCTCCCAATAGTTTTGTGGAGGAAAGTGCATCCCTTGAGGTATCTCAGGGATCTCGTGATGAGTGGGGTCTCTTGTGTGCTCCATCCTCTTCTTAGTGATGGGTTTGTCCTCATCAATAGGGGTGTCTCCCTCTATGTCAACTCCAACTGAATAACAGAGGTGACAAATGAGATGAGGGAAGGCTAACCTTGCCAAGGTAGAGGACTTGTCCGCCACCTTATAGAGTTCTTGGGCTATAACCTCATGAACTTCTATTTCTTCTCCAATCATGATGCTATGGATCATGATAGCCCGGTCTATGGTAACTTCGGACCGGTTGCTAGTGGGAATGATTGAGCGTTGGATGAACTCCAACCATCCTCTAGCCACGGGTTTGAGGTCATGCCTTCTCAATTGAACCGGCTTTCCTCTTGAATCTCTCTTCCATTGGGCGCCCTCTTCACATATGATTGTGAGGACTTGGTCCAACCTTTGATCAAAGTTGACCCTTCTAGTGTAAGGATGTTCATCTCCTTGCATCATGGGCAAGTTGAATGCCAACCTTACACTTTCCGGACTGAAATCCAAGTATTTCCCCCGAACCATAGTAAGATAATTCTTTGGATCCGGGTTCACACTTTGATCATGGTTCTTGGTGATCCATGCATTGGCATAGAACTCTTGAACCATCAAGATTCCGACTTGTTGAATGGGGTTGGTAAGAACTTCCCAACCTCTTCTTCGGATCTCATGTTGGATCTCCGGATATTCACTCTTTTTGAGTGAAAAAGGGACCTCGGGGATCACCTTCTTCAAGGCCACAACTTCATAGAAGTGGTCTTGATGCACCCTTGAGATGAATCTCTCCATCTCCCATGACTCGGAGGTGGAAGCTTTTGCCTTCCTTTTCCTCTTTCTAGAGGTTTCTCCGGCCTTGGATGCCATAAATGGTTATGGAAAAACAAAAAGCAATGCTTTTACCACACCAAACTTAAAATGTTTGCTCGTCCTCGAGCAAAAGAAGAAAGAAGAGAGTAGAAGAAGAAGAAATGAGGGGAAAGGGAATGGCTTTAATTGTCGGCCAAAGGGGAGAGAAATGGTGTATAGGATGTGGGAAAATGAGGGAGTGAACGAGGGTTTATATAGGAGAGGGGGATGGGAGGGTTCGGCCATTTGAGGGTGGGAAAGTGGTTTGAATTTGAATGGTGAGGTAGGTGGGGTTTTATGAAGGATGGAGGTGAGTGGTGAAGAGAAAGATGGGATTTGATAGGTGAAGGGTTTTTGGGGAAGAGGTGTTGAAGTGATTGGTGAATGGGTGAAGAAGAGAGAGAGAGAGTGGTAGGGTAGGTGGGGATCCTGTGGGGTCCACAGATCCTGAGGTGTCAAGGAAAAGTCATCCCTGCACCAAATGGCAAACAAAATCACGTTTTTAGCCATTTCTGGCGTTAAACGCCGGGCTGGTGCCCATTTCTGGCGTTTAACGCTAGCTTCTTACCCATTTCTGGCGTTTAACGCCAGTCTGGTGCCCCTTTCTGGCGTTAAACGCCCAGAATGGTGCCAGACTGGGCGTTAAACGCCCAACAGCTAACCTCACTGGCGTTTAAACGCCAGTGGGTGCGTCCTCCAGGGTGTGCTGTTTTTCTTCCTGTTTTTCATTCTGTTTTTGCTTTTTTCATTGATTTTGTGACTTCTCATGATCATCAACCTACAAAAAAGAGAAAATAACAAAATAAAATAGATAAAATATGACATTGGGTTGCCTCCCCACAAGCGCTTCTTTAATGTCAATAGCTTGACAGAGGACTCTCATGGAGCCTCACAGATACTCAGAGCCATGTTGGAACCTCCCAACACCAAACTTAGAGTTTGAATGTGGTGGTTCAACACCAAATTTAGAGTTTGGTTGTGGCCTCCCAACACCAAACTTAGAGTTTGACTGTGGGGGCTCTGTTTGGCTATGCTTTGAGAGAAGCTCTTCATGCTTCCTCTCCATGATGACGGAGGGATATCCTTGGGCCTTAAACACCAAGGATTCTTCATTCACTTGAATGATCAACTCTCCTCTATCAACATCAATCACAGCCTTTGCTGTGGCTAGGAAGGGTCTGCCAAGGATGATGGATTCATCCATGCACTTCCCAGTCTCTAGGACTATGAAATCAGTAGGGATGTAATGATCTTCAACTTTAACCAGAACATCCTCTACAAGTCCATGGGCTTGTTTTCTTGAATTGTCTGCCATCTCTAATGAGATTTTTGCAGCTTGCATCTCAGAGATCCCTAACTTCTCCATTACAGAGAGAGGCATGAGGTTTACACTTGACCCTAAGTCACACAAGGCCTTCTTGAAGGTCATGGTGCCTATGGTACAAGGTATTGAAAACTTCCCAGGATCCTGTCTCTTTTGAGGCAGTTTCTGCTTAGACAAGTCATCCAGTTCCTTGGTGAGCAAAGGAGGTTCATCCTCCCAAGTCTGATTTCCAAATAACTTGTCATTTAGCTTCATGATTGCTCCAAGGTATTTAGCAACTTGCTCCTCAGTGACATACTCATCCTCTTCAGAGGAAGAATACTCATCAGAGCTCATGAATGGCAGAAGTAAGTCCAATGAAATCTCTATGTTCTCAGTTTGAGCCTCAGATTCCCATGGTTCCTCATTGGAGAACTCATTGGAGGCCAGTGGATGCCCACTGAGGCCTTCCTCAGTGGCGTTCACTGCCTCTTCTCCCTCCCAAAGTTCGGCCATGTTGATGGCCTTGCACTCTCCTTTTGGATTTTCTTCTGTATTGCTTGGGAGAGTACTAGGAGGGAGTTCAGTAATTTTCTTGCTCAGCTGACCCACTTGTCCTTCCAAATTTCTAATGGAGGACCTTGTTTTAGTCATGAAACTTTGAGTGGTTTTGATTAGATCAGAGACCATGGCTGCTAAGTCAGAGGTATTCTGCTTAGAACTCTCTGTCTGTTGCTGAGAAGATGATGGAAAAGGCTTGCTATTGCTAAACCTGTTTCTTCCACCATTATTGTTATTGAAACCTTGTTGAGGTCTCTGTTGATCCTTCCATGAAAGATTTGGATGATTCCTCCATGAAGGATTATAGGTGTTTCCATAGGGTTCTCCCATGTAATTCACCTCTTCCATTGAAGGATTCTCAGGATCATAAGCTTCTTCCTCAGATGAAGCTTCCTTAGTACTGCTTGGTGCATTTTGCATTCCAGACAGACTTTGAGAAATCATATTGACTTGTTGGGTCAATATTTTATTCTGAGCCAAAATGGCATTCAGAGTGTCAGTCTCAAGAACTCCTTTCTTCTGACTAGTCCCATTGTTCACAGGAATTCTTTCAGAAGTGTACATGAATTGGTTATTTGCAACCATTTCAATCAGCTCTTGAGCTTCAGTAGGCGTCTTCTTCAGATGAAGAGATCCTCCAGAAGAGCTATCCAAAGACATCTTGGATAGTTCAGAGAGGCCATCATAGAAAATACCTATGATGCTCCATTCAGAAAGCATATCAGAAGGACACTTTCTGATTAATTGTTTGTATCTTTCCCAAGCTTCATAGAGGGATTCTCCTTCCTTCTGTCTGAAGGTTTGGACTTCCACTCTAAGCTTACTCAATTTTTGAGGTGGAAAGAACTTTGCCAAGAAGGCATTGACTAGCTTTTCCCAAGAGTCCAGGCTTTCTTTAGGTTGAGAGTCCAACCATGTTCTAGCTCTGTCTCTTACAGCAAAAGGGAATAGCATAAGTTTGTAGACCTCAGGGTCAACCCCATTAGTCTTGACAGTGTCACAGATTTGCAAGAACTCAACTAAGAACTGATGAGGATCTTCCAATGGAAGTCCATGGAACTTGCAATTCTGTTGCATTAGAGAAACTAATTGAGGCTTAAGCTCAAAGTTGTTTGCTCCAATGGCAGGGATAGAGATGCTTCTCCCATAGAAGTCGGGAGTAGGTGCAGTAAAGTCACCCAGCACCTTCCTTGCATTGTTGGCGTTGTTGTTTTCGGCTGCCATGTGTTCTTCTTCTTTGAAGAATTCGGTCAGGTCCTCTAAAGAGAGTTGTGCTTTGGCTTTTCTTAGCTTTCTCTTCAAGGTCCTTTTAGGTTCAGGATCAGCCTCAACAAGAATGCCTTTGTCTTTGCTCCTGCTCATATGAAAGAGAAGAGAACAAGAAAATGTGGAATCCTCTATGTCACAGTATAGAGATTCCTTAAAGTGTCAGAGGAAAAGAAGAGTAGAAGACAGAAGTAGAAAATTCGAACTTATCAAGGAAGATGGAGTTCGAATTTTGCATTAAGGGATAGTGTTAGTCCATAATTAGAAGGATGTGAGAAGGAGGGAAGTAATTTTCGAAAATTAAGTAAAAGATTTTGAAAACATTTTGAAAAACACTAATTAATTTTCGAAAACCAGGAGTGGGAAAGAGATCAAGTGATTTTTGAAAAAGATTTTGGAATTAGAAATCAAAAAGATTTGATTGAAAACTATTTTGAAAAAGATGTGGTTAAGAAAATATGATTAGTTTTAAAAAAATGTGATTGAGAAGATATGATTTGAAAAACATTTTAAAAAAAAGATTTGATTTTGAAAAGTAACAACTTGGCTAACAAGAAAAGATATGATTCAAACATTAAACCTTTCTCAACAGAAAAGGCAACATACTTGAAATGTTGAATCAAATCATTAATTGATAGCAAGTATCTTTGAAAATAGAAAGAAATTGATTTTGAAAACATTTGATTGAAAAGATTTGATTTGAAAAAGATTTGATTTTGAAAAACTTTGAAAACCTGAAAAAAATTGCATTGAAAAACAGAATCTTCCCCCTTGTGCCATCCTGGCGTTAAACGCCCAGAATGGTGCACATTCTGGCGTTTAACGCCCAAAACTATACCTTTTTGGGCGTTAAACGCCCAACCAGGTGCCCTGGCTGGCGTTTAAACGCCAGTCTGTCCTTCTTCACTGGGCGTTTTGAACGCCCAGCTTTTTCTGTGCAATTCTTCTGCTGTATGTTTTGAATCTTCAATTCTCTGTATTATTGACTTGAGAAGACACAAATTAAAATATTTTTTGGATTTTTAATAATAAGAAAAAATCAAAATGCATCAAGAATCAAATAACTATGCATGCAAGACACCAAACTTAGCAGTTTGTATACTACTGACACTAATGAGAATGCATATGAGACACACAAAACACTCAAGTCAATTGAATTCAAATATCAGAGCACGAAAATCATCAAGAATTACTTGAAGATCCTTAAGACACATGAATGAATGCATGCAATTGACACCAAACTTAAGATGAGACACTAGACTCAAACAAGAAATTTTTGGATTTTATGATTTTTTTTTATTTTTTTTTTGTGTTTTTCGAAAATTAAGTGGAAAAAGATATCAAAATTTTTAATGAGAATTCCAGGAATCATGCAGTGTTAGTCTAAAGCTTCAGTCTAAAGGAATTAGACATGGTCAGCCAAGCTTCAGCAGAACATTGCATTCAAGAGCTAAATTGATGAAGATCAATCAGCTTTGGTGATGATAAGAACATCACCTTGAAACACTAGAATTCATTCTTAAGAACTCTGAAGAAAAAATACCTAATCTAATCAACAAGATGAACCGTCAGTTGTCCAAACTGAACAATCCCCGGCAACGGCGCCAAAAACTTGGTACTGTTGCCGGATTTTGGCACTGATGTTACCGGACCAAAAGCTTGCTCAAAACTTGAACAATCCCCGGCAACGGCGCCAAAAACTTGGTGGCGCGAAATTGTGAACAATACTTTTCACAACTCTCATAATCCCCGGTCATGAACCCCAAAAACTTGGTGTTCAATACCATGGCATTACACAACTTCGCACAACTAACCAACAAGTGCACTGGGTCGTCCAAGTAATAAACCTTACGCGAGTAAGGGTCGATCCCACGGAGATTGTTAGTATGAAGCAAGCTATGGTCATCTTGTAAATCTTAGTCAGGCAAACTCAAATGGATATGGTGATGAACGAAATAAAAACATAGAGATAAAGATAGAGGTACTTATGTAATTCATTGATAGGAACTTCAGATAAGCGCATGAAGATGCCTTCCCTTCCGTCTCTCTGCTTTCCTACTGTCTTCATCCAATCCTTCTTACTCCTTTCCATGGCAAGCTCATGTAGGGTTTCACTGTTGTCAATGGCTACCTCCCATCCTCTCAGTGATTACATCGCCTATGCTCTGTCACAGCATGGATAATCATCTGTAGGTTCTCGGTCAGGCCGGAATAGAATCCATCGATTCTTTTGCGTCTGTCACTAACGCCCCGCCCGCTAGGAGTTTGAAGCACGTCACAGTCATTCAATCATTGAATCCTACTCAGAATACCACAGACAAGGTTAGACCTTCCGGATTCACTTGAATGCCGCCATCAGTTCTAGCCTATACCACGAAGATTCCGGTTAAAGAATCCAAGAGATATTCACCCAGTCAAAGGTAGAACAGAGGTGGTTGTCAGTCACATGTTCATAGGTGAGAATGATGATGAGTGTCACGGATCATCACATTCATCAAGTTGAAGAACAAGTGATATCTTAGAACAAGAACAAGCGGAATTGAATGGAAGAACAATAGTAATTGCATTAATACTCGAGGTACAGCAGAGCTCCACACCTTAATCTATGGTGTGTAGAAACTCCACCGTTGAAAATACATAAGAACAAGAGTGATCATTGGCTTCGGTCCCAGAGAGGGAACCAGAAGAACCAAGATGAAAATACAATAGTAAAAGGTCCTACTTATAGAAAACTAGTAGCCTAAGGTTTACAGAAATGAGTAAATGACATAAAAATCCACTTCCGGGCCCACTTGGTGTGTGCTTGGGCTGAGCAATGAAGCATTTTCGTGCAGAGACTTCTCTTGGAGTTAAACGCCAGCTTTTATGCCAGTTTGGGCGTTTAACTCCCATTTTGGTGCCAGTTCTAGCGTTTAACGCTGGGATTTCTGAGGGTGACTTTGAACGCCGGTTTGGGCCATCAAATCTTGGGCAAAGTATTGACTATCATATATTGCTGGAAAGCCCAGGATGTCTACTTTCCAACGCCGTTGAGAGCGCGCCAATTGGGCTTCTGTAGCTCCAGAAAATCCACTTCGAGTGCAGGGAGGTCAGAATCCAACAGCATCTGCAGTCCTTTTTGGTCTCTGAATCAGATTTTTGCTCAGGTCCCTCAATTTCAGCCAGAAAATACCTGAAATCACAGAAAAACACACAAACTCATAGTAAAGTCCAGAAAAGTGAATTTTAACTAAAAACTAATAAAAATATACTAAAAACTAACTAGATCATACTAAAAACATACTAAAAACAATGCCAAAAAGCGTACAAATTATCCGCTCATCAGTACACATACTGTGGTGCGCACGCACAGTATGGTACGTACACACACTTTGTTAAAATTGTATTGTGTGGGCGCGTACATGATACGTACGCACAACACCCTGTTTTACACAAAAATTTTGTTTTTCATTGTTTGACCTTCTTGGCAAGCCTGTAAACCTCCGAAAATACTATTTTGATGGAAATTTACCATTTTTGAACTATCAAATATACTTCTAATTTTTCAAATCTCCGAAAACTTTGTGAAAAATCTGATGGCTAGGTTTTAGGTTATAGGATATGGGTAAATGTGTTAATGAAGCTAGTTTCGGTGTTGAAGGAGATTTAGGAAGTGAGCAAGTAATGTGATGAGGCATTGGCGATGATGAATGGGACACAATTGATGAATGATGGATGATCCACGATTGACAGTAATGATGATAATAATGATGAATTGAGATGAAATGAGCTATGAAATATTGATGAGAATGATATTGACATTGATGATTTATAAATTGAATAATCACATGATTTATGTAATTGAATACTATTGAGACATTCGTTGACCCCCTATACGTAAGATGTGACCGGACACTTTAACTCCCCGAGTTCCCCCTTGGGAATGCATATATATAATTTGAGCTTGGGGTATTCCCCATGTATGAATTTGAGCTTTGGATTTCGTCTCCCCCATGTCAGCTTGGGATTCTTCTCATGGATATTTTTGAACTTGGGGATGCGCGTACAAAAGGACTGTCTATGGTTAGCTACCAGGACATGTCAGATTTGGATTCTTCACATAGGACACGTGATGAGCGGATAATTTATACGCTTTTTGGCATTGTTTTTATATAGTTTTTAGTAAGTTTGAGCTACTTTTAGGGATGTTTTCATTAGTTTTTATGTTAAATTCACATTTCTGGACTTTACTATGAGTTTGTGTATTTTTCTGTGATTTCAGGTAAATTCTGGCTGAAATTGAGGGACTTGAGCAAAACTCTGAAAAAGGCTGACAAAAGGACTGCTGATGCTGTTGGAATCTGACCTCCCTGCACTCGAAATGGATTTTCTGGAGCTACAGAACTCCAATTGTCGCGCTCTCAACGGCGTTGGAAAGTAGACATCCAGGGCTTTCCAACAATATATAATAGTCCATACTTTATTCGAAGAATGACGACGTAAATTGGCGTTGAACGCCAAGTACATGCTGCTGTCTGGAGTTAAACGCCAGAAAAACGTCATGATCCGGAGTTAAACGCCCAAAACACGTCATAACTCGGAGTTCAACTCCAAGAAAAGCCTCAGCTCGTGGATTGATCAAGCTCAGCCCAAACATACACCAAGTGGGCCCCGGAAGTGGATTTATGCATCAAATACTTACTCATGTAAACCCTAGTAGCTAGTCTAGTATATATAGGACATTTATCTATTGTATTAGACATCTTTGGTCTCAGTTTTGTTTTATTCTTCATCTTAGGAGATCATTGACCACGTTAGGGGGGCTGGCCATTCGGCCATGCCTGAATCTTTCACTTATGTATTTTCAACGGTGGAGTTTCTGCACATCATAGATTAAGGGTGTGGAGCTCTGCTGTACCTCAAGTATTAATGCAATTCTATTATCTTTTATTCAAATCTCTCTTATTCTTATTCCAAGATATTCATTCGTACCCAAGAACATGATGAATGTAATGAGTTAGATAACCCTCATTATCATTCTCACTTATGAACGCACGTGATTCACAACCACTTCCGTTCTACATGCAACAGAGCTTGAATGTGTATCTCTTAGATTTCCCAACAGAATCTTCGTGGTATAAGCTAGATAGATGGCGGCATTTATGAGGATCCGGAAAGTCTCACCTTGTCTGTGGTATTCCGAGTAGGATCCTGGGAATCCGGAAAGTCTAACCTTGTCTGTGGTATTCCGAGTAGGATTCTGGTAATGAATGACTGTGACGTGCTTCAAACTTGCAAGTGCTGGGCGTTAGTGACAGACGCAAAAGAATCAAGGGATTCTATTCCAGTAGGAGCGGGAACCAACCAGTGATTAGCCGTACTGTGACAGAGTGCGTGAGCATTAGTTTTCACTGCGAGGATGGGATGTAGCCATCAACCATGGGTGATGCCTCCAGACGATAAGCCGTGCGAGTGACAGCCGCATAGGATCATTTTCCCGAGAGGATTGAAAGTAGCCACCGCTGATGGTGAACCCCTATACACAGCTTGCCATGGAAAGGAGTAAGAAGGATTGAGTAGAAGCAGTAGGAGAGCAGGCGTCCTTGAGCCATGCAGCATCTCCACTCGCTTATCTGAAATTCCCACCAATGAATCTGCATAAGTCTTCTATCTCTTTTATTATTTCTATTTTCTTATCTTTATTTTCGAAAACCCATAAACCATTTTAATCTGCCTAACTGAGATTTGCAAGGTGACCATAGCTTGCTTCATACCAACAATCTCTGTGGGATCGACCCTTACTCACGTAAGGTTTATTACTTGGACGACCCAGTACACTTGCTGGTTAGTTGAACGGAGTTGTGATAACAACTGGTGCCACAATAATGATTTCATACAACTTAAAGAACAGTGATCACAATTTTGTCCACCAAGTTTTTGGCGCCGTTACCGGGGATTGTTCGAGTATGGACAACTGACGGTTCATTTTGTTGCTCAGATTAGGTAATTTTCTTTTCAAAAATCTTTTTCAAAAATTTTTCTTTTTATTTTTCTTTTTTCCAAACTATATTTTCGAAAAAAATTAATAAAAATACAAAAAAATTTAGAAAATCATAAAAATCAAAAATATTTTGTGTTCTTGTTTGAGTCTTGTGTTAATTTTTAAGTTTGGTGTCAATTGCATGCTTTAAAAATTTTTTCTTGCATTTTTCGAAAATCCCATGCATTCATAGTGTTCTTCATGATCTTCAAGTTGTTCTTGACAAGACTTCTTGTTTGATCTTGATGATTTCTTGTTTTGTGTTGTTTGTTGTTTTTCATGTGCATTTTTGCATTCATATTTTCCATGCATTAAAAATTTCTAAATTTGGTGTCTTGCATGTTTTCTTTGCATCAAAAATTTTTCAAAATTATGTTCTTGATGTTCATCATGATCTTCAAAGTGTTCTTGGAGTTCATCTTGACATTCATAGCATTCTTGCATGCATTCATTGTTTTGATCTAAAAATTTCATGCATTGAGTATTTTTGTTGTTTTTCTTTCTCATAATTAAAATATTCAAAGATCAAAAAAATATCTTTTCCTTATTTCCCTCCAAATTTTCGAAATTTTGGGTTGACTTGGTCAAAAATTTTAAAAATTAGTTGTTTCTTACAAGTCAAGTCAAAATTTCAATTTTAAAAATCTTATCTTTTCAAAATCTTTTTCAAAAATCATATCTTTTTCATTTTTTTATTATTTTCGAAAATTTTAAAAATTAATCTTCAAAAAAATCTTTTTCTTATCTTTTATATCATATTTTCTAAAACTAGCTAACAATTAATGTGATTGGTTCAAAAATTTGAAGTTTGTTACTTTCTTGTTAAGAAAGGTTCAATCTTTAAATTCTAGAATCTTATCTTGTAGTTTCTTGTTAGTTAAGTAATTTTTAAAATTAAATCTTTTTCAAATATCTTTTTCAAATATATCTTTTTATCTTTTATCTTATCTTTTTCAAAAATTTTATCTTTTTCAAAATTTGATTTCAAAATATCTCATCTAACTTCTTATCTTCTTATCTTTTTCAAAATTTGATTTCAAATCTTTTTCAATCAACTAACTAACTTTTTGTTTATTTCTTATCTTTTTCAAAACCAACTAACTACCTATCCCTCTCTAATTTTCGAAAATTCTCCCTCTCTTTTTCAAAAATTCTTTTTGTTTTAAATTTTAATTTTAATCTCATCTTATCTTTAATTTTCGAAAATTACTAACCTCTTTTTCAAAAATTATTTTCGAAATTTCTCTTCTCTTTTCTTCTTCTATTATTTAATTACTAACACTTCTCTCCACCTCTCTTCATCCAAAAATCCGAATCTCCCTCTTCATTCTTATACCTCTTTCTTCTTCTACTAACATAAAGGAGTCTCTATACTGTGACATAGAGGATTCCTCTTTCTTTTCTTGTTTTCTTCTCTTTCATATGAGCAGGAACAGGGAAAAAGGCACTCTTGTTGAAATTGATCCAGAACCTGAAAGGACTCTGAAGAGAAAATTAAGAGAAGCTAAATTACAACAATCCAGAAACAACCTTTCAGAAATTTTCGAACAAGAGAAGGACATGGCAGCCGAAAATAATAATAATAATGCAAGGAGAATGCTTGGTGACTTCACAAAGCCAACGTCCAAGTTTGATGGAAGAAGCATCTCCATTCCTGCCATTGGAGCCAATAACTTTGAGCTTAAGCCTCAACTAGTTGCATTAATGCAACAAAACTGCAAGTTTTATGGACTTCCATCTGAAGATCCTTATCAGTTTTTAACTGAGTTCTTGCAGATCTGTGAGACTGTAAAGACGAATGGAGTTGATCCTGAAGTCTATAGACTCATGCTTTTCCCTTTTGCTGTAAGAGACAGAGCTAGAATATGGTTGGATTCTCAACCTAAGGATAGCCTGGACTCCTGGGATAAGCTGGTCACTGCTTTCTTAGATAAGTTCTTTCCTCCTCAAAAGCTGAGCAAGCTAAGAGTGGATGTTCAAACCTTCAAACAAAAAGATGGTGAATCCCTCTATGAAGCTTGGGAAAGATACAAGCAGTTGACCAAAAGATGTCCATCTGACATGTTTTCAGAATGGACCCTATTAGATATATTCTATTATAGTCTCTCTGAATTTTCGAAAATGTCATTGGACCATTCTGCAGGTGGATCTATTCACCTGAAGAAAATGCCTGAAGAGGCTCAAGAACTCATTGACATGGTTGCAAACAACCAATTCATGTACACCTCTGAGAGGAATTCCGTGAATAATGGGATACCTCAGAAGAAAGGAGTTCTTGAAATTGATGCTCTGAATGCCATATTGGCTCAGAACAAAATATTGACTCAACAGGTCAACATAATCTCTCAAAATCTGAATGGATTGCAACATGCATCCAACAGTACTAGAGAGGCAGCTTCTGAAGAAGCTTATGATCCTGAGAACCCTGCCATGGTGGAAGTTAATTACATGGGTGAACCATATGGAAACACCTATAACCCATGATGGAGAAATCATCCAAATTTCTCCTGGAAGGATCAACAAAAGCCTCAACAAGGCTTTAACAATGGTGGACGCAATAGGCTGAACAATAGGAAGCCATATCCATCATCTTCTCAGCAACAGACAGAGAACTCTGAACAAAACACTTCTAATTTAGCCAATATAGTCTCTGATCTGTCAAAGGCCACTTTCAGTTTCATGAATGAAACAAGATCCTCCATTAGAAATTTGGAGGCACAAGTGGGCCAGCTGAGTAAGAAAGTCATTGAAACTCCTCCCAGTATTCTCCCAAGCAATACAGAAGAGAATCCAAAAGGAGAGTGCAAGGCCATTGATTTAATCAAAGTGGCCGAATGCACTAGGGAGGAGGAGGACGAAAATCCTAGTGAGGAAGACCTCCTGGAACGTTCTTCAAGCAAGAAGGAGTTTCCTATTAAGGATCCTGAGGAATCTGAGGCTCATACAAAAACCATAGAGATTCCACTAAATCTCCTTCTGCCATTCATGAGCTCTGAAGACTATTCATCCTCTGAAGAGGATGAAGATGTGATTGGAGAGCAAGTTGCTCAATATTTAGGAGCTATCATGAAGCTGAATGCCAAGTTGTTTGGTAATGAGACTTGGGAAAGTGAACCTCCCTTGCTCATTAGTGAACTGGATACCTGGATTCAGGAAACTCTACCTCAAAAGAAACAAGATCCTGGCAAGTTCTTAATACCTTGCACCATTGGCACCATGAACTTTGAAAAAGCTCTATGTGATCTTGGGTCAGGGATAAATCTTATGCCACTCTCTGTAATGGAGAAGCTGGGGATCATTGAGGTACAACCTGCCTTGTTTTCATTACAATTGGCAGACAAGTCCATGAGACAAGCTTATGGAATAGTAGAGGACGTGTTAGTAAAGGTTGAAGGCCTTTACATCCCTGCTGATTTCATAATCCTAGACACTAGGAAGGAAGATGATGAATGCATCATCCTAGGAAGACCTTTCCTAGCCACAGCAGGAGCTGTGATAGATGTCAACAGAGGTGAGTTAGTCCTTCAATTAAATGGGGACTACCTTGTGTTTAAGGCACATGGCCATCCTTCTGTGACAAAAGAGAGTAAGCATGAAGAGCTTCTCTCAGTTCAGAGTCAAGAAGAGCCCACACAGTCAAACTCTAAGTTTGGTGTTGTGAGGCCACAACCAAACTCTAAGTTTGGTGTCCAAACCCCATATCCAAACTCTAAGTTTGGTGTTGGGACTACACACTAAAATTGACCTGATCACCTTGTGGCTCCATGAGAGTCACTGTCAAGCTATTGACATTAAAGAAGCGCTTGTTGGGAGGCAACCCAATTTTATTTATCTAATTTTATTTTATTTTGTTTCTTTGTTATTTTTGTGTTTAATTAGGTACATGATCATGAGGAGTCACGAAAAAATAAAAAAAATTAAAAACAGAGTCAAAAACAGAAGAAAAAATTTTTCACCCTGGAGGTAGCGCAGACTGGCGTTCAACGCCAGTAAGATGCATCTGGCTGGCGTTCAACGCCAGAACAGAGCACCATTCTGGCGCTGAACGCCAGAAACAAGCAACAACCTGGCGTTTAACGCCAGGAATGTGCACATAGAGGACAAACTGGCGCTGAACGCCAGTAACAAGCATGAAACTGGCGTTCAACGCCAGAAACATGCATTACATGGGCGTTGAACGCCCAGAACGTGCACCAATGGGCGTTTGAACGCCAGAATGATGCACGAAGGCATTTTACATGCCTATATGGTGAAGGAATGGTATTTCTTTTCACCTCAGGATCTGTGGACCCCACAGGATCCCCACCTACCTCGCCCTCTCTCTTTCCATTCATGGTCATCCCTTCTATTTTTCATTCACCACCTACATCTATCCATTCTTCCCCATACACCCCACCTACCTTTACAATTCAACTTCTCTTTCCCACCCAATCCCACCCATATAGCCGATTCCATCTCCCCTCACTCACCTCCATTCTCTTCTTCTTCTTCTTCTTCTCTTCTTTTCTTTCTTGCTCGAGGGCGAGCAATATTTTAAGTTTGGTGTGGTAAAAGCATAGCTTTTTTTTGCTTTTCCATTACCATTAATGGCACCTAAGGCCAGAGAAACCTCAAAGGGAAGACAAAAGCTTCCACCTCTGAGTCTTGGGAGATGGAAAAAAATATAAGCCGTCATAGCTCAGTGGTAGAACATATGGCTGCAAATCAAGAGATCCCTGAGATACCTCAGGGAATAAGTTATCCTCCACACAAATATTGGAAGCAACTAAGGGTAGAAACACCAAAATTACTAGGAATCATTCAACAAAAGCAAGGAAGAGACATAGAGGAGCTCAAAAAGCACCATTGGACCTTCAAGAAGGCGCCACCCTCACTCAGGTGGATTCATTCCTTGTTCTTTATTTCTTTCTGTTTTCGGTTTTTAGTATTGTGTTTATCTATGTTTTTGTGTCTTTATTTCATGATCATTAGTATGTAACCATGCCTTAAAGCTATGAATAAAATCCATTAATCCTTCACCTCTCTTAAATGAAAAATGTTTTAATTCAAAAGAACAAGAAGTACATGAATTTCGAATTCATCCTTGAATTTAATTTAATTATATTTATGTGGTGGCAATAATTTTTGTTTTCTGAATGAATGCTTGAACAGTGCATATTTTTGATCTTGTTGTTTATGAGTGTTAAAATTGTTGGCTCTTGAAAGAATGATGAACAAAGAGAAATGTTATTGATGATCTGAAAAATCATGAAATTGATTCTTGAAGCAAGAAAAAGCAGTGAAAAGCAAAAGCTTGTGAAAAAAAAAGAAAAAATGGCGAAAAAAATAGAAAGAAAAAGAAAAAGCAAGTAGAAAAAGCCAATAGCCCTTAAAACCAAAAGGCAAGGATAAAAAGGATCCAAGGCTTTGAGCATCAATGGATAGGAGGGCCTAAGGAAATAAAATCCAGGCCTAAGCGGCTAAATCAAGCTGTCCCTAACCATGTGCTTGTGTCATGAAGGTCCAAGTGAAAAGCTTGAGACTAAGTGGTTAAAGTCGTGATCCAAAGCAAAAGAGTGTGCTTAAGAGCTCTGGACACCACTAACTGGGGACTCTAGCAAAGCTGAGTCACAATCTGAAAAGGTTCACCCAGTTATGTGTCTATGGCATTGATGTATCCGGTGGTAATACTGGAAAACAAAGTGCTTAGGGCCACGGCCAAGACTCATAAGTAGCTGTGTTCAAGAATCAACATGCTTAACTAGGAAAGTCAATAACACTATCCAAAATTCTGAGTTCCCAGAGACGCCAATCACTCTGAACTTCAAAGGAAAAAGTGAGATGCCAAAACTATTCAGAAGCAAAAAGCTACAAGTCCCGCTCATCTAATTAAATTAATATTCATTGATATTCTGGAATTTATAGTATATTCTCTTCTTTTATCCCATTTGATTTTCAGCTGCTTGGGGACAAGCAACAATTTAAGTTTGGTGTTGTGATGAGCGGATAATTTATACGCTTTTTGGCATTGTTTTTATATAGTTTTTAGTAAGTTTGAGCTACTTTTAGGGATGTTTTCATTAGTTTTTATGTTAAATTCACATTTCTGGACTTTACTATGAGTTTGTGTGTTTTTCTGTGATTTTAGGTAAATTCTGGCTGAAATTGAGGGACTTGAGCAAAACTCTGAAAAAGGCTGACAAAAGGACTGCTGATGCTATTGGAATCTGACCTCCCTGCACTCGAAATGGATTTTCTGGAGCTACAGAACTCCAATTGGCGCGCTCTCAACGGCGTTGGAAAGTAGACATCCAGGGCTTTCCAGAAATATATAATAGTCCATACTTTATTCGAAGAATGACGACGTAACTTGGCGTTGAACGCCAAGTACATGCTGCTGTCTGGAGTTAAACGCCAGAAAAACGTTATGATCCGGAGTTAAACGCCCAAAACACGTCATAACTCGGAGTTCAACTCCAAGAAAAGCCTCAGCTCGTGGATTGATCAAGCTCAGCCCAAACATACACCAGGTGGGCCCCGGAAGTGGATTTATGCATCAAATACTTACTCATGTAAACCCTAGTAGCTAGTCTAGTATATATAGGACATTTATCTATTGTATTAGACATCTTTGGTCTCAGTTTTGTTTTATTCTTCATCTTAGGAGATCATTGACCACGTTAGGGGGGCTGGCCATTCGGCCATGCCTGAACTTTTCACTTATGTATTTTCAACGGTGGAGTTTCTGCACATCATAGATTAAGGGTGTGGAGCTCTGCTGTACCTCAAGTATTAATGCAATTCTATTATCTTTTATTCAAATCTCTCTTATTCTTATTCCAAGATATTCATTCGTACCCAAGAACATGATGAATGTAATGAGTTAGATAACCCTCATTATCATTCTCACTTATGAACGCACGTGATTGACAACCACTTCCGTTCTACATGCAACAGAGCTTGAATGTGTATCTCTTAGATTCCCCAACAGAATCTTCGTGGTATAAGCTAGATAGATGGTGGCATTTATGAGGATCCGGAAAGTCTAACCTTGTCTGTGGTATTCCGAGTAGGATCCTGGGAATCCGGAAAGTCTAACCTCGTCTGTGGTATTCCGAGTAGGATTCCGGTAATGAATGACTGTGACGTGCTTCAAACTTGCAAGTGCTGGGCGTTAGTGACAGACGCAAAAGGATCAAGGGATTCTATTCCAGTAGGAGCGGGAACCAACCAGTGATTAGTCGTACTGTGACAGAGTGTGTGAGCATTAGTTTTCACTGCGAGGATGGGATGTAGCCATCAACCATGGGTGATGCCTCCAGACGATTAGCCGTGCGAGTGACAGCCGCATAGGATCATTTTCCCGAGAGGATTGAAAGTAGCCACCGCTGATGGTGAACCCCTATACACAGCTTGCCATGGAAAGGAGTAAGAAGGATTGAGTAGAAGCAGTAGGAGAGCAGGCGTCCTTGAGCCATGCAGCATCTCCACTCGCTTATCTGAAATTCCCACCAATGAATCTGCATAAGTCTTCTATCTCTTTTATTATTTCTATTTTCTTATCTTTATTTTCGAAAACCCATAAACCATTTTAATCTGCCTAACTGAGATTTGCAAGGTGACCATAGCTTGCTTCATACCAACAATCTCTGTGGGATCGACCCTTACTCACGTAAGGTTTATTACTTGGACGACCCAGTACACTTGCTGGTTAGTTGAACGGAGTTGTGATAACAACTGGTGCCACAATAATGATTTCATACAACTTAAAGAACGGTGATCACAATTTCGTCCACCAACACACATGTATCATGTGTATTTAAATGATTTGCTTGAGCGTGTGGTGCACGGAATTGTGATTCACAATTCCGATACAATTGACCAGCAAGTACACTGGGTCGATCCCACAGCGATTGTCGGCTTGAAGCAAGATATGGTCATCCTTGTTGATCTCAGTCGGGTGGATTCATTTGGTTATAAGGTTTTGATAATTAAAAGATAAATAAAACATAAAATAAGATAGAGATACTTATGTAATTCATTGGTAGGAATTTCAGATAAGCGTTTGGAGATGCTTTGTTGCTTCTGAACCTCTACTTTCCTATTGTTTCCATTCAATCATGCGCACTCTGATGAGCGGATAATTTGTACGCTTTTTGGCATTGTTTTTAGTATGTTTTTAGTATGATCTAGTTAGTTTTTAGTATATTTTTATTAGTTTTTAGTTAAAATTCACTTTTCTGGACTTCACTATGAGATTGTGTGTTTTTCTGTGATTTCAGGTATTTTCTGGCTGAAATTGAGGGACCTGAGCAAAAATCTGATTCAGAGACTAAAAAGGACTGCAGATGCTGTTGGATTCTGACCTCCCTGCACTCGAAGTGGATTTTTTGGATCTACAGAAGCCCAATTGGCGCGCTCTTAAAAGCGTTGAAAAGTAGACATCCTGGGCTTTCCAGCGATATATGATAGTCCATACTTTGCCCAAGATTTGATGGCCCAAACCGGCGTTCAAAGTCACCCTCAGAAATTCCAGCGTTAAACGCTGGAACCGGCACCAAAATGGGAGTTAAACGCCCAAACTGGCATAAAAGCTGGCGTTTAACTCCAAGAGAAGTCTCTGCATGAAAATGCTTCATTGCTCAGCCCAAGCACACACCAAGTGGGCCCGGAAGTGGATTTTTATGTCATTTACTCATTTCTGTAAACCTTAGGCTACTAGTTTTCTATAAGTAGGACCTTTTACTATTGTATTGAGATATCGAGGGGTAGCTATCTTCATTGTTATGCTATCTTAGATCATTGGGAGGCTGGCCTCATGGCCATTCCTAGACCTTGTTCTTATGTATTTTCAACGGTGGAGTTTCTACACACCATAGATTAAGGTGTGGAGCTCTGCTGTACCTCGAGTATTAATGCAATTACTATTGTTCTTCCATTCAATTCCGCTTGTTCTTGTTCTAAGATATCACTTGTTCTTCAACTTGATGAATGTGATGATCCGTGACACTCATCATCATTCTCACCTATGAACGTGTGACTGACAACCACCTCCTTTCTACCTTCGATTGGGTGAATATCTCTTGGATTCCTGATTGCACGATGCATGGTTGATCGCCTGACAACCGAGTGCTCGCCTGACAACCGAGCCAACCATTCCGTGAGATCAGAGTCTTCGTGGTATATGCTAGAACTGATGGCGGCATTCAAGAGAATCCGGAAGGTCTAACCTTGTCTGTGGTATTCTGAGTAGGATTCAATGATTGAATGACTGTGACGTGCTTCAAACTCCTAGCAGGCGGGGCGTTAGTGACAGACGCAAAAGAATCACTGGATTTTATTCCGGCCTGACCGAGAACCGACAGATGATTAGCGATGCTGTGACAGAGCATAGGAACATTTTCACTGAGAGGATGGGAGGTAGCCACTGACAACGGTGAAACCCTTGCATAAGCTTGCCATGGAAAGGAGTAAGAAGGATTGGATGAAGACAGTAGGAAAGCAGAGAGACGGAAGGGAAGGCATCTTCATGCGCTTATCTGAAGTTCCTACCAATGAATTACATAAGTACCTCTATCTTTATCTTTGTGTTTTATGCGTCTATCACTATATCCATTTGAGTTTGCCTGACTAAGATTTACAAGATGACCATAGCTTGCTTCATACTAACAATCTCCGTGGGATCGACCCTTACTCGCGTAAGGTTTATTACTTGGACGACCCAGTGCACTTGCTGGTTAGTTGTGCGAAGTTGTGTTAATGCCATGGTATTGAACACCAAGTTTTTGGGGTTCATGACCGGGGATTATGAGAGTTGTGAAAAGTATTGTTCACAATTTCGCGCACCAAGTTTTTGGCGCCGTTGCCGGGGATTGTTCAGTTTGGACAACTGACGGTTCATCTTGTTGCTTAGATTAGGTATTTATTTTTTTCGAAATTCTTGAAGAAGAATTCTAGAGTTTCATGATGATTTGTTGAAGTCTGGCTGGCTGAGAAGCCATGTCTAATCTCATTGGACCGAGGTTTCAACTTATCATCACAAGAGCTTGTTGATTTTTATCAAACTTGCTTTTGGAGCAGTGATCTGCTAAGGCTTGGCTGGCCATTGGCCATGTCTAGTGTTTTCGACCGAAGCTTTCTTTGAAAGCTTGGCTGGCTGTGAAGCCATGTCTAATTCCTGGACCGGAGTCTTAGACTAGCATTGCACTGATTCCTGGAATTCTCATTAAGAATTTTGATATCTTTTTCCACTTAAAAAGCACAAAAAAGTCAAAAAATCATAAAAACCAAAAATATTTCTTGTTTGAGTCTAGTGTTTCATTTTAAGTTTGGTGTCAATTATATGCATCCATTCATGTGTCTTAAGGATCTTCAAGTTGTTCTTGATGATTTTTGTGCTCTGATCTTTAAATTCAATTGACTTGAGTGTTTTGTGTGTCTCATATGCATTCTCATTTTGTTAGTGTCAGTGGTATACAAACTGCTAAGTTTGGTGTCTTGCATGCATTGTTATTTGATTCTTGTTGCATTTTGATTTATCCTTATTATTAAAAAAATCCAAAAATATTTTTAATTTGTGTCTTCTCAAGTCAATAATACAGAGAATTGAAGATTCAGAACATACTGCAGAGGAATTATACAGAAAAAGCTGGGCGTTCAAAACGCCCAGTGAAGAAGGACAGACTGGCGTTTAAACGCCAGCCAGGGTACCTGGTTGGGCGTTTAACGCCCAAAAGGGTATAGTTTTGGGAGTTAAACGCCAGAATGTGCACCATTCTGGGCATTTAATGCCAGGATGGCTAAAGGGGGAAGATTTTGTTTTCAAATCAGATTTTTTTTTCAAGTTTTCAAAGTTTTTCAAAATCAAATCTTTTTTCAATTCAATTTTTCAATCAAATCTTTTTCAAAATCAATTTCTTTCCATTTTCAAAGATACTTACTCTCAATTAATGATTTGATTCAACATTTCAAGTATGTTGCCTTTTCTGTTGAGAAAGGTTTAATGTTTGAATCATATCTTTTCTTGTTAGTCAAGTTTTTAATTTTTAAAATCAAATCTTTTTAAAATGTTTTTCAAATCATATCTTCTCAATCACATTTTTTTAAAAACCAATCATATCTTCTTAACCACATCTTTTTCAAAATAGTTTTCAATCAAATCTTTTTGATTTCTAATTTCAAAATCTTTTTCAAAAATCACTTGATCTCTTTCCCACTTTCATTTTCGAAAATCAAGTAGTGTTTTCAAAAATGTTTTCAAAATCTTTTACTTAATTTTCGAAAATTACTTCCCTTCTTCTCACATCCTTCTATTTATGGACTAACACTATCCCTTAATGCAAAATTCGAACTCCATCTTCTTTGATAAGTTCGAATTTTCTACTTCTGTCTTCTACTCTTCTTTTCCTCTGACACCTAAAGGAATCTCTATACTGTGACATAGAGGATTCCACATTTTCTTGTTCCCTTCTCTTTCTTATGAGCAGGAGCAAAGACAAAAAAATTCTTGTTGAGGCTGATCCTGAACCTGAAAGGACCTTGAAGAGAAAGCTAAGAGAAGCCAAAGCACAACTCTCTTTAGAGGACCTGACCGAATTCTTCAAAGAAGAAAAACCTATGGCAGCCGAAAACAACAACAATGCCAACAATGCAAGGAAGGTGCTGGGTGACTTTACTGCACCTACTCCCGACTTCTATGGGAGAAGCATCTCTATCCCTGCCATTGGAGCAAACAACTTTGAGCTTAAGCCTCAATTAGTTTCTCTAATGCAACAGAATTGCAAGTTCCATGGACTTTCATTGGAAGATCCTCATCAGTTCTTAGCTGAATTCTTGCAAATCTGTGACACTGTCAAGACTAATGGGGTTGACCCTGAGGTCTACAGACTTATGCTATTCCCTTTTGCTGTAAGAGACAGAGCTAGAACATGGTTGGACTCACAACCTAAAGAAAGCCTGGACTCTTGGGAAAAGCTAGTCAATGCCTTCTTGGCAAAGTTCTGTCCACCTCAAAAATTGAGTAAGCTTAGAGTGGAAGTCCAAACCTTCAGACAGAAGGAAGGAGAATCCCTCTATGAAGCTTGGGAAAGATACAAACAATTAATCAGAAAGTGTCCTTCTGATATGCTTTCTGAATGGAGCATCATAGGTATTTTCTATGATGGTCTCTTTGAACTGTCCAAGATGTCTTTGGATAGCTCTGCTGGAGGATCTCTTCATCTGAAGAAGACGTCTACAGAAGCTCAAGAGCTGTTTGAAATGGTTGCAAATAACCAATTCATGTACATTTCTGAAAGAAATCCTGTGAACAATGGGACTAGTCAGAAGAAAGGAGTTCTTGAGATTGACACTCTGAATGCCATATTGGCTCAGAACAAAATATTGACTCAACAAGTCAATATGATTTCTCAAAGTCTGTCTGGAATGCAAAATGCACCAAGCAGTACTAAAGAAGCTTCATCTGAGGAAGAAGCCTATGATCCTGAGAACCCTTCAATGGAAGAGGTGAATTACATGGGAGAACCCTATGGAAACACCTATAATCCTTCATGGAGAAATCATCCAAATTTTTCATGGAAGGATCAACAGAGACCCCAACAAGGTTTCAACAATAATAATGGTGGAAGAAACAGGTTTAGCAATAGCAAGCCTTTTCCATCATCTTCTCAGCAACAGACAGAGAGTTCTAAGCAGAATACCTCTGACTTAGCAACCATGGTCTCTGATCTGATCAAAACCACTCAAAGTTTCATGACTGAAACAAGGTCCTCCATTAGAAATTTGGAGGCACAAGTGGGTCAGCTGAGCAAGAAAATTACTGAACTCCCTCCTAGTACTCTTCCAAGCAATACAGAAGAAAATCCAAAAGGAGAGTGCAAAGCCATCAACATGGCCGAATTTGGAGAGGAGGAAGAGGCAGTGAACGCCACTGAGGAAGGCCTCACTGGGCGTCCACTGGCCTCCAATGAGTTCCCCAATGAGGAACCATGGGAATCTGAGGCTCAAACTGAGACCATAGAGATTCCATTGGACTTACTTCTGCCATTCATGAGCTCTGATGAGTATTCTTCCTCTGAAGAGGATGAGTATGTCACTGAAGAGCAAGTGGCTAAATACCTTGGAGCAATCATGAAGCTAAATGACAAGTTATTTGGAAATGAGACTTGGGAGGATGAACCCCCTTTGCTCACCAAAGAACTGGATGACTTGTCTAGGCAGAAATTACCTCAAAAGAGACAGGATCCTGGGAAGTTTTCAATACCTTGTACCATAGGCACCATGACCTTCAAGAAGGCCTTGTGTGACTTAGGGTCAAGTGTAAACCTCATGCCTCTCTCTGTAATGGAGAAGTTAGGGATCTCTGAGGTACAAGCTGCAAAAATCTCACTAGAGATGGCAGACAACTCAAGAAAACAAGCCCATGGACTTGTAGAGGATGTTCTGGTTAAAGTTGAAGACCATTACATCCCTACTGATTTCATAGTCCTAGAGACTGGGAAGTGCATGGATGAATCCATCATCCTTGGCAGACCCTTCCTAGCCACAGCAAAGGCTGTGATTGATGTTGATAGAGGAGAGTTGATCATTCAAGTGAATGAAGAATCCTTGGTGTTTAAGGCCCAAGGATATCCTTCTGTCATCATGGAGAGGAAGCATGAAGAGCTTCTCTCAAAAACAGAGCCCCAACAGTCAAACTCTAAGTTTGGTGTTGGGAGGCCACAACCAAACTCTAAGTTTGGTGTTGAACCCCCACATTCAAACTCTAAGTTTGGTGTTGGGAGGTTCCAACATAGCTCTGAGCATTTCTGAGGCTCCATGAGAGTCCTCTGTCAAGCTAATGACATTAAAGAAGCGCTTGTTGGGAGGCAACCCAATGTTTTATAATTAACTATTTTCCTTTGTCATTTTATGTTTTTTTTGTAGGTTGATGATCATGAGAAGTCACAAAATCAATGAAAAAAGCAAAAACAGAATGAAAAACAGGAAGAAAAACAGCACACCCTGGAGGACGCACCTACTGGCGTTTAAACGCCAGTGAGGTTAGCAGATGGGCGTTTAACGCCCAGTCTGGCACCATTCTGGGCGTTTAACGCCAGAAAGGGGCACCAGACTGGCGTTAAACGCCAAAAAAGGGCAAGAAGCTGGCGTTAAACACCAGAAATGGGCACCAGCCCGGCGTTTAACGCCAGAATTGGCACAAAACGAGATTTTGCTTGCCATTTGGTGCAGGGATGACTTTTCCTTGACACCTCAGGATCTATGGACCCCACAGGATCCCCACCTACCCCACCACTCTCTCTCTTCTTCACCCATTCACCAATCACCTATCAAATCCCATCTTTCTCTTCACCACTCACATCCATCCTTCATAAAACCTCACCTACCTCACCATTCAAATTCAAACCACTTTCCCACCCAAACCCACCCATCCATGACCGAACCCACCCTTCCCCCACTCCTATATAAATCCTCCTTCACTCCTTCATTTTCACACAACATACACACCACTTCTCCCCTTCTTGGCCGAAAACAAAAGCCATTCCCTTTCCCCTCATTTCTTCTTCTTCTACTCTCTTCTTTCTTCTTTTGCTCGAGGACGAGCAAACCTTTTAAGTTTGGTGTGGTAAAAGCACTGCTTTTTGTTTTTCCATAACCATTTATGGCATCCAAGGCCGGAGAAACCTCTAGAAAGAGGAAAGGGAAGGCAAAAGCTTCCACCTCCGAGTCATGGGAGATGGAGAGATTCATCTCAAGGGTGCATCAAGACCACTTCTATGAAGTTGTGGCCTTGAAGAAGGTGATCCCCGAGGTCCCTTTTTCACTCAAAAAGGGTGAATATCTGGAGATCCAACATGAGATCCGAAGAAGAGGTTGGGAAGTTCTTACCAACCCCATTCAACAAGTCGGAATCTTGATGGTTCAAGAGTTCTATGCCAATGCATGGATCACCAAGAACCATGATCAAAGTGTGAACCCGGATCCAAAGAATTATCTTACTATGGTTCGGGGAAAATACTTGGATTTCAGTCCGGAAAGTGTAAGGTTGGCATTCAACTTGCCCATGATGCAAGGAGATGAACATCCTTACACTAGAAGGGTCAACTTTGATCAAAGGTTGGACCAAGTCCTCACAATCATATGTGAAGAGGGCGCCCAATGGAAGAGAGATTCAAGAGGGAAGCCGGTTCAAATGAGAAGGCATGACCTCAAACCCGTGGCTAGAGGATGGTTGGAGTTTATCCAACGCTCAATCATTCCCACTAGCAACCGGTCCGAAGTTACCATAGACCGGGCTATCATGATTCATAGCATCATGATTGGAGAAGAAATAGAAGTTCATGAGGTTATAGCTCAAGAGCTTTATAAGGTGGCGGACAAGTCCTCTACCTTGGCAAGGTTAGCCTTCCCTCATCTCATTTGTCACCTCTGTTATTCAGTTGGAGTTGACATAGAGGGAGACATCCCTGTTGATGAGGACAAGCCCATCACTAAGAAGAGGATGGAGCACACAAGAGACCCCACTCTTCATGAGATCCCTGAGATACCTCAAGGGATGCACTTTCCTCCACAAAACTATTGGGAGCAACTAAATACCTCCCTAGGAGAATTGAGTTCCAACATGGGACAACTAAGGGTGGAGCATCAAGAACACTCCATCATCCTCCATGAAATTAGAGAAGATCAAAGAATCATGAGAGAGGAGCAACAAAGACAAGGAAGAGACATTGAGGAGCTCAAGCACTCCATAGGATCTTCAAGAGGAAGAAAGAGCCGCCATCACTAAGGTGGACCCGTTCTTTGATTTCCTTGTTCTTTATTCTTCTGTTTTTCGAATTTTATGCTTATGTTTATCTATGTTTGTGTCTTGTGATCATTAGTGTCTATGCCTTAAAGTTATGAATGTCCTATGAATCCATCACCTCTCTTAAATAAAATATGTTCTTAATTGAAAAAGAGTAGAATTGCATGAATTCTGAATTTTATAACAGTTTAATTATTTTGATGTGGTGGCAATACTTCTGTTCTCTGAATGTATGCTTAAACAGTGCATATGTCTTTTGAATTTGTGGTTCATGAATGTTGGCTCTTGAAAGAATGATGAAAAAGGAGACATGTTACTGAGGATCTGAAAAATCATAAAAATGATTCTTGAAGCAAGAAAAAGCAATGAAAAAAAAATCGAAAAAAATAGAGAAAAGGGGAGAAAAAGAAAGAAAAAGAAATAAAGTTGTGATCCAAGGCAAAAAGAGTGTGCTTAAGAACCCTGGACACCTCTAATTGGGGACTCTAGCAAAGCTGAGTCACAATCTGAAAAGGTTCACCCAATTATGTGTCTGTGGCATGTATGTATCCGGTGGTAATACTAGAAGACAGAGTGCTTTGGGCCACGGCCAAGACTCAATAAGTAGCTATGTTCAAGAATCATCATACTTTACTAGGAGAATCAATAACACTATCTGGATTCTAAGTTCCTAAAGAAGCCAACCATTCTGAATTTCAAAGGATAGAGTGAGATGCCAAAACTGTTCAGAGGCAAAAAGCTAAAAGCCCCGCTCATCTAATTGATACTGATCTTCATAGATGTTTTTGGAATTCATTGCATATTCTCTTCTTTTTATCTTGTTTGATTTCCAGTTGCTTGAGGACAAGCAACAATTTAAGTTTGGTGTTGTGATGAGCGGATAATTTGTACGCTTTTTGGCATTGTTTTTAGTATGCTTTTAGTATGATCTAGTTAGTTTTTAGTATATTTTTATTATTTTTTAGTTAAAATTCACTTTTCTGGACTTCACTATGAGATTGTGTGTTTTTCTGTGATTTCAGGTATTTTCTGGCTGAAATTGAGGGACCTGAGCAAAAATCTGATTCAGAGACTAAAAAGGACTGCAGATGCTGTTGGATTCTGACCTCCCTGCACTCGAAGTAGCTTTTCTGGAGCTACAGAAGCCCAATTGGCGCGCTCTCAACGGAGTTGGAAAGTAGACATGCTGGGCTTTCCAGCAATATATGATAGTCCATACTTTGCCCAAGATTTGATGGCCCAAACCGGCGTTCAAAGTCACCCTCAGAAATTCCAGCGTTAAACGCTGGAACTGGCACCAAAATGGGAGTTAAACGCCCAAACTGGCATAAAAGCTGGCGTTTAACTCCAAGAGAAGTCTCTGCACGAAAATGCTTCATTGCTCAGCCCAAGCACACACCAAGTGGGCCCGGAAGTGGATTTTTATGTCATTTACTCATTTCTATAAACCTTAGGCTACTAGTTTTCTATAAGTAGGACCTTTTACTATTGTATTGAGATATCGAGGGGTAGCTATCTTCATTGTTATGCTATCTTAGATCATTGGGAGGCTGGCCTCATGGCCATGCCTAGACCTTGTTCTTATGTATTTTCAACGGTGGAGTTTCTACACACCATAGATTAAGGTGTGGAGCTCTGCTGTACCTCGAGTATTAATGCAATTACTATTGTTCTTCCATTCAATTCCGCTTGTTCTTGTTCTAAGATATCACTTGTTCTTCAACTTGATGAATGTGATGATCCGTGACACTCATCATCATTCTCACCTATGAACGTGTGACTGACAACCACCTCCGTTCTACCTTCGATTGGGTGAATATCTCTTGGATTCCTGATTGCACGATGCATGGTTGATCGCCTGACAACCGAGTGCTCGCCTGACAACCGAGCCAACCATTTCGTGAGATCAGAGTCTTCGTGGTATAGGCTAGAACTGATGGCGGCATTCAAGAGAATCTGGAAGGTCTAACCTTGTCTGTGGTATTCTGAGTAGGATTCAATGATTGAATGACTGTGACGTGCTTCAAACTCCTAGCAGGCGGGGCGTTAGTGACAGACGCAAAAGAATCACTGGATTCTATTCCGGCCTGACCGAGAACCGACAGATGATTAGCCATGCTGTGACAGAGCATAGGAACATTTTCACTGAGAGGATGGGAGGTAGCCACTGACAACGGTGAAACCCTTGCATAAGCTTGCCATGGAAAGGAGTAAGAAGGATTGGATGAAGACAGTAGGAAAGCAGAGAGACGGAAGGGAAGGCATCTTCATGCGCTTATCTGAAGTTCCTACCAATGAATTACATAAGTACCTCTATCTTTATCTTTGTGTTTTATGCGTCTATCACTATATCCATTTGAGTTTGCCTGACTAAGATTTACAAGATGACCATAGCTTGCTTCATACTAACAATCTCCGTGGGATCGACCCTTACTCGCGTAAGGTTTATTACTTGGACGACCCAGTGCACTTGCTGGTTAGTTGTGCGAAGTTGTGTTAATGCCATGGTATTGAACACCAAGTTTTTGGGGTTCATGACTGGGGATTATGAGAGTTGTGAAAAGTATTGTTCACAATTTCGCGCACCATACTCCCTTCCATGGCAAGATATATGATCCTCTCAGTGAAAATGGTCCTCTACGATTTCTGTACGGCTAATCAACTGTCAGATTTCTCGTCTCGGATGAAAAATATCGGGTATAGCTACCGCATGGCTAATCATATGTCGGTTCTTGCTAGCGTCGAAATAGGACCCTGATCCTTTTACACACTGTCACTGCACCCAACATTTGCAAGTTTGAAGCTCTTCACAGTCATCCCTTCCCAAATCCTACTCGGAATACCACAGACAAGGTTTAGACTTTCTGGATCTCAAGAATGTTGTCTATTGTTCTAGCCTATACCACGAAGGTTCTAATCTCAGATTCAGATGCTCTATTGTCAGGAGAGACGATGTGAATTGTTGATTAGAAATCTAAGAGAATATACTCCATCTGGCGTCCAATGACTATGTTGAATATCATGTAGACCGCTATGGTTGTCAGGCACGCGGATCTTTGCTAAGCGATTATTGAAGATAGTGGGTGATTGTCACAGGTCACCCCTTCAGTCTTGACTTAACTGAATTAAGTACGAGAGTATATCTTGGAGAAGAAGTAGGCGTGAATTGAAGGAAAAACAATAATACTTTGCATTATTTCATGAGGAACAGCAGAGCTCCTCACTTTAATCTATGAGATATAGAAACTCCACCATTGAAGATACATAAGAACAAGGTCTAGGCATGGCCGTGAGGCCAGCCTCCTAAAAGGGTTCAAAGACTAAAAGATCATCTGAAAGAGCCTAGGGTTCGAAGAACACTAATACAATAGTAAAAAATTCTATTTATACTAAGCTAGTAAACTAGGTTTACAGAAAAATGAGTAAATAGGTGCAGATAGTGCAGAAATCCACTTCTGGGGCCCACTTGGTGTGTGCTTGGGCTGAGCTTTGAGCTTTACACGTGCATAGGCAATTCTTGGAGTTAAACGCCAGATTTGGTGCCAGTTTGGGCGTTTTACTCCAGCTTTGGTGCCAGTTCTGGCGTTTTACGCCAGAAAAGGGTCTCTTGCAACTTGTTGATAGATGCTTCTAGGCTAGCCCAGTAGCCAATTTCAGGGAATTCAGGGAGGAACTCCTGCGCCCTCCTTTTGATAGAGTTGTCTTGCATTTGTCCTTCCATTGACTTCTTGGTGATTGGATGTTCAATGGGTATGAATTCATCTACTCCCATCTTTACCCCAGCCTCTTTACAGAGCAAGGAGATCAAGCTTGGGTAAGCTAGTTTAGCTTCAGTGGAATTCTTATTTGCCATTGTGTAGATCTCACAAGCAATCACATGATGAACCTCCACTTCTTTTCCAAGCATAATGCAATGAATCATCACTGCTCTCTTGATGGTGACCTCAGAACGGTTGCTAGTGGGCAGTATGGAACGCCCAATAAAGTCTAGCCAACCTCTTGCAATTGGTTTGAGGTCTCCCCTCTTGAGTTGGTTTGGGACACCCTTTGAATTGGTTATCCACTTAGTTTTAGGGAGGCATATGTCCTCTAGAACTTGATCCAACCCTTTATCTGCTCTCACCATTCTCCTATTGAAGGATTCAGGATCATCTTGCAGTTGAGGTAATTTGAAGATTTCTCTTATTTTGTCCAGATGGAAGTACATAACTTTCCCTCTGACCATGGTTCTGTAGGTATGGTAAGCAGTTCCAGTCATTCTCTGCTTATCTGTTAGCCACAGATTTGAGTAGAATTCCTGAACCATATTCCTTCCAACCTTTATTTCAGGATTGGTTAGAACTTCCCATCCTCTGTTTCGAATTTGCTCTTGGATCCCCGGATACTCATCTTCTTTCAGATCAAATTTTACTTCCGGGATCACTGACCTCAGACCCATTATTTTGTGATAATGGTCTTCATGTTCTTTGGTTAAGAACTTCTCTTGATTCCAAAGATTCTTTGGATTATTTTCTTTCTTTCCTCTTAAATTGGTTTGTTTTCCCTTAGGATCCATGATCTTGATGAATCTTGGCTTAGTGATCACGGAAAAGCACACCAAACTTAGAGGTTTGCTTGTCCTCAAGCAAAAGAAAGGAAAGAAGAGAGAGAGAGGAAGAGTAAATTCGAATGGTGTGGTGGAATGAGGGGGGCCAAACGTGTATTTATAAAGTGGGGAGGAGAGATTTCGAAAAAAAAGAAAAATTTGAAAGGAGATTTGAGAAGATATGGAAAGAAATTGAGAGAAGGGTAAGTTTTTGAACAAAATTTGGGAATGATTTGAGAGATTTGAAGAATGATTTTAGATTTTTGAAAATTTGAAAGTGAATGATGAGAGATTGAAATGTGTTTTTGTAGAAAAATATGGGTAAGAAAAGGAAAGTTTGAAAAAATTTGATTTGAAAACAAAATTGTGGTCCCCCCACCTTTCTGGCGTTAAACGCCCAGAATGGCACCCATTCTGGCGTTTAACGCCCATTTGTTGCCCCTTTTGGGCGTTTAACGCCCAGCCAGGTGCCCTGGCTGGCGTTAAACGCCAGAATTCCTTTATCACTGGGCGTTTTTCTAAACGCCCAGGATGCTGCACACCTGGCGTTAAACGCCAAGAATGGTGCCCATTCTGGCGTTTAACGCCCAAAATGGCACCATTCCTGGCGTTAAACGCCCAGAATGGTACCCATTCTGGCGTTTAACGCCCAAAATGCCCCTTACTGGCATTTTTTCGCCAGTAAGCTCTTTTTCTCTGCTTTTTGAGCTGAATCCTTCTGTAACTCTGTGAATTCCTTTATTTTTGATACTTGCCTCTGTAAGAACAAATCATATAACCTCCTAATGACTGGGTTGCCTCCCAGCAAGCGCTTCTTTACTGTCTTTAGCTGGACCTTTACTGAGAATCACTCAAGTCTCAGTTTTGAGCATTCTTGCTCAAAATTGCCTTCAAGATAATGCTTGATTCTCTGTCCATTAACAATGAACTTTTTGTCAGAATCAATATCCTGAAGCTCAACATATCCATATGGTGATACTCCTGTAATCACATACGGACCCCTCCACCGGGATTTAAGTTTTCCTGGAAACAGTCTGAGCCTAGAGTTGAAGAGTAGAACTTTTTGTCCTGGCTCAAAGACTCTGGTTGACAACTTCTTGTCATGCCATTTCTTTGCCTTTTCCTTGTAAATTTTTGCATTCTCAAAGGCATTGAGTCTGAACTCCTCTAGCTCATTTAGCTGGAGTAATCTTTTTTCACCAGCTAACTGAGCATCCATGTTTAGGAATCTGGTTGCCCAGTAGGCTTTATGTTCCAGTTCCACGGGCAGATGACAGGCCTTCCCATACACCAGTTGGTATGGAGAGGTTCCTATAGGAGTCTTGAATGCTGTTCTGTATGCCCACAGAGCATCATCCAAGCTCTTTGCCCAATCCTTTCTTCGGGCTATCACAGTCCGTTCTAGGATTCTTTTTAGCTCTCTGTTAGAGACCTCAGCTTGCCCATTTGTCTGTGGATGATACGGAGTTGCCACTTTGTGGCTAATTCCATATCTTACCATAGCAGAGTATAGCTGTTTATTGCAGAAATGAGTGCCCCCGTCACTGATTAGTACTCTGGGAACACCAAACCTGCTGAAGATGTGTTTCTGGAGGAATTTTAGCACGGTCTTGGTATCATTAGTGGGTGTAGCAATTGCTTCTACCCACTTAGATACATAGTCCACTGCCACCAGAATGTAAGTGTTTGAGTATGATGGTGGGAATGGCCCCATGAAGTCAATTCCCCATACATCAAACAATTCTATCTCTAATATCCCTTGTTGAGGCATGGCATATCCGTGAGGCAAGTTACCAGCTCTTTGGCAACTGTCACAATTACGCACAAACTCTCGGGAATCTTTATAGAGAGTAGGCCAGTAGAAGCCACATTGGAGGACTTTAGTGGCTGTTCGCTCACTTCCAAAATGTCCTCCATACTGTGATCCATGGCAGTGCCATAGGATCCTTTGTGCTTCTTCTCTGGGTACACATCTGCGGATCATTCCGTCTGCACATCTCTTAAAGAGATATGGTTCATCCCAGAGGTAGTACTTGGCATCTGAAATTAATTTCTTTCTTTGCACTCTGCTGTACTCCTGGGGTATGAACCTCACAGCTTTATAGTTTGCAATATCTGCAAACCATGGAGCTTCCTGAATGGCAAAGAGTTGCTCATCTGGGAAGGTCTCAGAGATCTCAGTAGAAGGGAGGGACGCCCCAGCTACTGGTTCTATTCGGGACAGATGATCAGCTACTTGGTTCTCTGTCCCTTTTCTGTCTCTTATTTCTATATCAAACTCTTGCAGAAGCAACACCCATCTTATAAGTCTGGGTTTTGAATCTTGCTTTGTGAGTAAGTATTTAAGAGCAGCATGGTCAGTGTACACAACCACTTTGGATCCCACTAGATAGGATCTAAACTTGTCAATGGCATAGACCACTGCAAGTAACTCTTTTTCTGTGGTTGTGTAATTCTTCTGTGCGTCATTTAGAACACGGCTGGCATAATAAATGACGTGCAGAAGCTTGTTATGCCTCTGTCCCAACACTGCACCAATGGCATGGTCACTGGCATCACACATTAGTTCAAATGGCAATGTCCAATCTGGTGCAGAGATGACTGGTGCTGTGACCAACTTAGCTTTCAGGGTCTCAAATGCCTGCAGACACTGTGTGTCAAACACAAATGGTGTGTCAGCAGCTAGCAGGTTACTCAAAGGTTTTGCAATTTTTGAAAAATCCTTTATGAACCTTCTGTAGAATCCTGCATGCCCCAGAAAGCTTCTGATTGCCTTAACATTGGCAGGTGGTGGTAATTTTTCAATTACCTCTACCTTTGCCTTATCCACCTCTATTCCCCTGCTTGAAATTTTGTGCCCAAGGACAATTCCTTCAGTCACCATAAAGTGACATTTCTCCCAGTTTAAAACCAGGTTAGTCTCTTGGCACCTTTTCAGGACAAGTGCTAGGTGATTAAGACAGGAGCTGAATGAGTCTCCATATACTGAGAAGTCGTCCATGAAGACTTCCAGAAATTTCTCTACCATATCTGAGAAGATAGAGAGCATGCACCTCTGAAAGGTTGCAGGTGCATTGCACAGACCAAAAGGCATCCTCCTGTAGGCAAACATGCCAGAAGGGCAAGTAAATGCTGTTTTCTCTTGGTCCTGAGGATCTACTGCAATCTGGTTGTAGCCTGAATAGCCATCCAAAAAGCAGTAATAATCATGACCAGCTAGTCTTTCTAGCATTTGGTCTATGAATGGTAAAGGAAAATGATCCTTTCTGGTGGCTGTATTGAGCCTTTTGTAGTCAATACACATACGCCACCCTGTGACTGTTCTTGTAGGAACCAGTTCATTTTTTCATTATGAACCACTGTCATGCCTCCCTTTTTGGGGACAACTTGGACAGGGCTCACCCAGGGGCTATCAGAAATAGGATAAATAATCCCAGCCTCTAGTAATTTAGTGACCTCTTTCTGCACCACCTCCTTCATGGCTGGATTTAGCCTCCTTTGTGGTTGGACCACTGGTTTGGCATTATCCTCCAACAGGATCTTGTGCATGCATCTAGCTGGGCTAATGCCCTTGAGATCACTTATGGACCACCCAAGAGCTGTCTTGTGTGTCCTTAGCACTTGAATCAGTGCTTCCTCTTCCTGTGGATTTAAATCAGAGCTTATAATCACTGGAAAAGTGTCACCCTCTCCCAGAAACGCATACTTCAGGGATGGTGGTAGTGGTTTGAGTTCAGGTTTGGGAGGCATATCCCCCTCCTGAGGAATTTTCAAAAATTCCTTTGTTTCCACTGATTCTTCTTGATCAGGTTGAGCATCTTTGAAGATGTCCTCAAGCTCTGATTCTAGGCTTTCAGTCATATTGATCTCTTCTACCAGAGAGTCAATAATGTCAGCGCCCATGCAGTCATTTGGTGTGTCTGGATGCTGCATAGCTTTCACAGCATTCAACTTGAACTCATCCTCATTGACTCTCGGGGTTACTTCCCCTCTCTGTACATCAATGAGAGTTCGTCCAGTTGCTAGGAAAGGTCTTCCTAGAATGAGAGTTGCACTTTTGTGCTCCTCCATTCACAAAGTCAGTTGGAAAGGCGAATGGCCCAACCTTGACAATCATATCCTCTATTATGGCTGATGGATATTTAATGGAGCCATCAGCAAGTTGGAGGCATATCCGGGTTGGTTTGACTTCTCCAGTCAACCCAAGCTTTCTGATAGTGGATGCAGGTATTAGATTGATGCTTGCTCCAAGATCACACAGGGCTGTCTTGGTGCAAGCACCTTCTAATGTGCATGGTATCATAAAGCTTCCTGGATCTTGAAGCTTTTCTGGTAAGCTTTTTAGAATGACTGCACTGCATTCTTCAGTGAGAAACACTTTTTCAGTTTCTCTCCAATCCTTCTTATGACTTAAGATTTCTTTCATGAACTTAGCATAAGAAGGTATTTGCTCAAGTGCCTCTGCAAACGGAATCTTTATTTCAAGAGTCCTTAGATAGTCTGCAAAGCGGGCAAATTGCTTATCCTGTTTCGCTTGGCGGAGTTTTTGAGGATAAGGCATCTTGGCTTTATATTCTTCAACCTTAGATGCTGCAGGTTTATTCCTTACAGAAGTGGTTGAAGAAGCCTTGTCAGAGGGATTACTGTCAGCACTCTCAGGTGTCTGATCCTCCCTTGGCGTCTGAACGCCAGGATTGGGTGGAAAATGGGCGTTTAACGCCAACTTTTCCCCCTTTTCTGGCGTTTGAACGCCAGAACTGGGCAGGGAATGGGCGTTTAACGCCAGCTTTCCCCCCTTTTCTGGCATTTGAACTCCAAAAGTGTTCCTCTCTAGGCTCTTACTGTCCTCAGAGGGATTTTGAACAGTGGTTTGGTTATCCTCTGTCAATTGTTCCTTATTTGGCTTTTTGCTCTTTTGAGCAGTGTTATTCAGTGTCTTCCCACTCCTCAGTTGAACTGCTTGGCATTCCTCTGTTATTTGTTTAGATATTTGATGTTTAGCTTGATTCAACTGCAGTTCCATGTTCTTGTTAGCAACTTTAGTTTCATGGAGCATCTCTTTAAATTCTGCTAACTGTTCTGTCATCAGGAGCAATTGTTGATTAAGCTCAATCATCTGTTCTTGAGGATTAGGGTCAGTGACTACTGTCATGACTTCCTCTTTTGGAGAGAACTCATTGCTAGAGTACAAATATTGGTTTCTAGCAACAGTGTCTATAAGCTCTTGAGCTTCTTCAATTGTCTTCCTCATGTGTATAGATCCACCAGCAGAGTGGTCTAAAGACATCTGAGCTTTTTCTGTAAGCCCATAGTAGAAGATGTCTAACTGTACCCACTCTGAAAACATTTCAGAGGGGCACTTTCTTAGCATACCTCTATACCTCTCCCAGGCATTATAAAGGGATTCATTATCCTCTTGTTTAAAGCCTTGGATGTCCAGCCTTAGCTGTGTCATCCTCTTTGGAGGGTAAAAGTGATTCAGGAATTTGTCTGATAACTGTTTCCATGTCTTTATGCTTGCTGTAGGTTGGTTATTCAACCACCTTTTAGCTTGATCTTTTACAGCAAATGGAAACAATAATAGTCTGTAGACATCCTGATCTACCTCTTTATCATGTACTGTGTCAGCAATTTGTAAGAATTGTGCCAGAAACTCAGTAGGTTCTTCCTGTGGAAGACCGGAATACTGGCAATTTTGCTGCACTATGATAATGAGTTGAGGATTTAGCTCAAAGCTGCTTGCTTTGATGGGAGGTGTACAGATGCTACTCCCATATGCAGCTGTAATGGGGTTAGCATATGACCCCAGAGTCCTTCTGGACTGATCAATTCCACTTAGGTCCATAATGGATAAAGGGAAATGATATGGATTGCAAATAGATAAAATATTTTTTTTTGAATTAAACGAAAAAAATAAAATAAAATAAAAGGAAATTAAGATAAAAATTCGAAAATCAAAAAGAAAATAAGATCAAAGCAAATTGAGAACTGAATCAATTAGTTAATTAAAAAGATTTTTAAAAAGAGCAATTAAAAAGATATGATTGAAAAATTTTTATGAAAAAGATTTGATTTTTGAAAAGAGGAAAGAGAAAAACAACAAAATGACACCAAACTTAAAACTTTTAGAAAATCAAACACTAATTTTCGAAAATTTTTAAGGGAAAAACACAAAGAGGACACCAAACTTAGAATTTTTATAGATCAAAAAGAGACTAAGGACATGCAAAATCGAAAAACTAAAAGAAAAGTAAAAGCATGCAATTGACACCAAACTTAAAATATGAAACTAGACTCAACTAAAAGACTCTAAACCAACAAAAACAAAACAGTCCTAATCTAAGCAACAAGATAAGCCGTCAGTTGTCTAAACTCGAACAATCCCCGGCAACGGCGCCAAAAACTTGGTGCACGAAATTGCAATCACACTTTTGCAACTCCGCACAACTAACCAGCAAGTGCACTGGGTCGTCCAAGAAATACATTACGTGAGTAAGGGTCGATCCCACGGAGATTGTCGGCTTGAAGCAAGCTATGGTTATCTTGTAAATCTTAGTCAGGATATCAGAAATTATCAGGATTGATTGTAAAAAGCAAAAGAACATAAAACAGGTACTTGAATTGCAGTGATGGAGAATAGGTTGAGGTTTTGGAGATGCTCCATCTTCTGAATCTCTGCTTTCCTACTGTCTTCTTCTTCAAGCATGCAAGGCTCCTTCCATGGCAAGCTGTATGCAAGGGTTTCACCGTTGCCAATGGCTACCTCCCATCCTCTCAGTGGAAATGTTCAACGCACCCTGTCACAGCACGGCTATCCATCTGTCGGTTCTCAATCAGGCCGGAATAGAATCCAGTGATTCTTTTGCGTCTGTCACTAATGCCCCGTGGTGGACGAAATTGTGATCACTGTTCTTTAAGTTGTATGAAATCATTATTGTGGCACCAGTTGTTATCACAACTCCGTTCAACTAACCAGCAAGTGTACTGGGTCGTCCAAGTAATAAACCTTACGTGAGTAAGGGTCGATCCCACAGAGATTGTTGGTATGAAGCAAGCTATGGTCACCTTGCAAATCTCAGTTAGGCAGATTAAAATGGTTTATGGGTTTTTGAAAATAAAGATAAGAAAATAGAAATAATAAAAGAGATAGAAGACTTATGCAGATTCATTGGTGGGAATTTCAGATAAGCGAGTGGAGATGCTGCATGGCTCAAGGACGCCTGCTCTCCTACTGCTTCTACTCAATCCTTCTTACTCCTTTCCATGGCAAGCTGTGTATAGGGGTTCACCATCAGCGGTGGCTACTTTCAATCCTCTCGGGAAAATGATCCTATGCGGCTGTCACTCGCACGGCTAATCGTCTGGAGGCATCACCCATGGTTGATGGCTACATCCCATCCTCGCAGTGAAAACTAATGCTCACGCACTCTGTCACAGTACGGCTAATCACTGGTTGGTTCCCACTCCTACTGGAATAGAATCCCTTGATCCTTTTGCGTCTGTCACTAACGCCCAGCACTTGCAAGTTTGAAGCACGTCACAGTCATTCATTACCGGAATCCTACTCGGAATACCACAGACAAGGTTAGACTTTCCGGATTCCCAGGATCCTACTCGGAATACCACAGACAAGGTGAGACTTTCCGGATCCTCATAAATGCCACCATCTATCTAGCTTATACCACGAAGATTCTGTTGGGGAATCTAAGAGATACGCATTCAAGCTTTGTTTCATGTAGAACGGAAGTGGTTGTCAATCACGTGCGTTCATGAGTGAGAATGATAATGAGGGTTATCTAACTCATTACATTCATCATGTTCTTGGGTACGAATGAATATCTTGGAATAAGAATAAGAGAGATTTGAATAAAAGATAATAGAATTGCATTAATACTTGAGGTATAGCAGAGCTCCACACCCTTAATCTATGATGTGCAGAAACTCCACCATTGAAAATACATAAGTGAAAGGTTCAGGCATGGCCGAATGGCCAGCCCCCCTAACGTGGTCAATGATCTCCTAAGATGAAGAATAAAACAAAACTGAGACCAAAGATGTCTAATACAATAGATAAATGTCCTATATATACTAGACTAGCTACTAGGGTTTACATGAGTAAGTATTTGATGCATAAATCCACTTCCGGGGCCCACTTGGTGTATGTTTGGGCTGAGCTTGATCAATCCACGAGCTGAGGCTTTTCTTGGAGTTGAACTCTGAGTTATGACGTGTTTTGGGCGTTTAACTCCGGATCATGACGTTTTTCTGGCGTTTAACTCCAGACAGCAGCATGTACTTGGCGTTCAACGCCAAGTTACGTCATTATTCTTCGAATAAAGTATGGACTATTATATATTGTTGGAAAGCCCTGGATGTCTACTTTCTAACGCCGTTGAGAGCGCGCCAATTGGAGTTCTGTAGCTCCAGAAAATCTATTTCGAGTGCAGGGAGGTCAGATTCCAACAGCATCAGCAGTCCTTTTGTCAGCCTTTTTCAGAGTTTTGCTCAAGTCCCTCAATTTCAGCCAGAATTTACCTGAAATCACAGAAAAACACACAAACTCATAGTAAAGTCCAGAAATGTGAATTTAACATAAAAACTAATGAAAACATCCCTAAAAGTAGCTCAAACTTACTAAAAACTATATAAAAACAATGCCAAAAAGCGTATAAATTATCCGCTCATCACAACACCAAACTTAAATTGTTGCTTGTCCCCAAGCAACTGAAAATCAAATGGGATAAAAGAAGAGAATATACTATAAATTCCAGAATATCAATGAATATTAATTTAATTAGATGAGCGGGACTTGTAGCTTTTTGCTTCTGAATAGTTTTGGCATCTCACTTTTTCCTTTGAAGTTTAGAGTGATTGGCGTCTCTGGGAACTCAGAATTTCGGATAGTGTTATTGACTTTCCTAGTTAAGCATGTTGATTCTTGAACACAGCTACTTATGAGTCTTGGCCGTGGCCCTAAGCACTTTGTTTTCCAGTATTACCACCGGATACATCAATGCCACAGACACATGACTCAGCTTTGCTAGAGTCCCCAGTTAGTGGTGTCCAGAGCTCTTAAGCACACTCTTTTGCTTTGGATCACGACTTTAACCACTTAGTCTCAAGCTTTTCACTTGGACCTTCATGACACAAGCACATGGTTAGGGACAGCTTGATTTAGCCGCTTAGGCCTGGATTTTATTTCCTTAGGCCCTCCTATCCATTGATGCTCAAAGCCTTGGATCCTTTTTATCCTTGCCTTTTGGTTTTAAGGGCTATTGGCTTTTTCTACTTGCTTTTTCTTTTTCTTTCTATTTTTTTCGCCATTTTTTCTTTTTTTTTTCACAAGCTTTTGCTTTTCACTGCTTTTTCTTGCTTCAAGAATCAATTTCATGATTTTTCAGATCATCAATAACATTTCTCTTTGTTCATCATTCTTTCAAGAGCCAACAATTTTAACACTCATAAACAACAAGATCAAAAATATGCACTGTTCAAGCATTCATTCAGAAAACAAAAATTATTGCCACCACATAAATATAATTAAATTAAATTCAAGGATGAATTCGAAATTCATGTACTTCTTGTTCTTTTGAATTAAAACATTTTTCATTTAAGAGAGGTGAAGGATTAATGGATTTTATTCATAGCTTTAAGGCATGGTTACATACTAATAATCATGAAATAAAGACACAAAAACATAGATAAACACAATACTAAAAACCGAAAACAGAAAGAAATAAAGAACAAGGAATGAATCCACCTGAGTGAGGGTGGCGCCTTCTTGAATGTCCAATGGTGCTTTTTGAGCTCCTCTACGTCTCTTCCTTGCTTCTGTTGAATGATTCCTAGTAATTTTGGTGTTTCTACCCTTAGTTGCTTCCAATATTTGTGTGGAGGATAACTTATTCCCTGAGGTATCTCAGGGATCTCTTGATTTGCAGCCATATGTTCTACCACTGAGCTATGACGGCTTATATTTTTTTCCATCTCCCAAGACTCAGAGGTGGAAGCTTTTGTCTTCCCTTTGAGGTTTCTCTGACCTTAGGTGCCATTAATGGTAATGGAAAAGCAAAAAAAAGCTATGCTTTTACCACACCAAACTTAAAATATTGCTCGCCCTCGAGCAAGAAAGAAAAGAAGAGAAGAAGAAGAAGAAGAAGAGAATGGAGGTGAGTGAGGGGAGATGGAATCGGCTATATGGGTGGGATTGGGTGGGAAAGAGAAGTTGAATTGTAAAGGTAGGTGGGGTGTATGGGGAAGAGTGGATAGATGTAGATGGTGAATGAAAAATAGAAGGGATGACCATGAATGGAAAGAGAGAGGGCGAGGTAGGTGGGGATCCTGTGGGGTCCACAGATCCTGAGGTGAAAAGAAATACCATTCCTTCACCATATAGGCATGTAAAATGCCTTCGTGCATCATTCTGGCATTCAAACGCCCATTGGTGCACGTTCTAGGCGTTCAACGCCCATGTAATGCATGTTTCTGGCGTTGAACGCCAGTTTCATGCTTGTTTCTGGCGTTCAGCGCCAGTTTGTCCTCTCTGTGCACATTCCTGGCGTTAAACGCCAGGTTGTTGCTTATTTCTGGCGTTCAGCGCCAGAATGGTGCTCTGTTCTGGCGTTGAACGCCAGCCAGATGCATCTTACTGGCGTTGAACGCCAGTCTGCGCTACCTCCAGGGTGAAAAAATTTTTCTTCTGTTTTTGACTCTGTTTTTAATTTTTTTTTATTTTTTCGTGACTCCTCATGATCATGTACCTAATTAAACACAAAAATAACAAAGAAACAAAATAAAATAAAATTAGATAAATAAAATTGGGTTGCCTCCCAACAAGCGCTTCTTTAATGTCAATAGCTTGACAGTGACTCTCATGGAGCCACAAGGTGATCAGGTCAATTTTAGTGTGTAGTCCCAACACCAAACTTAGAGTTTGGATATGGGGTTTGGACACCAAACTTAGAGTTTGGTTGTGGCCTCACAACACCAAACTTAGTGTTTGACTGTGTGGGCTCTTCTTGACTCTGAACTGAGAGAAGCTCTTCATGCTTACTCTCTTTTGTCACAGAAGGATGGCCATGTGCCTTAAACACAAGGTAGTCCCCATTTAATTGAAGGACTAACTCACCTCTGTTGACATCTATCACAGCTCCTGCTGTGGCTAGGAAAGGTCTTCCTAGGATGATGCATTCATCATCTTCCTTCCTAGTGTCTAGGATTATGAAATCAGCAGGGATGTAAAGGCCTTCAACCTTTACTAACACGTCCTCTACTATTCCATAAGCTTGTCTCATGGACTTGTCTGCCAATTGTAATGAAAACAAGGCAGGTTGTACCTCAATGATCCCCAGCTTCTCCATTACAGAGAGTGGCATAAGATTTATCCCTGACCCAAGATCACATAGAGCTTTTTCAAAGTTCATGGTGCCAATGGTGCAAGGTATTAAGAACTTGCCAGGATCTTGTTTCTTTTGAGGTAGAGTTTCCTGAATCCAGGTATCCAGTTCACTAATGAGCAAGGGAGGTTCACTTTCCCAAGTCTCATTACCAAACAACTTGGCATTCAGCTTCATGATAGCTCCTAAATATTGAGCAACTTGCTCTCCAATCACATCTTCATCCTCTTCAGAGGATGAATAGTCTTCAGAGCTCATGAATGGCAGAAGGAGATTTAGTGGAATCTCTATGGTTTCTGTATGAGCCTCAGATTCCTCAGGATCCTTAATAGGAAACTCCTTCTTGCTTGAAGAACGTTCCAGGAGGTCTTCCTCACTAGGATTTTCGTCCTCCTCCTCCCTAGTGCATTCGGCCACTTTGATTAAATCAATGGCCTTGCACTCTCCTTTTGGATTCTCTTCTGTATTGCTTGGGAGAATACTGGGAGTAGTTTCATGACTTTCTTACTCAGCTGGCCCACTTGTGCCTCCAAATTTCTAATGGAGGATCTTGTTTCATTCATGAAACTGAAAGTGGCCTTTGACAGATCAGAGACTATATTGGCTAAATTAGAAGTGTTTTGTTCAGAGTTCTCTGTCTGTTGCTGAGAAGATGATGGATATGGCTTACTATTGTTTAGCCTATTGCGTCCACCATTGTTAAAGCCTTGTTGAGGCTTTTGTTGATCCTTCCAGGAGAAATTTGGATGATTTCTCCATGATGGGTTATAGGTGTTTCCATATGGTTCACCCATGTAATTAACTTCTGCCATGGCAGGGTTCTCAGGATCATAAGCTTCTTCAGAAGCTGCCTCTCTAGTACTGTTGGATGCATGTTGCAATCCATTCAGATTTTGAGAGATTATGTTGACCTGTTGAGTCAACATTTTGTTTTGAGCCAATATGGCATTCAGAGCATCAATTTCAAGAACTCCTTTCTTCTGAGGTATCCCATTATTCACGGAATTCCTCTCAGGGGTGTACATGAATTGGTTGTTTGCAACCATGTCAATGAGTTCTTGAGCCTCTTCAGGCGTTTTCTTCAGGTGAATAGATCCACCTGCAGAATGGTCCAATGACATTTTCGAAAATTCAGAGAGACCATAATAGAATATATCTAATAGGGTCCATTCTGAAAACATGTCAGATGGACATCTTTTGGTCAACTGCTTGTATCTTTCCCAAGCTTCATAGAGGGATTCACCATCTTTTTGTTTGAAGGTTTGAACATCCACTCTTAGCTTGCTCAGCTTTTGAGGAGGAAAGAACTTATCTAAGAAAGCAGTGACCAGCTTATCCCAGGAGTCCAGGCTATCCTTAGCTTGAGAATCCAACCATATTCTAGCTCTGTCTCTTACAGCAAAAGGGAAAAGCATGAGTCTGTAGACTTCAGGATCAACTCCATTCGTCTTTACAGTCTCACAGATCTGCAAGAACTCAGTTAAAAACTGATAAGGATCTTCAGATGGAAGTCCATAAAACTTGCAGTTTTGTTGCATTAATGCAACTAGTTGAGGCTTAAGCTCAAAGTTATTGGCTCCAATGGCAGGAATGGAGATGCTTCTTCCATCAAACTTGGATGTTGGCTTTGTGAAGTCACCAAGCATTCTCCTTGCATTATTATTATTATTTTCGGCTGCCATGTCCTTCTCTTGTTTGAAAATTTCTGAAAGGTTGTTTCTGGATTGTTGTAATTTAGCTTCTCTTAATTTTCTCTTCAGAGTCCTTTCAGGTTCTGGATCAATTTCAACAAGAGTGCCTTTTTCCCTGTTCCTGCTCATATAAAAGAGAAGAAAACAAGAAAAGAAAGAGGAATCCTCTATGTCACAGTATAGAGACTCCTTTATGTTAGTAGAAGAAGAAAGAGGTATAAGAATGAAGAGGGAGATTCGGATTTTTGGATGAAGAGAGGTGGAGAGAAGTGTTAGTAATTAAATAATAGAAGAAGAAAAGAGAAGAGAAATTTCGAAAATAATTTTTGAAAAAGAGGTTAGTAATTTTCGAAAATTAAAGATAAGATGAGATTAAAATTAAAATTTAAAACAAAAAGAATTTTTGAAAAAGAGAGGGAGAATTTTCGAAAATTAGAGAGGGATAGGTAGTTAGTTGGTTTTGAAAAAGATAAGAAATAAACAAAAAGTTAGTTAGTTGATTGAAAAAGATTTGAAATCAAATTTTGAAAAAGATAAGAAGATAAGAAGTTAGATGAGATATTTTGAAATCAAATTTTGAAAAAGATAAAATTTTTGAAAAAGATAAGATAAAAGATAAAAAGATATATTTGAAAAAGATTTAATTTTAAAAATTACTTAACTAACAAGAAACTACAAGATAAGATTCTAGAATTTAAAGATTGAACCTTTCTTAACAAGAAAGTAACAAACTTCAAATTTTTGAACCAATCACATTAATTGTTAGCTAGTTTTAGAAAATATGATATAAAAGATAAGAAAAAGATTTTTTTGAAGATTAATTTTTAAAATTTTCGAAAATAATAAAAAAAATGAAAAAGATATGATTTTTGAAAAAGATTTTGAAAAGATAAGATTTTTAAAATTGAAATTTTGACTTGACTTGTAAGAAACAACTAATTTTTAAAATTTTTGACCAAGTCAACCCAAAATTTCGAAAATTTGGAGGGAAATAAGGAAAAGATATTTTTTTGATCTTTGAATATTTTAATTATGAGAAAGAAAAACAACAAAAATACTCAATGCATGAAATTTTTAGATCAAAACAATGAATGCATGCAAGAATGCTATGAATGTCAAGATGAACACCAAGAACACTTTGAAGATCATGATGAACATCAAGAACATAATTTTGAAAAATTTTTGATGCAAAGAAAACATGCAAGACACCAAACTTAGAAATTTTTAATGCATGGAAAATATGAATGCAAAAATGCACATGAAAAACAACAAACAACACAAAATAAGAAATCATCAAGATCAAACAAGAAGTCTTGTCAAGAACAACTTGAAGATCATGAAGAACACTATGAATGCATGGGATTTTCGAAAAATGCAAGAAAAAATTTTTAAAGCATGCAATTGACACCAAACTTAAAAATTAACACAAGACTCAAACAAGAACACAAAATATTTTTGATTTTTATGATTTTCTAAATTTTTTTGTATTTTTATTAATTTTTTTCGAAAATATAGTTTGGAAAAACGAAAAATAAAAAGAAAAATTTTTGAAAAAGATTTTTGAAAAGAAAATTACCTAATCTGAGCAACAAGATGAACCGTCAGTTGTCCATACTCGAACAATCCCCGGCAACGGCGCCAAAAACTTGGTGGACGAAATTGTGATCACTGTTCTTTAAGTTGTATGAAATCATTATTGTGGCACCAGTTGTTATCACAACTCCGTTCAACTAACCAGCAAGTGTACTGGGTCGTCCAAGTAATAAACCTTACGTGAGTAAGGGTCGATCCCACAGAGATTGTTGGTATGAAGCAAGCTATGGTCACCTTGCAAATCTCAGTTAGGCAGATTAAAATGGTTTATGGGTTTTCGAAAATAAAGATAAGAAAATAGAAATAATAAAAGAGATAGAAGACTTATGCAGATTCATTGGTGGGAATTTCAGATAAGCGAGTGGAGATGCTGCATGGCTCAAGGACGCCTGCTCTCCTACTGCTTCTACTCAATCCTTCTTACTCCTTTCCATGGCAAGCTGTGTATAGGGGTTCACCATCAGCGGTGGCTACTTTCAATCCTCTCGGGAAAATGATCCTATGCGGCTGTCACTCGCACGGCTAATCGTCTGGAGGCATCACCCATGGTTGATGGCTACATCCCATCCTCGCAGTGAAAACTAATGCTCACGCACTCTGTCACAGTACGGCTAATCACTGGTTGGTTCCCGCTCCTACTGGAATAGAATCCCTTGATCCTTTTGCGTCTGTCACTAACGCCCAGCACTTGCAAGTTTGAAGCACGTCACAGTCATTCATTACCGGAATCCTACTCGGAATACCACAGACAAGGTTAGACTTTCCGGATTCCCAGGATCCTACTCAGAATACCACAGACAAGGTGAGACTTTCCGGATCCTCATAAATGCCACCATCTATCTAGCTTATACCACGAAGATTCTGTTGGAGAATCTAAGAGATACGCATTCAAGCTTTGTTTCATGTAGAACGGAAGTGGTTGTCAATCACGTGCGTTCATGAGTGAGAATGATAATGAGGGTTATCTAACTCATTACATTCATCATGTTCTTGGGTACGAATGAATATCTTGGAATAAGAATAAGAGAGATTTGAATAAAAGATAATAGAATTGCATTAATACTTGAGGTACAGCAGAGCTCCACACCCTTAATCTATGATGTGCAGAAACTCCACCGTTGAAAATACATAAGTGAAAGGTTCAGGCATGGCCGAATGGCCAGCCCCCCTAACGTGGTCAATGATCTCCTAAGATGAAGAATAAAACAAAACTGAGACCAAAGATGTCTAATACAATAGATAAATGTCCTATATATACTAGACTAGCTACTAGGGTTTACATGAGTAAGTATTTGATGCATAAATCCACTTCCGGGGCCCACTTGGTGTATGTTTGGGCTGAGCTTGATCAATCCACGAGCTGAGGCTTTTCTTGGAGTTGAACTCCGAGTTATGACGTGTTTTGGGCGTTTAACTCCGGATCATGACGTTTTTCTGGCGTTTAACTCCAGACAGCAGCATGTACTTGGCGTTCAACGCCAAGTTACGTCATTATTCTTCGAATAAAGTATGGACTATTATATATTGTTGGAAAGCCCTGGATGTCTACTTTCTAACGCCGTTGAGAGCGCGCCAATTGGAGTTCTGTAGCTCCAGAAAATCTATTTCGAGTGCAGGGAGGTCAGATTCCAACAGCATCAGCAGTCCTTTTGTCAGCCTTTTTCAGAGTTTTGCTCAAGTCCCTCAATTTCAGCCAGAATTTACCTGAAATCACAGAAAAACACACAAACTCATAGTAAAGTCCAGAAATGTGAATTTAACATAAAAACTAATGAAAACATCCCTAAAAGTAGCTCAAACTTACTAAAAACTATATAAAAACAATGCCAAAAAGCGTATAAATTATCCGCTCATCACCCCGCCCTCAGGAGTTTGAAGCTCGTCACAGTCATTCAATCATTGAATCCTACTCAGAATACCACAGACAAGGTTTAGACCTTCCGGATTCTCTTGAATGCCGCCATCAGTTCTAGCTTATACCACGAAGATTCCGGTCGAAGAATCCAAGAGATATCTACTTAATCTAAGATAGAACGGAGGTGGTTGTCAGGCACGCGTTCATAGTTGAGAATGATGATGATTGTCACGGATCATCACATTCATCCGATTTAAGAACAAGTAGTATCTTAGAATGGAAGCAAGCATGATTGAATGAGAAACAGTAGTAATTGCATTAATCCATCAAGACACAGCAGAGCTCCTCACCCCCAACCATGGGGTTTAGAGACTCATGCTGTAGAAAATACAATGAGAAACGTGTAAAGTGTCATGAGGTCCAGATACAATGTCAAAAGATCCTATTAATAGTAAACTAGTAACCTAGGGTATACAGAAATGAGTAAATGACGTAAAAATCCACTTCTGGGTCCACTTGGGGTGTGCTTGGGCTGAGCAATGAAGCATTTTCGTGTAGAGACCTTTTCTGGAGTTAAACGCCAGCTTTTATGCCAGTTTGGGCGTTTAACTCCAAGTTTTATGCCAGTTCCAGCGTTAAACGCTGGAATTTCTGAGGCTGATTTGCCACGCCGGTTTGGGCCATCAAATCTTGGGCAAAGTATGGACTATCATATATTGCTGGAAAGCCCAGGATGTCTACTTTCCAACGCCGTTGAGAGCGCGTCAATTGGGCTTCTGTAGCTCCAGAAAATCCACTTCGAGTGCAGGGAGGTCAGAATCCAACAGCATCTGCAGTCCTTTTCAGTCTCTGAATCAGATTTTTGCTCAGAACCCTCAATTTCAGCCAGAAAATACTTGAAATCACAGAAAAACACACAAACTCATAGTAAAGTCCAGAAAAGTGAATTTTAACTAAAAACTAATAAAAATATACTAAAAACTAACTAGATCATACTAAAAACATACTAAAAACAATGCCAAAAAGCGTATAAATTATCCGCTCATCAGTTTTTAGCTATGATGTTTTGTTTGGATATATTAGTCATAGTCTTTTTTCCTTGCCTTTGTCATTATGATTTGTAAGAGGGATAGGAGTTATAATGATATGTATATATATAATATTTGTAAGTTGCTTGTGCAAGAAATTTTGTATATATGTATATGTATGTTTGTAAAGTGAAAAATAATTTCCGATTTTCAAAGAAAACATCGATACAGTTTTATTTTAAAAAGGTTCCTATTTTATTATTAAATATATAAAATTCATCATAATATCCTCGCTATCAAAGTGATTCAGCCGGAAGCACAATTCTGTTAGTAAGGATGTTACATTCTCTCCATAAAAAATCATTAGATATCATTAGAAGCCAATAAGGCAATAACTAATTCGAAAGGAGATATTATTGTTAGTTTTTCAAAGTAATAACATAAAGTTAATTATCTTTCTACTTGTTTCTTAGTGATGGTATCACAATTCGGGTTGACCCGCCTTGTTCCACTTCATCCCGTCTCATTTTGGGTCGAGTTTTTCAAACATTGACTGAATTTTAGGCGAGTTTTGATAAAATCTACTTGTGCTTATTTAGGTTTGGGGTGAGTATGGGTAATGGTTGTCCTATCCTATTTCACTCTGAATATACACACATTTTTTTCGATAGGTACACACTCACAAAACATCAATAAGTATTGAGCTAGTTACACCATATAACAACCAATCATACTACCCAAGTTCAAAATACACTAATAATACAATTCAAACCGGTACAATATGAATACAAACAAGTAAAACAAAGAATCAGAACACGAAAGCTAAACACGATGACCACATCAATAGACTAGAAAATAACTCCAAAACAAGACAATAGTCTTAGACCGTAATTCCACTTTCTTTCAATTTATTCCTCTCGCATGTCACCTATTATGCTGCAACTCTTCCGCTATTCTTTTAGCTCTCACTTCCTCCTTCCTAAAATTTTATTATTTCTAACATTCCACAAAGTTCATACCACTACGAAAAAGGATATAATTCAAACTTCTTTATACCTCCTTGACAGCATTCTTCCTATCTGATCTATAGTTCAAAGCATAAACGACCATCTCCTCTCCACACCTAATCTGAATTAAATCCTTTAACAAAACATTCCATATTTCCCATAATACACCACACATAGAAAATAGATGAACTGACTCAACACCATAGTCACACAGAACATAATTTGTTATAAAGTAATCAATGATATCACATCTACTTATTTTATCTCTAGTGTTCAATTTCTCAAGTATCACAAACCATGTCAATAATTCTATTTGTGGAAAAACCATATCTTTCCATAGGATTTTTTAGAAGTTATACATATGTATCTCTACCACTTTCTTTTTGTTCTTGTAATACCATAAATTGACTCAACCACTACATCATTAGCTCTAAAAATGATCTGGTGCAATATTATAACATTAAACCCTGATCACTTATCTTTAAATAACAATTTTTTGTCTAAAAAGTATTTAACTAATTTTATATCTTTTAATTTTGTTTATAAATATGAGTAGGCAAATGCTACCGTGTAAAAAGAAAAATTTAAAACATATAAAAAGACTCATGTCAACACTTTGGCACATTGTAATTTTATGCAGAAAATAGATGTACCTATATCAGACTTCACATACGTGCCTTTAAGGGAACAACAGTGGCAGTCATATAGAATTTGCAGACCTCGGGTTAGTTGATTAAGTGTTTAACAATTTTGTATGATACCATCCAAGTTAATTTTGTATCCTTATAAAATTTTGTCTATGTCTTTGTTCTCACAAACTTTTGTGTATGTTCTTATATTTTAAGGGTAAAGTACTAAATTTGTCCCCTACGTTTAGGTCTAATCCTATTTTGGTCCCTAAGGTTTAATGTGTCCTATTTGAATTCAAAAAATTTTCATTTAGCTTTAATGTAGTCCTACCGTGAAGTCAATATTAAATAATTAATGTCACTATTCCACCAAACCTTAATGTCATTCCCTAAAGAAGAGGTAAAAACTCGAGAGGCACAGGATTAGCAGCGGATGCATCACCGCAAGCCACTAGCCTTAGTTCAAGCACATGGAGAAACTCTCCTCAGCAACCGAAGAGTTTGGTTATATAAGTTTTCTATATCTGAAAACTAAGTTTCATTAGTTATTTAACATTGACTTCACGGCAGGATTACATTGAAGTTAAATGAAATTTTTTTGGATTCAATTAGGATGCTTTAAACCTTAAAGACTAAAACAGGATTAGGCCCAAATATAGGAGACCAATTTAATACTTTACCCTATATTTTAACAAACAAAATCTAACTTTAAACAGTTTTGTAAGAAAAAAATTTGTTAAATAAGATGAGATCATAAATCAAATGGTATAATATTATTGTAATAAAACTTTTTTCTTTAACAAATAATCAACTAATAAAATAATATATAAAAATATTAAGAGGAAAAAAATGTAAAGGAAAAAAGAATACTAATGAAAAAAATTGATCTATAATTTATTTTCTTTAACTATATCTCTTTTTCTCTCCAAAAAAAGGAGGAACTAAAATGGAGAAATTGAGATGTTAATATCTATATATGAAATTAAAGATTCAACAAAAAAAATTAAGAAAGATGATAGATAAACAATGAATGAGGCTTAGAGGCAAATATAGAAGTTAGGGTAATTAAGGACACGTGTCAAAGAAAGCGGGAAGTTAATAAAAGAAGAGCATTAAGTATAAGTATAGACACACAAAATCTACGTTTCTCCCCCATCTTAGATTTATAGTGATAAACTATCTTTTCTTTCTTTCCTTGCTTCTGCTATTACTGTAATAAAACTTTTTTCTTTAACAAATAATCAACTGATAAAATAATATATAAAAAATATTAAGAGGAAGAAAAAATGTAAAGGAAAAAAATATTAATGAAAAAAATTGATCTATAGTTTATTTTTCTTTAACTATATCTCTTCCTCTCTCCAAAAAAGGAGGAATTAAAATGGAAAAATTGAGATGTTAATATGTATATATGAAATTAAAGATTCAACAAAGAAAATTAAGAAAAGATGATAGATAAATAATGAATGAGGCTTAGAGGCAAATATAGAAGTTAGGGTAATTAGGGACACATGTCAAAGAAAGTGGGAAGTTAAAAAAAGAAGAGCATTAAGGATAAGCATAGACACACAAAACCCATGTTTCTCCCTCCGTCTTAGGTTTATAACGTTAAACCAACTTTTCTTTCTTCCCCTACTTCTACTTCTTCTAACACTTAACACTAAAACACTTCACACACGCGTCGCCGCCAACTTTGACCCCCTCTCTCTCCCTTTCCATCTTCCTCTCCTTCCCTCTCTCTCTCTCCCTCTTCTTCTCCCTCTCGCTCTCTCTCCCCCTCTCTCTCTCCCCATCTCTCTCTCTCTCTCCTTCTCCCCCCTCTCTCTTTTCCTCCCTCTCTCTCTTTCTCTCTCTCCTCTCTCTCTCTCTTTCCCTCTCCCTCTCTCTTTCTCTTTCCCTCTCTCTCTCATATTACACTTTTGCATATCCTCATACTTCACACTATCCTTCTAATTCTCACTCAGCTAAAGGTGTTGTTATCTGCTAGTTGAATAACGCATGCTCGCGTGTTTTTTTGTTTTGTTTTTCTTTTTTACTTTTGTACATTCTTGTGCTTCAATTAACTTAGTCATTGCCTTGGTTTTCTTCTTATTCCAAAACTTTATTCTAACATGTTTATCTTTATAGTGAGTGAACTTGCTTGTAGTAACGAAGAATCTTAGCAATTGTACTACTATTTTTTTGTAACTATTTTTTTTAGTGTTACTGACTTCAATTTTGCTAGATGATGATAATGATGATGATGATGAAAAACAATATTGATATCTCTGCCAGCTGTGTAGTTTGATTTTCTTTTGGAATCATAATTTGAAATTTCAATTCTTGAGTGATTGGCTGCTAGCTACTTGTTATTTTCAAATGAATAAAAGTTTCGATATGTACTTCTTGACTTTGGTATTTCTGTGTTCTTTGAATTGAAATCAATATCTATATTGTTCCCTCAATGAATTGATTTGGAGTTGGTTGAATTTCTTAAGGAAGTTCGAACAATTCTAAATTTAACCAGGTCGAACGGATCTATGTTTGTTAAAAAGTGCCCTAGTCATCTATTCATAGATAATGGCAAAAATGAGGCTAAACCAATATTTACTATAAGAGTGATATTAATTTGAGGACATGGCGGAATAAAAAGGGTTTGAGTTTAACATGGATGAGAAGAAGCCCATCATCAAGGTTGAGCCAGTTCTGGACGAACATATTAACACTTCAAATGTAATCGAGGATACGGATATTGATATTGTAAGTTGGACAAACAAGGGTGATTTGGCATCAAATAAAAATGAAGACCCTGATGCAACTGAGTATTCAAGTTTATTTGCTGACACTACGTTCGATGTTGAAATTGATTGTAGATAGAGTGATGCTGAGGGTGGAGTTAGAATTCTTAGGTAATAGTGGCTTGGCATGCAACTTTGATTCTTTTTCCTCCGCATTCTATATGAGGTGATTTTTGTTCCATAGCAAATAATTTTGAATTATCTTCCTTACATAGTTGTTTTAATATGTAAGCAAGGAACCTTGGTCTTGTGAATTTGTTGGCAACTGATTATAGTTTGTCATTGCAACCAAATTATGCATTCAAATCTTTAAATTAGATAGTTAATTGGAACATCCATCCGTTGAATTCGTAATCATATACATAGTTCATGTGTTTGATTTCTAATAACACTTACACGTTAACACTCAAGGTGTTTAGTACACATAAGAATGAGTAGGGTGACTTCTGTCGATATCTCGCAAGGATTCACTATAAGAAAAATACTGAGTACCGTCGGATTAGCGTCGCAGAATAACGGCGAATTTATTGGCAGATTTATCAATAGTGAAGGCGTCAAATTCGTCAGGTCAAATTATTACCAGTGGATTTATGTTTCCGACGGTAAATTCGCCTGTAATAATTGGAGAAAAACAAAAAAATAGGCGCGTAAGTTAGTATCAAAATTATCGTCGAATGAATTTGCCGATAAACCCAGTTAGTGAAAATGCTGTATTTTAGCAACCTACAATGGTTTATCATCGAATTTTCTAACAGTAACTGTGCCATAAATTTAAAGCGTGAACCTTCTTTCCCCTCATTCAAATTTCTCTCTCTCTCTCTCTCTCTCTCTCTCTCTCTCTCTCTCTCTTTCTGTCTCTCTCTCTCTATAACCCTTTCACCTCCCATTCTCTCTCTACCCCCCTTTTCTCTAAGAGCCACTCCTCGTCATTTTTTCTATCACCGTTGTAGCTACCAAATTTTGAACAAGCAACTACCGTTACTTCTATCGCCGTCTACGCCGCTACTTATGCGGCCGTCTATGCCGCTTGCCATCTACGCCGCTTCTTCTCAGCTCTGGTGCTCTTCTTCAGGTAATGCTTCTTAACTTAGAATTTCTAAAATTCTGATTTGTTGATATAATTTATAAGGTTTATTTGATGTTCTAAGACTTCTGATTATGGTCAATTATTTAGTTCTGAACTTAGGGTTTTGATCTTATTTTGAACTTAGGGTTTTCTAAAATTCTAAACTTAGGGTACTAAAATTTTTTAGTTTTAATTTTAGTTAGAATGTGTTCTGATTTGTGTTCCTTATTTAGTTCTAAACATAGGGTACTGAACTTGTTTTGAACTTAGGATTTTATAAAATTCTGAACTTAGGACACTGAACTTGTTTAGTTTCAATTTTAATTAGAACATTGATAAACCACAATTTTATGACTTATTTTAGATTGAAATGAGTGGATTTTGGCAACTTATTTTTCACTTATTCACCAAAATTGCATGCTTTTATAATTTCTTCCGAAATTACGCTTAAGAGTTAAAAACATGCTTTTAGGCCTTAAATATCAATTTTAATCCACTTTTATTTCCATTCGATGCCGTGATGCATTTGTTGAGTGCTTTCAGATTCAATAAGGCAAGGATGGCTTGGAAGATGGAATGGAAGCATATAAAAGTGGAAGAATCATGAAGAATTAAAGATTTGAGGATTTGGCACTTGCGCATACGAGCACATGCTAATGATTTCTGGACCACTTTTCAACATCAATTTAGCTCAATTCTAAAGGAAGGAAGGCCTAAACAAAAGGGGGTGGAGAGACGGAAGCATACATACATTCATGTAATTTTTTAGCTTGTTTTTGTTCTTAGTTTTTAAGAAAGAGAAACTCTCCCTTCTCTCTAGGTTTTAATGTTATTTGATAATCTTTTTTCTAATTCTTGGATTGAATTTTGTTTAATTTCAGTTTTGTTGTCTTAATTGTACTTTCTCTAGTTTTAATTTCACTTAGAAATCTCGCAAGTTATTTTCTCTTAGTTCGTTAACTTGTGGATCTTGTTAAACTTTGAATTTCTATTAATGCATTGAGGTCTTCATGTTTTATATGTGTTATTTGAGTTACTATTGTTGATAATTGTTAGTAGATAGATTCAACTCTTACTTAATTTTCTCAATTTCATGATGTTTCTTTTTATCACCCACCAAGTGTTTGATAGAATGTTTACTTTAATTATGGAGTAGATTTTTATTCGTGGCTTGGGGGTTGAGTAATTAGGGATACTTGATTTGTCAATGTCCAATATTGATTAGTAATTTAGGATCGTTAGTTGGTTTAGTTTCCACTAACGCTAGTCTTTCACTAAGTCTAATTAGCGAGTTGGCTAGAATTTGTGGATTGAAACCAATTATGCCTACTTGACTTTCCTTCGATGTTAGAGGATGACGAAGTGAGAATAACTCTTAATAATTACCATGTTTGTGGTTGACAACAATGATAGAAATCTAATTTTTCACCCCTAGCCAAGGCCCTTTTTGATTAATTGATTGCCATCTCTTTCGTTGACTTTATCCTTTTAGCTCTTTTAGCTTGGATTCATTGGTTCTTAGTATAGTTGCCTTTTTATTATTATCATCTTTATTGCATGCTTGCTAGATAGTTGTTTACTTGCTTATTGTTCTTACTTTTTGCAATTTATTTGCTAATTATTCTTTGACTTCTAGTCTCTTTCGTATTCAAAACCTCCGAATTTTCTAACCAATGATGTGCATCCAATTGCAAGTCCTAAGAAAAATGACATGGGATTCTATTCTTAGTTATTGATTTGAATTTTGTGATATTTTTTTAAACTTTGATTGAGGGTTAGTTTCCAGTTCAGACTATACTTGTGACACATTTGAGTTTGAAAACTTGTGAAATTCTGAGCCAACATCTAAACTCTTATCAAACATGCTCTGATTTGTGTTCCGTATTTAGTTCTGAACTTAGGATACTGAACTTGTTTTGAATTAAGATTTTCTAAAATTTTGAACTTAGGGTACTAAACGTATTTAGTTTCAATTTTAATTAGAACATGTTCTAATTTCTGTTCCTTACTTAGTTCTTATTTGTTTTTATTCTAATTAAATCATGTTTTGATTGTTGTTGATTTGTTCTGAACTAGTTATTATAATTTATAAGGTTGATTTGTTGTTCTGAATTTTTTATTATTGTTGATTTGTTCTCTTTGTTTCGTTTTGATTAAAGACTCCAATAATAAGTCACATTAATTTTCAATATGTTATAAGAGTGAAAATGAAAGTAAATTAACAAAAAAATCAAATATGAGATCATTTAAATATCCTATGGATGACTTTTTATTTGCATACAGACAAAATTATACATGTAGTATATATATTACTAAATATTTATGAAGTTGTAATGTGCACTTACCTCTTTTATTTTTTCTTGATTTCAACAAATAATGTATTTCTTTAACTAAGTTTAAGGTAGTTTATTTTAATTAAGAATTTTGAATGATGTTGTGAATATGTTTAGCATATTTTTAATTGGTATATGCTCGTTGCAGACTCGACGACAGGTAGAGGTGTTGCGGATCAGCCTAGTGGTCGTGGTCGTGGTAGAGGGAGGATTTCTGCCAGTACTCCCAGGGAATTCTGGATCCTCTTCCTCTAATCCGACTGACCTGATGATGTCACAGGTTGTGGGTACATTGGAACAACTGTTCATCACGGTTCCTAACTCCAACTACGTCTATACATCTACGGCAACGATGCCGCCTCCATCCGCTCAGTAGCCCACTATCTCAGGGATGACGCGGCACCGAAATCCTCTCATGGAAGCCAGCCATCTGATTCCCCTCCACCACCTCCCATCATATGGATTACGATTTGGCCTGATGGCGGAATGATGAGCGGATATTTTATACGCTTTTTGGCATCATTTTCATATAGTTTTTAGTATGTTTTGTTTAGTTTTTATTATATTTTTATAGGTTTTTATGCCAAATTCATATTTTTTAATTATACTTTGAGTTTGTGTATTTTTGTGAAATTTTAGGTATTTTTTGGCTGAAATTGAGGAGCTGGAGCAAAAGTCTGATTCAGAGACAGAGAAAGCACTGCAGATGCTGTCTGGATATGACATCTTTGCACTCGAAAGAGCTTTTCTAGAGCTATAGAAATCCAAATAGAGTGTTCTTAATGGCTATGGAAAGCTGACTTCCAGAGCTTTCCAAAAATATATAATAGTTTATACTTTGCTTCAGAATAGAAGGTCCAAAATTGGCGTCCAACACCAGCCACTGGCTCCCTTCCAGGCATCCAGCGCCCAAGGAGTAGAGACCAGCGTCTAAATGCCTAAAAAAGACACCCTAGCCAGTGTTCAATGCCCTAGAGGCCTCTTAGCACGTGGATCTCATCAAAACTCATCCCAAACACTCACCAAGTGGGCCTCAAAAGTAGATTTTTGCACTAAAAGACTATTTTACCCTTCTTATGTAATCCTCAGTCATCAGTTTAGTATTTAAGGGATATTTTACATAAGACCTAGAGACTTTTACCCCATATTTTTGTTTACGATATTGTATTTCCTTTTAGTATGAGTTTCTAAACCTCCTAGGTGGAGGGGAGGAGCCCTGCTGAGTCCTATGAATTAATAAAAGTATTACTGTTTCTCTTCGATCCGTGTTTGATTCAATTCTAAGATGTATACTCGTTCTTCAACATGGTGAATAGGATGATCAGTGACAATTAGCTCTTTTCATCATACTAGGACTGCATGCCTAACAACCACCCGTGTCTACTTGGGTTCGTGTGAATACGTGACTGGAAAGCATGAACCGCCAGCTTGATTATACATCTCTCAGACGGCTAATCCACGACTTTGTTGGGGACTTCTTGAGACACCAGTTTAGCCAATTTCCGGGGAGATTAGGATCTCTGTGGTAGAGGCTAGAACCCAAAGAAGCAGCATTCTCTGATCCGGAAGATTCGACCTTGTCTGTGGGGTTTTGAGTAGGATGGCTAAGAGAATGAACTGTTAGAGCTTCACCCTCGTTCAGATTGGATGACCGCGGCCATACGGTGTTTGATCTGAAGCAAAAAAGATTGATGACCATGGTCAATGGCATTGATCACATACAACCTGCCATAGAAAAAATCACTCATAAGCAAAGAAGACAGTATTACTAGAGTTAATTGAGAAAGACAAAGCAACTCTAATCCTTAACCATATTTCTATTTCTGATTCCATTTAATTTACAAAGTATTTCATTTATTCTTTACATGTCAATCTAGTTTAGATCTAACAAATACAAATTTAAAATTAACCTCTTGATTCGCCTGACTAAGACCTGCAAGATAACCATAGCTTGCTTCAAACCACAATCCTCGTGGGATCGATCCTGACTCGCTCAGGTATTACTTGGACAACCCAGTGCACTTGCTGGTACAGTTGTCCAGAGTGTGGGGATTTGTGCACCAAGTTTTTGACGCCGTTGTCGGGGATTGTTCGAGTTTGAACAATAGACGGATTATCTTGTTCTCTAGTTTAGGTAATTTTTATTTTAGTTGAGCCTTTTATTTTTGTTTCTTTTTCTTATTTTCGAAAAAATCAAAAACTTTTTCAAGAAAAAAAATACTTTTCTTTTCTTTGTTTAATCTTTGTTTTTGGTTTGAGTCTTTTGTTTTTGTTCTTGGTTAAATTTTCGAAAATTTTGAGTCTTTCTTTCAAAAATTTTTCAAAAATAGTTTCTTTGGTTAAATCTTGTGTCAATTTTTAAGTTTGGTGTCTTCTTGTTATTTTTCTTTTAATTTTTTGAAAATTTATGTTTGGTTTTCTAAAAATTTTAAGTTTGGTGTTCTTTGCATGTTCTTGTGTTATTTGAGTCTTTGAGTCTTATTCTTTGTGTTCTTCTCAATCTTCAAAGTGTTCTTCTATTTTCTTTTTGTTTTGATCTTAAAAGTTTTAAGTTCGATGTCCCTTTGTGTTTCCCTCCAAATTTTCGAAATCTAGGTGGTTTTGATCTAAAAATTTTAAGTTTTGTGTCTTTTACTTATTTTTCTCTCTCCTCATTAAATTTAAAAATAAAAAATATCTTTTCTATTTTTATTTTAACTTAATTTTAGAAATTTTCATTAAAAATTCAGATTTAAATTTTAAATTTTTATCTTATCTTATCTTAGTTTTAAAAATCAAAATTCAAATCTTTTCAAAAATAAAATCTTTTCAAAATTAAAAATCTCATCTTTTCTTTTTCAAATTTAAAATTTAAGAATTCAAATTTCAATTTTCAAAATTTAATTTTTTTTCAAAATCAAATTTCAAATCTTATCTTTTTCAAATCTTTTTTGTTTCTTATTTTATTTTTTCTAATTTCAATTTTTAAAATGTAATCATTTTTAAATCTTTTTAATTTCTTATCTTTTCTAATTTCAATTTTTAAAATTCAAATCTCTTCTTATCTTCTATCTTATTTTAAATTTCAATAATAAAATTTCAATTCCTTTTAATTAACTAACCTTAATTTTCGAAAATCATAAATAAATAAATAAATATTTTAATTCTTATTTATCTCTTTTATTTCTAATTCTCTTCTTCTCTACTTCTATTTATTCGAACTCCTCTTTCCCTATTTTCAAAGTATTCTTCTTCTCCTTCTTCTCTCTTCATTTTTCTTCTCTTCTTTCTTCACATCTCACAAGGAGTCCTCTGTTCTTGAACAAAGAACTCCCATTTGGCTTCTATTTTATCGACTTTCTTCTTTTCTTATTTATGACCAGGAATAGGGATAAAGAACCTCTCTTTAATCCTGATCCTGAACCTGAAAGGACTTTAAAGAAAATCTTACAACAAGCTAGAGCACAACACTCTGGAAGAAGCCTTTCAGAAAACTTTGAACAAGAAATAGAAAACATGGCCGAACCTAAAGGAGATGCCAGAATGGTTCTTGGTGACTTCACCATGCCTACCTCTGACTTTTATGGCAGAAGTATCTTTGTACCTACCATTGGAGCTAACAATTTTGAGCTTAAGTCTCAGTTAGTCTCTCTTTTGCAACAGAATTTCAAGTTTCATGGACTTCCAATGGAAGATCCACATCAATTCCTATCAAAATTCTTGCAGATCTATGATACTGTCAAGACCAATTGAGTAAATCCTGAGGTCTATAAACTTATGCTCTTTCCCTTTGCTGTAGGAGACAAAGCTAAGATATGGTTGGATTCTCAACCAAAATAGAGCTTAGACTCTTGGGAAAAGCTAGTTAATGCTTTTCTGGCTAAATTCTTTCCTCCTCAAAGGATGAGAAAAATTAGAGTGGAAGTTCAAACCTCCAGACAAAGAGAAGGTGAATCCCTCTATGAAGCTTGGGAAAGATACAAGCAATTGATCAAGAGATGTCCTCCTGACATGCTCTCAGAATGGTCTATTATAGGCGTGTTCTATGATGGTCTATCTCAGATGTCCAAAATTTTATTGGACAGCTTTGCAGGTGGATCACTCCACTTGAAGAAAATGCCTGCAGAAGCTAGAGAACTCATTGAGATGGTTGCTAACAACCAGTTCATGTACACTTCTGAAAGAAATCCTGTAAATCAAGGAGTCTCTCAGAAGAAAGGAGGTGTTGAAGTTGATACTCTGAATGCCGTATTGGCTCAGAACAAGATCTTGACCCAACAGGTCAATATGATCTCTCAACATTTGACTGGAATGCAAACTGCAACTGGCAATACTGAGGAAGCTTCTTCTGAAATAGAAGCTTATGATCCTGATCAACCTACCATGGAGGAGGTGAATTATATGGGAGAACCCTATGGAAACACCTACAACCCTTTCATGGAGGAATCATCCTAATCTTTCATGGAAGGATCAACAGAAACCTTAGCAAGATTTCAATAACAATCAAGGTGGAAGGAACCAGAATAGGTTCAACAACAGACCACCATTCCCATCTTCTCAAGGGAACCTGGAAACCCCTAAGCAGAGCCTCTCTGACTTAGTTACTCTGGTTTTTAGCCTCTCTAAGACCACCTATAGTTTCATAAATGAAACAAGTCCTCCATTAGAAACTTGGAGGTACAAGTTGGTCAGCTGAGCAAGAGGATCCCTGAGACTCCGCATGACACTCTTCCAAGCAACACTAAAGTGAACCCCAGAGAAAAGTGCAAGGCCATCACCATGGAGGCTGAGGCCAAAACTGGAGCTAATGGGAAGGCATTGAACGTTAGTGAGGAAGTCCTCACTCGGCGTTCAATGCCCAATCATACAGCAAAGCTGGCGCTCAACACCAGTGAGGAACCCCTCACTGGGCATTCAACGCCCACACAGCCAGGGAAGCTGGCGTTGAATGCCAGCAAGGATACCCCTACTGGGCATTCAACGCCCAAAAGGATAGAGGAACTGGCGTTTAATGCTAGTAAGGGTGCACAACATGGGCGTTCAATTCTCAAAGAGCTAACAGAGCTGGCGTTGAATGCTAATAAAAGCACACCCACTGAGTGTTTAATTCCCACTCAAGAAAACTCTATCCCAGAATCGAAGAAACCAAAGCTCACATAAAGACCATAGAGGTTCCTTTGCATGCACTTCTGCAGTGCATGAGTTCTGATGATTACTCATCCTTGGATGAGGATGAAGACACTAGGGAAAAGCAAGTTGCTCGCTACCTAGGAGCTCTAATGAAGCTAAATGTCAAGTTATTTGGTACAAAACCTTTAGAGGAAGAACCTCCACTACTTTCTAAAGAACTCCATGCTTTGGTTCAGCAAAAGTTACCTCAGAAGCTTCCAGGTCCTGGATGCTTCCTGATTCTTTGCACCATAAGCACCATGACCTTTGCATACCACTCTCTGTAATAGAGAAGCTGGGAATCCTTGAGGTACAAGCTATAAACATCTCACTAGAGATGGCAGACAAGTCTATAAAGAAGCCATATGGCTTAGTAGAGGATGTCTTAGTGAAGATTGAAAACCACTACATCCCTGCAAACTTTATAGTCTTGGACATAGGAGAGGATAAGGATGAATCCATCATCCTTGGAAGACCTTTCCTAGCTACTACAAAAGCCATGATTAATGTGGCAAAGGGAGAAATGGTCTTCCAACTAGGAGAGGACTACATCTTGTTCAAGATGTCCAATCCCAACTCTCCCTCTGATAAGAAAGAGACGGTCGTATAATACCTAGTGTTCCAACCCTCTCTTTCTATGCAGAGCTTTATAGAGCCCCCAGAGATCAATTCTAAGTTTAGTGTTGGGAAGCCATCAACAAGCTCTAAGCACAGAGGTACTAGGAAGAAAGTACCTAAAGGCTGGAGGGACAAGAAAGTCCCAACTGAAGGCCTCTCACCTGGCATGAGAGTTGTCTTTGCAAAGAAACCAGTCATACCACTCACAGTGAGTCGTGTCCTATCTCTAGAGCATGTGGAGCTCATTTATGAGGAGACAGGAAGAAAGTTCACTGTAAGGGTCACAACTCTAAGCCCATACTCACCTCCATAAGGAGCTAACCGTCAAGCTAATGACATTAAAGAAGCGCTTGTTGGGAGGCAACCCAACCTTAATTAATTATTATTTATTATTTCTATTTCTTATTTTTATTTTTCTTTAAAGTTATTTTTTTAGTTCATAATCATGTGCAGTAGTCAGAACAGAGACATAATTGTTTAGCAGTGAAAATATAACAGAGACATAATTGTTTAAAGGATAGAGTGTTGTTGATCGCCAGCCAGGGAGTAGCCCCTGGGCGTTCAAATGCTAGTGCAGAAGGCAGGGAATCTGGATTCCCTAGCCTCTCAAGACCAGTGGGTCCCACAACATCTTTACCTACCCTACTTATTCTTTCTTAATTTCACACTACCCCATACACACTTCCCTATAAACCCTAGCCCAATCACATCCATATCACTTCCCCAAAACCATCATAACTCCTATCAACCCTCACCCAATTCAAAATCAAATTTCCCACCCAATTCCCCACCCATGACCGAACCCAACCATACCCGCGTCCTATAAATACCCCTCTTTATAAGCCTTCATACACACACCTCTCATACACTACAAAACCCCCATGGCCGAGCCCTCTCTCTCCCTCTATCTCCTTCTATTTTCTTCTATTTTTACTCTATTCTTCTCTTTTCTTTATTTTTGCTCGAGGACGAGCAAAGTTTTAAATTTGGTATTGGAAAAGCATAGCTTTTTTCTTTCCATTACCATTCATGGCACCCAAGTTTGCAGAACCCTCTAGAAAGAGGAAAGGAAAGAAAGTAGCCACCTCCTCTGAATCTTGGGAGATAGAGAGATTCATCACCAAAGCCCATCAAGACCACTTCTATGCAGTAGTGGTAGAGAAGAAAGTGATCCCTGAGGTCTCTTTTAGGCTCAAGAAGAATGAGTATCCGAAAATCTGAAGAGAGATCCGAAGAAGAGGTTGGAAAGTCCTAACCAATCCCATCCAACAGGTTGGGATCCTAATGGTGCAAGAGTTCTACGCTAATGCATGGGTTACTAAAAACCATGACACTAGTGTGAACTCAAATCCAAGGAATTGGAGCACCATGGTCCGAGGGAGAATCTTATATTTCAGCCCAGAAAGTATGAGGTTAGCATTCAAATTGCTTCTAATGCAAGGAGATCCTCATCCTTATACTAGAAGAGTCAACTTTGATCAGAGATTGGATTAAGTGCTCTCAGATATCTGTGTGGAAGAAGCATAGTGGAAAAGGGATTCCCAAAGCAAACCCATTCAACTAAGAAGGCTTGACCTTAAGCCCATAGCTAGAGGATGGTTGGAATTCATCCAACGTTCCATCATCCCCACTAGCAACCATTCAGAAGTGACTATTGAAAGAGTTATCATGATCCATTACATCATGATTGGAAGTGAGGTAGAAGTACATGAGGTAATCCCTCAAGAACTGTACAAGATAGCTAAGAAGCCATCCACCAATGCAAGGTTGGCATTCCCACACCTTATTTGTCATCTATACAATTTAGTTGGAATTGTCATAGAGGGAGATATCTCTATTGGGGAGGACAAGCCCATCACTAAGAAGTGGATGGAGCAAACTAGAGAGCATGCACAAAAGTCTGTGCAACTGCCTCAGCTTGAGATCCCTGAGATGCCTCAAGGGATGTTTTCCTCCTCAAAGCTATTGGGATTAATGCCAGACTTCTCTTGGAGAACTAAGCACTAACATGGAGCGATTGAGGGTGGAGCATCAAGAGCACTCCATCACCCTCAATGAAATAAGGAAAGACCAAAGATCCATTAGAGAAGATCAAAGGGCTATGAGGGAAAAACAACAAAGGAAAAAGGAGTGACATTGAAGAGATCAAGCATCACATTGGATCCTCAAGAAGGAGCACTAGCCGCCACCATTAAAGGTGGATTCGTTCTCTTTATCTCCTTTCCTGTTGTATTTTTCTATTTTTTGTTATGTTGTTTTATCTGTTCTCTTGTTCTTGTTGCATGATCATTTGCATTGATGTCTTAAAGATGTAAAATGTCCCATATATCTCTCACCTTGCTAAAAAAGAAAATTTTATTTGAAAAGAATTGAGACATGCATGAATTTCAAGTTTAAAATAAGAATAGTTTAATTATTTTGATGTGGTGACATTGCTTTTGTTTTCTGAATGTATGAATAAATAGTGCATATTTGAAGTTAGAATTTTAGAATGTTGGCTCTTGAAGGAATGAGGAAAAAGGAAAAGTCTTATTGGTGATCTGAAAAATCAAAAAATTGATTCTTGAAGCAAGAAAAAGCAGCAAAAAGCAAAAGAAAAAACCATGTTGCATGCGAAAAAAGAGAGAAAGAAATGGCAAAAAAATAAATAAAATAAATAAATAAATAGAAAAATCCATTACTGCAAAAAAATGTAAGAAAAAGAGGGCAAATTGAAAAATTCACCCTTTAAACCAAAAGACAAGGGTAAAAGGATCCAAGACTTTGAGCATCAATGGATAGGAGGCCTAAAGGAATAAAATCCTGGCCTAAGTGGCTCAAACAAGCTGTCCCTAACCATGTGCTTGTGGCGTGAAGGTGTCAAGTAAAAAGCTTGAGACTGAGCAGTTAAAGTCGTGATCCAAAGTAAAAAGAGTGTGCTTAAGAACTCTGGATACCTCTATCTGGGGACTCTAGCAAAGTTGAGTCACAATCCAAAAGGGTTCACCCAGGAAAAGTGTCTGTGGCATTTATGTATCCGGTGGTAATACTGGAAAACAAAATGCTTAGAGTCACGGCCAAGACTCTAAAAATTGTGTTCAAGAATAAAAAATAACTAAACTAGGAGAGTCAATAATATCATCTGGATTCTAAGTTCCGAAAGATGCCAACCATTCTGAGTTTCAATGGATAGTGATATGCCAAAACTATTCAGAAGCAAAAAGCTACCAAGTCCCGCTCATCTAATTGAAAATGAGCTTCATTGGAAACTTTTGTATCTTACTTTTCTTTTTATCTTACTGTGTTTTTAGTTGCTTAGGGATAGGAAACAGTTTAAGTTTGGTGTTGTGATGAACAGATATTTTATATGCTTTTTGCCATCATTTTTATATAGTTTTTAGTAAGTTTTGTTTAGTTTTTATTATATTTTTATAGGTTTTTGTGCCAAATTCACATTTTTGGATTATACTTTGAGTTTGTGTGTTTTTATGCAATTTTAGGTACTTTTTGGCTAAAATTGAAGAGCTGGAGCATAAGTCTGATTTAGAGACAGAGAAAGCACGGCAGATGCTGTCTGAATCTGACCTCCTTGCACTCGAAAGAGATTTTTTGGAGCTACAAAATTTTAAATGGAGCTTTCTCAACCGCTATGGAAAGCTGACTTCTAGAGCTTTCCAGCAATGTATAATAGTTCATACTTTGCTTCAGAATAGAAGGCCCAAAACTGGCGTTCAACGCCAGCTTCCTGCCCCCTTCTAGGCGTCCAACACCGAAGGAGTAGAGACCAGTGTCTAAACGCCCCCAAGAGGACCCCTTAGCGAGTGTTCAAAACTTTAGAGGCCTCCTAGCATGTAGATAGCATCAAAGCTCAAGCCAAACACTCACCAAGTAGGCCCTAGAAGTGGATTTTAGTACTAAAAGACTGTTTTACCCTTCTTATGTAATCCTTAATCATCAATCTAGTATTTAAGGGATATTTTACATAAGACCTATAGACTTTTGCACCATATTTTCATTTACCACATTGTATTTCCTTTCAGTATGAGTTTCTAAACCTCCTATCTTGAAGGGAGGAGCCCTGCTCAGTTCTATAAATTAATAAAAGTATTATTGTTTCTCTTCGATCCGTGTTTGATTCAATTCTAAGATGTATACTTGTTCTTTAACATGGTGAATAGGATGATCAGTGACAATCAGCTCTGTTCATCATACTAGGATTGTGTGCCTGACAACCACCCGTGCCTACTTGGGTTCGTGTGAATACGTGACTGGAAAGCACAAACCGCCAGCTTGATTATACATCTCTCAGACGGCTAATCTATGACTTCGTTGGGGACTTCTCGAGATACCAGTTTAGCCAATTTCTGGGAAGATTAGGGTCTCTGTGGTAGAGGCTAGAACGCAAAGAAGCAGCATTCTCTGATCCGGAAGATTCGACCTTGTTTGTGGCATTTTGAGTAGGATCGCCAAGAGAATGAACTGCTAGAGCTTTACCCTCGTTCAGATTGGATGACCGCGGCCATATGGCGTTTGATCTGAAGTAGAGGAGATTGATAACCACAGCCAATGGCATTAATCACATACAGCCTACCATAGAAGAAATCACTCACAAGCAAAGAAGACAGTATCACTAGAGTTAATTCAGAAAGATAAAGCAACTCCAATCCTTAACCATTTTCTTATTACTGATTCCATTTAATTTACAAAGTATTTTATTTTATTCCTTACATGTCAATCTAGTTTAGATCTCACAAATAAAAATTAAGATTAACCTCTTGATTCGCCTAACTAAGACCTGCAAGATAACCATAGCTTGCTTCAAACCACAATCCTCGTGGGATCGACCTTGACTCGCTCAGGTATTACTTGGACAACCTAGTGCACTTGCTGGTACAGTTGTACAGAGTGTGGGGATTCGTGCACCACGGAACGACATAAGTACTACTTTAAGTCTTTTATATTCTGAAAGTGTTTGATATATTGTGATTAGGGATTTATTGATTCTAATTTTAGTGGATTTAGGGTCGTAGGTTTGAACTACTGAAAGTGTTTGATATATCATGATGAGTGATTCTTGATTATTGATTCTAGTTTATGTGGATTTAGGGTTGTAAGTTTGAACTATTGAAAGTGTTTGATATATCTTGATTATTGATCCTTGATTATTGATTCTAGTTTAGTGGATTTATGGATGTTGCTTCTTGATTATTGATTGTTGACAATTGGTGTTGTTTAATATTATTGTTAATGAATAATGTTTGTGGCGCATTCCAATTATAGATGAAACTCTGCCAAAATTTCATAAAAAATCTTTATATATTATGGTTATTTGCTTCTGAAGTTTTAATTTATATTGTCGTACTGGTTTGTTTGTGAATTTTTGATAGATTTGCGCCAAACAACAACACATGTGCTCAGGAGATGACCAACGTCATCAAGCTGATGTATGACCATCCATGGCCGAGCTATAAGAAGATCCCCTCTGAGACCAGAGAGCAATGGTTTCAGAAGTGGGCGGTAAAAACTTAATATAGTCAAATCTTATTAGCTGGTTTATATCTTCTATTTTATTTAATACGATGTATTTTGATTAACTAATTTTAAAGTTTCTTTGTGCAGGTGAATTTTATATGGGACAAGAAGCATGATGCCCTCACCAGGAAGATATACGACCATCGAATGGGTAGGCAGCTGCAACAAATGTTGGAGGATGTATGTAAGAGGCACGACCACCTCACTTCCTGGCTTTGCCCAGAAATTAAGAAGGATCGGTACATTCAATGGGAGACTGATGAGGGGTTCAAACATCGGTGTCTCACAAACAGAGCTAACAGGGCATCAGCCAGGTCGTCCAAGTATACCGGCGGCTTAGCAACCTTCATGAAGGCTAAGGTCAGGCTGGTATGTAGCTTCTCTAATTTTGTTATTAACTTAGTTATATTCTTTGACATATCATTAGTAGGCATCCTAATATATTGTTTCAATGTACCATGTGTAATCGAAGTCGTTTGATCGCGATGCAACATTGGCGGAGACCTTCAAATGCACTTACACTTTGAAGGAGAACAAAGAGAGATTTGCTTATCAGCGGTCTATGGATCATTATTTGAGTAAACATTTGATCTTGTGATATAAAAATTTCAATTAACTGCACAACTATTGTCCTAATCAATAATAACATGTGTTACACAGGAGTTCTACACGTAGAGACTGGAGGCCGCAACTCAGCAATCTCAGCAAAGTGGGGAGGATGCAAGTGGCTCTATTGCTTCAGTCGTCAATCCCGGTGGTTTGGCGTGAGACCACCTCAGAGCCGTACAAGAACCACGTATACGAGCTGGTTTTTTTTTTTTGCCAGCAGTGACGATCGGATTTCTATCGGTAAAGAAATTCACAAATATAATTGCGCTGTAGGTATAGTTTCTAAACCAACAGAGAATTCTTTCGTACAAAAGTTTTGTTTGTCACTTAAGCAAACCCAATAAAAATAAATAACCTAAGTATTCAAACCTCGGGTCGTCTTCTCAAGGAATTGCAGGGAAGTATGATTTATTATTGGTTATGGAAAACAGTTTTTTTTTTGGATTTTTGAAATAAGGAACAAGTAATTTAAATGACAAGAAAAATAAATTAATAATTAAGAAAACTCTTGGCAAGGTATAAAAATTAGAAGTCCTATCCTAGTTATCCTTATCGATTGTGATGAGAATTGCTCGTTGCTCCCACTTAGTCAACCTCTAACTATGAAGGTGAGTGGATAAATCAATATGAATCCTCAAGTCCTAGTCAATTCCCAACGAAAGACTTGAGTTAGTGGAATTCAAGTCAATTAGCAACTTCCAATTATCAATCAACAAAAGAGTTTGATAACTCAAGAGTCTCTAATTACTCAACCAAAGCCAAAAGGAGAAAAATCCAAATTATTTATATCATAAATAAAAGAAACAAATCATAGATCTGAAATACCTCAAAAATTCATTAAATAGAAAATCCAAATCTAACATGAAGAGTTCATAAGCCAATTTGACAACATAAGTCATGAATAAATAAAATCATTAAAGTATCTAAAAGTATAAGAGAAGTCAAAATAAAGGAATATTGAACCTGGTATGAAGAAACAATCCTAATAACTAAAAGAAATCCTAATCCTAAAACCTAAGAGAGAGGAGAGAACCTCTCTCTCTAAAAACTACATCTAAATTATGAAAAGTGAATTATGAGTCGTCTAAATTCTTCCCTTATGAATGGACGCATTCTCCCACTTTATAGCCTCTAATATGTATTTTCTGGGCCGAGAATTGGGTCAAAAACAGCCCAGAATTTGCTGGTTATGAAATCAAACACGCTGATTTTCGTCACTGCGACGCGTCCGCGTGGAGCACGCGTTCACGTCGCCTATCTGTACAGTCACTATGGTAAATTAGGCTCCGTTTGGTTTGTGTATGTACTAAGACAGAGACATTAAGACATAGACACTTGAGACATAGACATTCAATATTTGTATTTATGTATGATGTTTGCATATAATGAACATGATATTAGTGTAGTGTCTAATGTTATGTTTGGTTAATAAAACACAAGAACACTACATAATTAGAATGACTATTTTGCCCTCCTAATTTAAATTAAAAATTCAATAATTAAGAAAAAAAAAAGCCAGAGAGGCAGAGCCCCAAATTGATTCCAAGTTTCTACTTTGTCCCTCTAACCTCAAGCCCCCAGAAATCTCCCTCTTGTGCGATCTCCTTCTTCGCGGTGCTCTTCCCTCGTGTGCGATCCCCTAGTTCGCGGTGTTCTTCTTCTTCTTCTTCTTCTTCTTCTTCTTCTTCTTCTTCTTCTTCTTCTTCTTCTTCTTCTTCTTCTTCTTCTTCTTCTTAATTGTTGGTCTTAATTATTGCAAGTGTATTTGATAGGTTCCGTTACGAGAGGGAAAGAAGAAGGCGGCTCATTGATGAAAAGCCTGTGTTGAATTAGCGTCGAAGAAGAAGCCGTTTCCTCTGCGTTTGGCAGGTATCTACCATACCCATTCATAATATTTACAGCTTATACTATATTTTTAAGAGTTAGGAGTTTGCAATTTAGGGTTTAAGGTTTACCACATTTTGGGAATACGGTGCTTGAAATATCTAGCTGCTGTAATTTTGGGAATACGGTGCTTAAAATAGTAGTAATTGAAAAAATTTACTTATGAAACTTTACAAATTAGTGGATACTTTAGTCGATACTTTTGATATATTTAGAATTTTATGGTGATCAATTGTTGTGATGATAGTTCGTTGGGCTTAACTTGGTAAGTGCTTCATAGGATGGAATATTTCTTCTTCTTGTTTTTTTTTTCCTTTTGTTTTCTGCTGCAATGTAATCAATGCAGAAATAACACTTGAACGACAGCATGTACAAGTTATTCATAAATTCATTTATCTTGGTGAAACAACCACACATGAAAGTTAGGGTTTGCTTTGCTTGTTGTGTACTGTGTTCAACCGATTGATGGCTTCAACATCTGTCCACTTGTTTGTGTTGTTATTTTTCTTGTTTTCATATGGCGAAGAGCAATTAACTATAGTTGTTGGCCTGATTTGCGTCAATACTCAGTATTGCAATTCTTAATGCTTTGCAATTACAAATATCCATATTTTAATTTTGATCTAAATATATTTAAGTATTTAGCTTATAATGCTGAGTAGATTGAAGTGTTTAGGTGACATCTTGAAAGATGCATTATATATTGATATTAGGCTTCATGTTATTGATGCTTTTTATTATTTATTATTGTTGGAAATGTTGATGAAATCCATATTTATAATCCATCCATTTACCAGTGAATTCATGCTAATACTTTGAGAATAGAAATTGGTGTTTAAGCTATATGCTTTTTCGTGGTAATGCATTTAGCTTAAGCTGTCTCTTATTTCAATCTTTGAATGTGTTTATTGAATTTCTTTTTGCAGGAAATATTTGTGTCTGCTATCAAAGGATCGGGCAGTTATGAACAGCAGCAGAAATGGTTGGCTTTGGCCTATAAGATGCAAATAATTGGTTGGTATGCACAAACAGAACTTGGTCATGGATCAAATGTTGAACGGCTTGAGACAACTGCAACTTTGGAATAAATATTACTTTATCAAGTTGTAATTTTTTTCAATTATGTGGCACTGTATTTGTACAATGAACACTTGAGAAACAATAGCATAAGAGTTCCATTGGTATAGTTTTAGGATTCAACACAATTGTATGATTGAAAATTATATGAATTGAAAATTGAATGAAAAGTGGTTTCTTTGAAATTTAATTTGGCCTGTTGTTTGCTTTCAGCAATGAGTATTTGAAGTATATTTTGTTTGCATTGCACCAATATGTAACTGGAGAATTTGAAACTCAAGCTGTAAACATCATGTATGAAATCAATACAGGAAGTACAGTATTTTACTGTACCTAAAAATTGATTCAAATTTTGCAGAAGTGCACAATTTTGTTGTGCAAAAGTAAGCTGCACAATTAAAATTCAACTGTACCTAAGTGCAGAAAATTAACAAACAGAATACAGAAATTAATTTTAAATATGCAGAAGTAAATAACTTTAAAGACAAAATTACACAATACATTCGAAAATTGACAACAGAATTACAGAATTTGATTGCAATAATGCATAATTGCACAGTATAAAATGTAAATTTGCATAATATAATTAATAAACACCTAAGACATAACTTAGGTGCATAAACCAAAATATCAACACATATTTTTGCAGATTACAAATAAAAGTCAATTCATGCATAAATTAGGTGCATATATAGCTAATGCACTTTATAATACAACAATTACCTAAACCCTGTTCAATTATAGCAAAGTACCCACAGTATTTAGCAATAGACCTTAATAAGATAACAACTAATTAAACCAACAACACTAATAATAGCTAAAAGTTTTCCATTATATCTCGTACGAATGCTGCCTTTTCCTCGTCCAAACTCCAAAAGGTTGCCTTCAATTCCGAATTCTATACAAATTTCTTTGCAACTTGCACAATCTCTATTGTGTCAAAGCCAAGACTCTTTAAAGTTCTGCCCAGATTCACTTGGTCATTTACCCCACTCATTGCATTTGCTAGTACTTGCACATGCTTTCCTTGATCTTCTACTGCGGACTTAAAAGTTTCAGCCAAGTTTGATAGGATTGCAGCATCATTGGTTTTCTTAGTTGCAGATTGACGTCCTTGATTTCTCTCACTTGATGAAGCAAAAGAAGTCGAGAAGGTGTTGGGTAATTCACTCTTAGCAGCCCCTAAATCCTCCATGTCAATATCTTCGCTGCCTAATCCCAAGCCACCAGCTGTGGCTGCAGCAAATGTAGATCCCGGAGTAACATCTTCTTCAGCATCTTTGTCACTGCATGCTTCAACACCGATAGCTCTATCCTTACCAAAAATATTGCCAAGACGTTCAAACAAAGGAAACGGCTTGCCGGGAGTGTAGAGGGTGACGTTGCGACCCTATACCATAAACCAACGTCAACATTAATAAACATAGCAAAAATGAAATTCAGATTTGTAAATTTAAAAATCTTGCAAGAAGATTGATTAAAAACGAAAAACATACCTTTCCCCAAGCTTCCAATACTTGCTTGCTATCGACTTCAACACACATTTTTTTCCGAATTCCATCCAAAGCCGCTACAACCCAACATCTCAGCCACATACATATATTTTTCTTTTAGTCGCTTGTGTTTATTTCTGATGTGCTTCACAATGAGGCCACATCCAGGAAACTTCTCATTCATCTTATCTGCCAGCTTTTGAAATGCCCCGGGTTTAAATTGACCGACATCCGCCCTCTTGCCTTCAACAACCAATTCCTCCATAAAGACCACAAATTGTTCAGTTTCCTGTTCAGTCCACTGACGAGGTATGGAAGCCATTGATGCTGGATAATGTAGTTGCACAATAAAGGAAAAAGAGCACCAGACCAACGGAATTACTATCGGAATTATAAATCAGTTACAGCAGAATCTTTATCAGCATTACAACAGACTTACAATAATAGCAACTACAGAATAAATATCAAGTGACTAGCAGAATTTTAGCAAATTAATAGTGGCTAGCAGATTTGTAACAGAGTAACACTACAATAAATTAACAATTGTAACAGAATTTAAATGATCACTAGTAGAATATCAACATAATTCAACAATTTCAACCAAATTAGAACACAACTAATTAAACCTAGTATGAAAATACATTACGCCTTAGAAAAACTCAAACAATTTCAAGAGAAACAATTTATAGTACATGACAATTGCAGATATGATAAAACTAGGAAAAATTTGAAACTCTACGCTCCATGTTCTCCTCTCCATATTTTCCACATCTCAGTTGCTAAGTCCTCACGCCATTGAGTTCACTCATGGCTACTTTCCACAGCATCAATTACGTCGGCTTCATCAACAACAGTGTCATCTCCAACGGGTATATGCTCCAGTAAAAGAGTTGCATCTTTTTTAGGATCAACATCCATGTTCATACGAATAAAATTTTGTAACAAACAACACACAATAATAATGTGGCTTTGGATTCTAATTGGATAGAATGAGGGGCTTCGTAGAATTGCCCATCTCTTCTTAAGCAGCACAAAGAACCGCTCAATCACATTCCTAGCCGATGAATGCTTCTTTTTAAATAACTCTAGACGATTTTGTGGTGCACGATGACCTTGAGTCCACTCATTGATATGATACCGGACATTTCTATAAGGAGATAAAAATCCTCTACCATTGGTATAGCCAGTGTCCACTAAATAATAAGACCCTAAAATGGAAGGATGGAAAAATTATAAGGGGTATATCGTAATTCCTTAATAGATAGCTAATGCACTTATCAAGAGATTAATTTAAACATACCAACAGGTATTTTCAATCCATTACGTCGAGTAATGGCATCTCTAAGTACCCTTGAATCAGATGCCAATCCTTCCCAACTGCTAAGGACATAGACGAAATTCATGTTCCGATTACAAACTCCTAAGACATTGGTGGATATTCTAGATTTTCTTGTCCGATACCTAGATTTATCACTCTTGGGGACTGTGACATCTATGTAAGTACCATCTAATGCTCCTAGACAACCCTATCAAATGGACAAAACAAAATAGTTATTATATACAAATAAAGTTGACCAATACAAATTTAAAGTTTATGCAACACCTTACCTTAAACCATTTCTATCTGGGATCTATAGAATCCTCTGGTACAGGGTCTGCCTTTGCAAATAACACACTTTGGACACGCAAAACTGAACCTAACACCTTATGAAAATACCTACTAACAGTTTCACCAGACCTATAAAACCTAACTTGTTCACTGCGATTTTTGGTATGATGAGCTAATATAATCAAGAAAGTTGCTACTTGCTCGCCTATGCCAACATGACCATCATCATCTAACCCACCTTGAACTTGTAGCAATTCACACAAATTAGCAAATACATTCAAACTCATTCTTAACTTCCATATGCAATTTCTATCTCCACCCGCCCCAATGATGTTGTCTAATGCATCTCGCCTTAATGGCAATGTGTTCACTCTTCGCCCAATTGAAGAATGACCCTTCCTTCTATTCCTAATATACATATATAAAGTAACTAAAAGAAACAACATCATTGTGTCAGATTGCGTTCTCATGATCCAGTAATATCCAACACATAGCTTAATTTGTTCAGAACGATCCATCATCACTTCCTAAGAAACAATAAAAAATAAATGCATAAAAATAAAATAAATTCTAAAACCCAGTTTGACAACACTCAAGAGTAAACTTTTTTTATCATTTTAATTAAACTACAAGTAGAGAAAACACCCATTACATAATCACATACTCATATTAGCAAGCTAACAGTTTTTGATACATAAATGGAGAACTCTTAATTTATTACAGTTGCTAATGTTTTCTGCACTATAAATCGAAAATAAAATTCAAGGTAAAAATATACTAATAAATATCAAAACTAAGCAATCAACCAGCTGGCTCAGATTCCATGAACAAAACAACAAATAAATTATTGGGATCTAATTAAATATAAGTCATCAAGTGGAGATACACAATGCTCCATTATGATAACAAGTTTACAATTGGGACTAAGTACAAGAAGCTCTCACATGGACTCAAATTCATAATTTTAAAACATCAAACTGATTCAAATTGAACCATAATACTATGACATTATCTTTTTATTTGTTACCATCACTTATAATTTATTTTATTGACTAAATCAGAGAAAACAAGATAACCCAACATAATACTTCAGCTAAACTCTAAACATAATACTCCAACCGAACCCCATTAAAAATATATATCCAAAACAGAAGATTACCCAACATATAAGTGTTAAAAAAATGGATATCCAATACAGCAACATACAAATACAATATACATACAAACAAGAAGATTACGATTATTTCAAACCTTGAGCTGAGCTTTCTATCACATATGAAGGAGAAAGATTGTGATAAAACAATAAAAAGCTTCAGCACATCGAACAACACATACAAGTGAAGAAGATTTACAAAGCTGCAAAAGCGAGAAAACAGAGGAGAAGAGGTTACAACTAGTTAGGGTTTGTGAAAAGGAGAAGGAGATTTTCATAGAATAACAACAAGTTTCACAAAATCAACCAACGCATACATACAATGGAGAATCCACGAAGGTTCAGAAAAACAAATGACAAGGGCTGAGAACTGATTAGGGTTTGTAAATAGAGAAGGAGATATTTGGAATTTTAAAAAATTGATGAGGATAAAATGGTCCAAAAATAAAATTTCAAATCTGTGTCCAAGGCTTTTGTTCCGTGTCTTACCATTTTATTGAGACACTAAAAACATGTATACTGTGTATGCTTATGGGTATGCGTGTATCTCCAATTTTTGTGTCTCACTAACCAAACGCCAGACACGTTCTACCGTGTCTATGTCTTGCCCAGACAGACACACTAACCAAATGCAGTGTTATATATCAAATTGAAGCCCCAGACGTTAGCTTTCCAACGCAACTAGAACCGCCTCATTTGGACCTCTGTAGCTCAAGTTATGACCGTTTGAGTGCGAAGAGGTCAGGCTGGACAGCTTAGCAACTTCTTCAACTTCTTGTATTCCTTCCACTTTTGTATGCTTCCTTTCCATCCTCTGAGCCATTCCTACCCTATAATATCTGAAAACACTTAACACACATATCAAGGCATCGAATGGTAATAAGAGAAGATTAAACATATCAAAATTAAGACCAAAGAAGCATGTTTTCAATCATAGCACAAAATCAGGAAGGAAAACGTAAACTCATGCAAATCACATGAATAAGTGTATGAAAGATTGATAAAATCCACTCAATTGAACACAATATAAACCATAAAATAGTAGTTTATCAACCTCCCCATACTTAAACATTAGCATGTCCTCATGCTAAGCTTAAGAGAGCTCAAAAGAGTGAAGGGGAATGGTAAAATATATGAGATGCAATCCTATCTATATGAATGTAACTAAATGTGAAATGCTTCTACTTACTTGGTTAAAAGTAAATAAGTTCTCCAAGACAAATATGAATCAAATTCCATTAATTCAAATTACACAATAAAAAGCAAGTAAACTTGTAAGAAGATAGCTCATGAAAGCAGGAAACATAGAATTAAGCATTGAACCCTAACTGGTAGTGTATATCACTCTAGTCTCTCAAGTGTATAGGGTAATTCACTCTACTCTTCTCTAATCATGTTTTCTAAACTTTGTTCTTCATCTAACCAATCAACAAGTATTTAGCATACCAATGCAAACATCATGAGGTCTTTTCAGGGTTGTAATGGGGTTGAGGTAAAGGTAAGGATGTATATATAAGGCTAAGTGAGCTAACAAAGTGAATCCTTGATTAGTCTAAGATCTCACATAACATACACACTTTATATAATTTCAAAGTTCTTTACCTAGCTACCCAAATTTTTCCACTTTTGTATTACATGCTCATGCACCAAATTTATTTTTTACTTTTGTCCCATGTGTATTGGTTCTTTTTATTTTGCATTGGGGTAATTTTTGTATCCCCTTATTTAATTACTTAATTTTTTTTAAATCTCAATGCACATGGTAATTTAATTATTTTAATTTCACATGAGCATGCTTTCCAAATTTTGAAATAACTTATTCAATTTAATTCTCTTTTTTCCTATCATCCCATGTTCCCATAAAATTCTCCATACTTAAATTATACACAATATCTATCTTAAGCTTACCAAGGATTCAACTTGGGATTTTTAATTTGTTTTTCTGCTTAAGGCTAGTAATGTGGTTATAAAATAGAAGAGGGGGTCAAAAAGTCTCAAGGGGGCTAACAAAGGTGATTGAAAGGGTATGCTATTTGGGATAAGTGAGCTAATAATCAAATGATGGCCTCAATCATATGCAAGCATGTAAATACACTAAATAATGGACATATAGAATGAAACAAAGAAAAGATTACAATTATAGAGAAGAAAACACACAAGAATAAAAATTTATGGTTAAATAATGTAACCATGTAAATAAGCTAAAAATCTCACAGGTTGTGTGTTCTTTGGCTCAAAATCCATGTTCCAAATACAACTTCAAACAAATTTAACACAAAAGTTTTGATTTAAATTAGTGAAATTTTTCAAAAATAGGGCCTTAAAAAGAAACTCATTACTTTAACCAAGCAGTAGCTAAATACATAAAATCAAACAAACATGCAAATGCAACAATGTACTAAATAAAATAAAACATTGGTGTTGAGAAGAAAATAACTAACCCGTGGAGATCGGTATCGACCTCCCCACACTTAAAGGTTGCACTGTCCTCGGTGCATGCTAAGATGTACAAGTGGACGGGATGCTCCAACTGATGCCTTTCTCTATAGATTGTGCAGATTGACTTGCCTGTCTCCCCAAATAGAAGTTCTTCCAGTTCTCTTCCCGGTGGCCATCCTGAAAAAAGAGAAAAGGGAAAAAAATAACCCAAAAACAAAGATTGGAAACAAATAAAATATGGTTGGGTTAATGCCAAATAATGAGGGTCTCAAGTACATGGTAGCTACAACATGCAATTGAGAGAACAATAGAAGCTCATGGCATATCAATAGTGCAAGAATTGCAACAAAGGGGCAAAGAGTGTGGGTAATGCAAGATAGTATAAGCTCATGTCAATGCAAAATGAATACAAGGATCAGAAAAGATTGACATTGACAGAAGAATAATATCACCAACATTGTAAAACAAGTCACTAAGTACCAAAATAATACCAAAAAAGATACAACAATTGAATAAGAGAATTTAACACCAACGGAAAAATAATAAATTTTAAAAAAAATATGCACAAAATTAAAATGCAATGAATGAAAGTATGCAAATATATTAAATAAAATAGAATGAAAGTGAAGAAAGACGAGAAGTTAAAGAGATGAAAAAGAAGAAAGCAAGAAAGAAGGAAGAAAAGATAGAAGAAATTAGGATTAGAAAAGAAAAGATAAGATAGTTGGGGCTGATCTGGATAATCTGTGCGATGCAGGCGACGCGAACGCGTGAGTGACGCGGTCACGTGGTGTGCGATAAGGTCAGGTGACGCGGATGCATGAGTCACGCGATCACGTGGCCTGATTTGTGTGATTGGCGCGAGTGCAGCCTCGCGTTCACGCAACTCTCTGTTTCAAACTCATTTTGCCAAAAATCTGGGTGACGCGTTCGCGGGGGTGACGCGATCGTGTGAATGGTCATTTTTGAAAAACGATGCGGACGCGTGAATGGCCAGTTAGTCTCTCTTCTACAGTAGAACTGCAAGTTCCATGGACTTTCAATGGAAGATCCACATCAGTTTATAGCTAAGTTCTTGCTAATATGTGATACTGTAAAAACCAATGGAGTAAATCCTGAGGTTTATAAGCTTATGCTCTTTCCCTTTGCTGTAAGAGATAGAGCTAAGACATGGTTAGAAACCCAATCTAGAGAGAGTCTTGACTCTTGGAAAAAGCTGGTTAATACTTTTCTTGCTAAATTCTTTCCCTCTCAGAGGATGAGAAAAATTAGAGTGGATATTCAAACCTTCAGACAAAGAAAAGGTGAATCTCTCTATGAGGCTTGGGAAAGATACAAGTAACTGGTCAGGAGATGTCCTCCTGACATGCTCTCGGAATGGTCCATCATAGGCATGTTCTATGATGGCTTGTCTAAGATGTTCAAAATTTCATTGGACAGCTCTGCAGGTGGATCTCTTCACTTGAAGAAAACGCTTGTAGAAGCTAGAGAACTCATTGAGATGGTTGCTAACAACCAGTTCATGTACACTTCTGAAAGGAATCCTGTAAACCATGGAACCTCTCAGAAGAAAGGAGTTCATGAAGTTGAAACTCTAAATGCCATCCTGGCTCAAAATAAGATCTTGACTCAGCAAGTCAATATGATCTCCCAGCATCTGACTGGAATGCAAATGCAACTGGTAGTAATCAGGAAGCTTCTTCTGAAACAGAAGCTTATGATCCTGATCAACCCACCATGGAGGAGGTGAATTACATGGGAGAACCCTATGGAAACACTTCAACTCTTTATGGACGAACCATCATAATCTCTCATGGAAGGATCAACAGAAACATCAGTATGGTTTCAGTAACAACTAAGGTGGAAGGAACCAGAATAGGTTCAACAACAGACCACCATTCCCATCTTCTCAAGGGAACATAGAAACCTTTAAGCAAAGTCTTGTTGACTTAGTTATTCTGGTTTCCAGCCTCTCTAAGACCACTCATAGTTTCATCAATGAAACAAGGTCCTCCATTAGAAATTGGAGGTGCAAGTTGATCAACTGAACAAGAGGATCCCTGAGACTCCTCCAGACATTCTTTCTAGTAACACTTAGGTGAATCCAAGAGAAGAGTGCAAGGCCATAACCATGGAAGTGGAGGCTGAGCCTGAGGAGAATGGGGTGGCATTCAATGCCAGTGAAGAAGCCTTCACTGGGTGTTCAATGCCCAAAATGGCAGCAAGCCTGGCGTTAAACACCAGTGAGGAACCCCTCACTGGGCATTTAACACACATCCTAGCAGAAAAGCTGGCGTTGAACGCCAACTAGGGAGCACTAGCTGGGCGTTCAACGCCCAAACATATAGGCTTTCTGGCGCTGAATGCCAGTGAGGAACCCCTCACTGGGCGATCAACGCCCACTTACCCAGGGAAGCTGGCATTGAACGCCAGCAAGAACATCCCTGCTGGGCGTTCAACGCCCAGAAAGCTAGAGGGACTGGCATTTAATGCCAGTCAGGGTGGACAGCAAGGGCGTTCAATGCCCAATAAGCTAACAGAGCTGGTGTTGATCACCAGCCCAAGCACACTTTTTGAGTGCCTGAATCCCACTCAAGAACCCTCTAGCCCAAAACCAAAGGAAACCATAAAGACAATTGAGGTTCCCTTGAATGCACTTCTGTAGTGCATGAGTTCTTATGACTATTCATCCTTGGATGAGGATGAAGACACTAGGAAAGAGCAAGTTGCTCGTTTCCTAGGAGCTTTAATGAAGCTGAATACCAAGATATTTGGTACGAAGCCTCTAGAGGATGAACTCCACTACTCACCAAAGAACTCCATGCTTTGGTTCAGCAAGAGCTACCTCAGAAGCTTCCAGATCCTGGACGCTTTCTGATTCCTTGCACCATAGGCACCATGACCTTTGATAAGGCTCTGTGCGACCTAGGGTCAAGTATCAACCTCATGCCACTATCTGTAATGGAGAAGTTGGGAATTTTTGAGGTACAAGCTACACACATCTCATTAGAGATGGCAGACAAGACCATGAAGAAGCCATATGGCTTAGTGGAGGATGTCTTGGTTAAAATTGAAAACCACTACATTCCTGCAAACTTTATAGTCTTGGACATTGGAGAGGATGAGGATGACTCTGTCATCCTCGAAAAACCTTTTCTAGCCTCAGCCAATGCCATTATTGATATGGATAAGGGAGAATTAACCCTGTAATTAGGGGAGGATCACACCTTATTCAAGATGCCTCATCCCAATTCTCCCTCTAAAAGAGAGATACCTGTGCAACACTTAGTGTGCCAACCCTCTCTTTCTATGCAGAGCTCTGCAGAGCCCCAAACATCAATTCTAAGTTTAGTCTTGGGCAGCCATCAACAAGCTCTAGGCACAAAGGTACTAAAAAGAAAGTACCTAAAGGCTGGAAGGACAAGAAAGTCCCAACTAAAAGCCTCTCACCTGGCATGAGAGTTGTCTTCACTAAGAAGCCAGTCTTACTACATACAGTGAGTCATGTCCTATCTTTAGAGCATGTAGAGCTCATTCATGAGAGGATAGGAAGAAAATTCAATGTCAGGGGCAAAAATTTGAGCCCATACTCACCTCCGTAAGGAGCTAAAGGTCAAGCTAGTGACGTTAAAAGAGTGCTTGTTGGGAGGCAACCGAACCTTAATTAATTATTTATTTATTTTCTTTTATTTTGTTTTGTTTTTCTTTTAGAGTCATGATCATATGCATCAGTTAAGAGACAGAGTTCACAGTAGTGAAAACAGAACACTCCGAATAGAGTGTTAAAGTTGAACGCCAGCTAGGGTATCCCTGCTGGGCGTTTGACGCCCCCATGGGCAGCATTGCTGGCGTTGAACGCCAGCCAAGGAGTAGCCCCTAGGCGTTCAAACGCCAATGTAGAGAAGCAGGGAATCTGGATTCCCTAGCCTTTCAGCACTAGTGGATCCCACAACATCTTTCAACTACCCCACTTACTTTCACACTTCCCTATAAACCCTAGCCCAATCACATCCATACCACTTCCCCATGACCATCATAACTCCCACCAACCCTCACCCACTTCAAAATCAAATTTTCCACCCAAAACCCACCCTATGGCCGAAACCTAACATACCCCCATCCTATAAATACCCCTCTCCATAACCCTTCATGCACCCACCTCTCATCCCTTTACACACCCCATAAGGCCGAGTCCTCTCTCTCCCTCTCCCTCCTTCTATTTTCTTCTTCTCCTACTCCATTCTTCTATTTCCTTTATTTTTACTCAGGGATGAGCAAAGGTTTAAGTTTGGTGCTGGAAAAGCATAGCTTTTTTTTCCATTACCATTCATGGCACCCAAGGTTGGAGACTCCCCTAGAAAGAGGAAAGGAAAGGCAGTAACCACTCCCTCTGAATCTTGGGAGATGGAGAGATTCATCACCAAAGCTCATCAAGGCCACTTCTATGATGTAGTGGCTGAGAAGAGAGTGATCCCTGAGGTCCCTTTCAATCTCAAGAAGAATGAGTATCTGGAAATCCGAAGAGAGATCCGGAGAAGATGTTGGGAAGTTCTAACCAATCCCATTCAGGATGTTGGGATTCTCATGGTGCAAGAGTTCTATGCTAATGCATGGGCTACCAAAAACCATGACACTAGTGTGAACCCAAATCCAAGGAATTGGATCACCATGGCCCAAGGAAGAATCTTAGATTTCAGCCCAGAAAGTGTGAGGTTGGCGTTCAACTTGCCTCTAATGCAAGGAGATCCTCATCCTTACACTAGGAGAGTCAACTATGATCAGAGATTGGATCAAGTACTCTCAAATATTTGTGTAGAAGGCGCACAGTGGAAAAGGGATTCCCAAGGCAAGCCCATTCAACTAAGAAGGGCTGACCTTAAACCCAAAGCTAGAGGATGGTTGGAATTCATCTAAAGATCCATTATCCCTACTAGCACCGGTCAGAAGTGACCATTGTCAAAGCCATCATGATTCATTGCATCATGATTGGAGCTGAGGTGGAAGTACATGAGGTGATTCCTCAAGAATTGTACAAGGTAGATGAGAAGCCTCACACCAATGCAAGGTTAGCATTTTCATACCTCATCTGTCATCTATGTAATTCAGCTGGAATTGTCATAAATGGAGACATCTCCATTGGGGAGGATAAGCCCCTCACTAAGAAGAAAATGGAGCAAACTAGAGAGCATGCACAAGAGCCTGTGCAATCGCCTCAGTATGAGATCCCTAAGATGCCTCAAGGGGTGTATTTTCCTCCCCAGAGCTATTGGGATCAATGGCAAACTTCTCTTTGAGAATTGAGCACTAACATAGAGCAATTGAAGATGGAGTATCAAGAGCATGCTACCACCCTCAATGAAATAAGAGAAGACCAAAGAGAATGAATCCATCAAGGAGGAGCACTAGGCGCCACTATTAAAGGTGGATTTGTTCTCTTTTACACCCCTTTCCTGTTATTTATTTTTCTATTTTTTGTCTATTTTATTATTTGTTCTCTTGTTCTAGTTGCATGATCATTTGCATTGATGTCATAAAAGTTGTAAAATGTTCCATATATCTCTCACCTTGCTTAAAATGAAAATTTTATTTGAAAGAATTGAGAGATGCATGAATTTCAAGTTTAAAATAAGAGTAGTTTAATTACGTTGATGTGGTGTCATTGCTTTTGTTTTCTGAATGTATGATTGAACAGTGCATATTTAAAGTTGTAACTTTAGAATGTTAGCTCTTGAAAGAATAAGGAAAAAGGAAAAGTATTATTGGTAATCTGAAAAATCAATAAAATTATTCTTGAAGCAAGAAAAAACAGCAAAAAGAAAAAAAAAGCTTGCATGCGAAAAAAAAGTGGCAAAAAATAAAAAGAAAAAAATGGAAAAAGCAAGTATAAAAAGCCAATAGCTCTTTAAACCAAAAAGCAAGAGCAAAAAGCTAGTAACCCTTTAAGCCAAAAGGCAAAGGTAAAAGGATCCAAGGCTTTAAGCATCAATGGTTAGGGGGCCCAAAGGAATAAAATCATGGCCTAAGCGGCTCAAACAAAGCTGTCCCAAATCATGTGCTTGTGGCGTGAAAGTGTCAAGTGAAAAAGCTTGAGACTGAGCGAATAAAGTCGTGGTCCAAAGCAAAAAAGAGTGTGATTAAGAACTCTAGACACCTCTATCTGGGGACTCTAGCAAAGCTGAGTCACAATCTGAAAAGGTTCACCCAGTTAAAGTGTCTGTGGCATTATTGTATCCGGTGGTAATACTGGAAAACAAGGTGCTTAGGGTCACAGCCAAGACTCTAAAAGCTATGTTCAAGAATCAAAATAAGCTTAACTAGGAGAGTCAATAATATCATCTAGATTCTAAGTTCCTAAAGATATCAACCATTCTAAGTTTCAATGGATAGCGAGATGCCAAAACTATTCAAAAGCAAAAAGTTACTAAGTCCCGCTCATCTAATTATAACTAAGCTTCATTTAAAACTTTGAAATTTATTGTATCTTAATTTTTTTTATCCTACTATGTTTTTAGTTGCTTGGGGACAAGCAACGGTTTAAGTTTGGTGTTGTGATGAGCGGATATTTTATACGCTTTTTGACATTATTTTCATATAGTTTTTAGTGTGTTTTGTTTAGTTTTTATTAAGTTTTTATAGGTTTTAGTGTTAAATTCACATTTTTTGATTCTACTAAGAGTTTTTGTGTTTTTGTACAATTTCAGGTATTTTCTGGCTAAAATTGAGGAGCTGGAGCAAAAGTTTGATTTAGAGACAAAGAAAGCACTGCAGATGCTGTCCAGATCTGATCTGCCTACACTCGGAAGAGTTTTTATGGAGTCACAGAAGTCTAAATAGAGCACTCTCAACGGCCATGAAAAGTTGACTTTCAGAGCTTTCCAACAATCTATAATAGTTCATACCTTGCTTTGGATTAGAAGGTCCAAAACTGGCGTCCAATCCCAGCTTCCTGCCCCCTTCCTGGCGTCCGGCGCCCAAAAGCAGAAACCAGCATCCAAACGCCAAATGAGGACCCCCTAGCAGGCGTTCCATGCCCAAGAAATTTCATATCACATGGATCTCATCAAAGCTCAGCCCAAACACTTACCAAGTAGGCCCCAGAAGTGGATTTTAGCACAAAAAAAACTATTTTACCCTTACTAGTCATCTGTTTAATATTTTGCATAATTATTCAGACATCATCTAGGACTTTATGATATTTTCGAGTTTTACTTTGTATTTTACCTTCACTATGAGTTTCTAAACCTCCTAGGTTGATGGAAGGAGCCCTGCTGAGTCCTATGAATTAATAAAAGTACTACTGTTTCTCTTCGATCTGTGTTTGATTAATACTAAGATGTATATTCATTCTTCATCAATATGAATGCGTTGAACTGGCATAAGGTTATCACATTCAACATGGGTTCATGATGGACGAAATTGTGATAAAAGAGTTCCAGGAACTGTTAGAGAAGTTCACAACTCCGTTCAACTTAACCAGCAAGTGTACTGGGTCATCCAAGTAATACCTTACGTGAGTAAGGGTCGATCCCACAGAGATTTTTGGTATGAAGCAAGCTATGGTCACCTTGTAAATCTCAGTTAGGCAGATTAAATGGTTTATGATGAGTTCGAAAATTAATAATAAACAGAAAATAAAATAGGATAGAAATACTTATGTAAATCAATAGTGGGAATTTCAGATAGGCGGATGGAGATGCTGTGCTCGTCTTGAATCTCTACTTTCTTATTACATTCATCCAATCCTTCTTACTCCTTTCCATGGCAAGCTGTATGTAAGGCATCACTGTCGTCAATGGCTACTTTTCATCCTCTCGGGAAAATGGTCCTATGCGCTGTCACTGCATGGCTAATCGTCTGGAGGCATCACCCTTGCCGATGGCTACATCCCATCCTCTCAGTGAAAATGGTCCAAATGCTCTGTCACAGCACGGCTAATCATCTCTCGGTTCTCAATCAGGTTGGAATAGAATCCCTTGATTCTTTTGCGTCTGTCACTAACGCCCAGCCTTCAGGAGTTTGAAGCTCGTCACAGTCATTCAATACCGGAATCCTACTCGGAATACCACAGACAAGGTTAGACTTTCCGGATTCCCGGGATCCTACTCGGAATACCACAGACAAGGTTAGACTTTCCGGATCCCCATGAATGCCGCCATCTATCTAGCTTATACCACGAAGATTCTGTTGGGGAATCTAAGAGATATGCGCCCGACCTAGAGTAGAACGGAAGTGGTTGTCAGTCACGCGCGTTCATAGGTGAGAATGATGATGAGTGTCACGGATCATCACATTCATCAAGTTGAAGTGCAATGTATATCTTGGAATAAGAATAAAAGAGAATTGAATAGAAAGTAATGGTAATTGTATTGAAACTTGAGGTACAGCAGAGCTCCACACCCTTAATCTATGGTGTGCAGAAACTCCACCATTGAAAATACATAAGTGAAAGGTTCAGGCATGGCCGAATGGCCAGCCCCTTAAAACATGCTCAATGGCCTCCTAAGATGAAGAAATAAAACAAAACTGAGACCAAAGATGAAACGTGGTCAAAAGATCGAATGGTCAAAAGACGTCTAATACACTAGTAAAAAGTCTTATTTATACTAAACTAGCTACTAGAGTTTACATGAGTAAGTAATTGATGCATAAATCCACTTCCAGGGCCCACTTGGTGTATGTTTGGGCTGAGCTTGATCTATCCACAAGCTGAGGCTTTTCTTGGAGTTGAACGCCAAGTTATAACGTGTTTTGGGCGTTCAACTCCGGATCATGACGTGTTTCTGGCGTTTAACTCCAGACAGCAGCATGTACTTGGCGTTCAACGCCAAGTTACGTCGTCAATTTCCGAATAAAGTATGGACTATTATATATTTCTGGAAAGCACTGGATGTCTACTTTCCAATGCCGTTGAGAGAGTGCTATTTGGAGTTCTGTAGCTCCAGAAAATCTATTTCGAGTGCAGGGAGGTCAGATTCCAACAGCATCAGCAGTCCTTTTGTCAGCCTTTTTCAGAGTTTTGCTCAAGTCCCTCAATTTCAGCCAGAAATTACCTGAAATCACAGAAAAACACACAAACTCATAGTAAAGTCCAGAAATGTGATTTTAACATAAAAACCAATGAAAACATCCCTAAAAGTAGCTTGAACTTACTAAAAACTACCTAAAAACAATGCCAAAAAGCGTATAAATTATCCGCTCATCTGTTCATAGTGCGTCTTTCATTAGACAATGATGAACCACCAGCTTGAATATAGGTCTCTCAAACGGCTAATCCACGACTTCGTTGGGGACTTCTCAAGACATCAGTTCAGCCGATTTTCGGGAAGATTAGGGTCTTTGTGGTAGAGGCTTGAACCCAAGGTACATCATTCTCTAATCCGAAAGATCCGACCTTGTCTGTGGTGTTTTGAGTAGGATCATTAAGGAGAATGGACTGTACGAGCTTCACCCTCAATCAGAATGGATCCGCACTAAACTTGGCGTTCAGATCTGGGGGAGTATTGGCAGCTGCTCAAACCAATGTCAATCACATACAGCCTGCCATAGCAAAGAGAGCAGTAATACCAGAGTTAATTCATAAAGAAAAAGCAACTCCAATCCTCAACTATATCCTTAACGTATTAGCACCCTTTTATAATAATCCTAAATTCCATAATCCTGCAACCTTCTGATTCTGCCTGACTAAGACTTGCAAGATAACCACAGCTTGCTTCAAATCATAATCCTCGTGGGATTGACCTTGACTCGCTCAGGTATTACTTGGATGACCTAGTGCACTTGCTGGTACAGCTGTACAAAAGTGTGGGGATTCGTGCAAACCATGGCCTGTATAGCAGTAGCCATATTCTCTAACGCAGCCATAAAGTTCACTGGGTTGTTGTCGGTTGGTTTTGATTCCACATTACCTATCCTTCTTCTCCCACGACCATGTCCACGAGTCGCCATTCGGATCCTGTCCACACCAAATAATTGATATCAAGGTGATCAGTCTCAATATCTCAAGTCTAGTGCTTCAAAGTTCCAAAATCATGAGCATGAACAATTATGTTACATTAATTAGTTAGATATCCTAAGTAGCACATAAACTCAATTCAGAGAATGCTCATAAGTATAGTCAGTCTATCCCTCAGGCTCTACATGAACGAACTACTCTGATACTATAATGTAATATCCTACCACACAAAGCCTTACACGATAGTCATAAATCAGAGGTGGTGAGATATTACGACCTCTAAAGTAAAATACATACATATATAATTAAAGGAAAGAAATACAACTAGGAGCCTGTGAAGAAAGATAACAGAACAAAATCACATTACACTCGAAACGTTGAAAGTATAAAGCGTCAAAAAGGCACATAACAACACTAGTCTCGACTTACGAAGAGAAGGCTAGCTAAATAGTATAGTATAGCCCAAAAAGATACAAATATACATCCTATTTCTCCATAATCAACCTCTAAGAGGGATAGACAGTTACAATATACAAAAGTAGAGAACAACAACTTCTAAAGCAAAATGAAAAGTCCCAAAAGACAGTCTTCACTTCCGAGAGCAAACCAGCACACTCAACGAGGTGCATTACGTCCTACATCTGTATAACAAACAATTCCTAAATCAAGTGAGAACCAAAAGGTTCCCAGTAGGGTAATAATTCTAAATAGATATAATGTAAAAAGATATGAAATTATTCTTGAAGCAAGAAAAAATAGCAAAAAGAAAAAAAAAGCTTGCATGCGAAAAAAAAAGTGGCAAAAAATAAATAGAAAAAAAATGGAAAAAGCAAGCATAAAAAGCCAATAGATCTTTAAACCAAAAGGTAAGAGCAAAAAGCTAGTAACCCTTTAAGCCAAAAGGCAAAGGTAAAAGGGTCCAAGGCTTTGAGTATCAGTGGTTAGGGGCCCAAAGGAATAAAATTCTGGCCTAAGCGGCTCAAACAAAGCTGTCCCAAACCATGTGCTTGTGGTGTGAAGGTGTCAAGTGAAAAGTTTGAGACTGAGTGGATAAAGTCATGGTCCAAAGCAAAAAAGAGTGTGCTTAAGAACTCTAGACACCTCTATCTGGGGACTCTTGCAAAGTTGAGTCACAATCTGAAAAGTTCACCCAGTTAAAGTGTCTGTGGCATTATTGTATCCGGTGGTAATACTGGAAAATAAGGTGCTTAGGGTCACGGCCAAGACTCTAAAAGCTATGTTCAAGAATCAAAATAAGCTTAACTAGGAGAGTCAATAATATCATCTAGATTCTAAGTTCCTAAAGATGTCAACCATTCTAAGTTTCAATAGATAGTGAGATGCCAAAACTATTCAAAAGCAAAAAGTTACTAAGTCCCGCTCATCTAATTATAACTAAGCTTCATTTAAAACTTTGAAGTTTATTGTATCTTAATTTTTTTATCCTACTGTGTTTTTTTAGTTGCTTGGGGACAAGCAACGGTTTAAGTTTGGTGTTGTGATGAGCGAATATTTTATACACTTTTTGGCATCATTTTCATATAGTTTTTAGTGTGTTTTGTTTAGTTTTTATTAAGTTTTTATAGGTTTTAGTGTTAAATTCACATTTTTGGATTCTACTAAGAGTTTTTGTGTTTTTGTCAATTTCAGGTATTTTCTGGCTGAAATTAAGGAGCTGGAGCAAAAGTTTGATTCAAAGACAAAGAAAGCATTGTAGATGCTGTCCAGATCTGATCTGCCTACACTCGGAAGAGTTTTTTGGAGTTACAGAAGTCCAAATAGAGCACTCTCAACGGCCATGAAAATTTGACTTTCAGAGATTTCCAACAATATATAATAGTTCATACCTTGCTTCGGATTAGAAGGCCCAAAACTGGCATCCAACGCCAGCTTCTTGCCCCCTTCCTGGCGTCCGGCGCCCAAAAGCAGAAACCAGCGTCCAAACGCCAAATGAGGACCCCCTAGCTGGCGTTCCATGCCCAAGAAATCTCATATCACATGGATCTCATCAAAGCTCAGCCCAAACACTTACCAAGTAGGCCACAGAAGTGGATTTTAGCACCAAAAAAACTATTTTACCCTTACTAGTCATCTGTTTAGTATTTTACATAATTATTCAGACATCATCTAGGACTTTATGATATTTTCGAGTTTTACTTTGTATTTTACCTTCACTATGAGTTTCTAAACCTCCTAGGTTGAGGGAAGGAGCCCTGCTGAGTCTTATGAATTAATAAAAGTACTAATGTTTCTCTTCGATCGGTGTTTGATTAATACTAAGATGTATATTCATTCTTCATCAATATGAATGCGTTGAACTGGCATAAGGTTATCACATTCTACATGGGTTTATAGTGCGTCTTTCATCGGACAATGATGAACCACCAGCTTGAATATAGGTCTCTCAAACGGCTAATCCACAACTTCGTTGGGGACTTCTCGAGACATCAGTTCAGCCGGTTTTCGGGGAGATTAGGGTCTCTGTGGTAGAGGCTAGAACCCAAGGTACATCATTCTCTTATCCAAAAGATCCGACCTTGTCTATGGTGTTTTGAGTAGGATCATTAAGGAGAATGGACTATACGAGCTTCACCCTCAATCAAAATGGATCTGCACTAAACTTGGCATTCAGATCTGGAGGAGTATTGGCAGCTGCTCAAACCAGTGTCAATCACATACAGCCTGCCATAGCAAAGAGAGTAGTAATACCAGAGTTAATTCAGAAAGAAAAAGCAACTCCAATCCTCAACTATATCCTTAAAGTATTAGCACCCTATTATAATAATCCTAAATTTCATAATCCTGCAACCTTCTGATTCTGCCTGACTAAGACCTGCAATTAAACCATAGCTTGCTTCAAATCATAATCCTCGTGGGATCGACCTTGACTCGCTCAGGTATTACTTGGACGACCTAGTGCACTTGCTGGTACAGCTGTACAAAAGTATGGGGATTCGTGCAAACCATGGCCTGTATAGCAGTAGCCATATTCTCTAACGCAGCCATAAAGTTCACTGGGTTGTTGTCGGTCGGTTCTGGTTCCGTATTACCTCTCCTTCTTCTCCCACGACCATGTCCATGAGTCGCCATTCGGATCATGTCCACACCAAATAATTGATATCAAGGTGACCAGTCTCAATATCTCAAGTCTAGTGCTTCAAAGTTCCAAAATCATGAGCATGAACAATTATGTTACATTAATTAGTTAGATATCCTAAGTAGCACATAAACTCAATTCAGAGAATGCTCAGAAGTATAGTCAGTCTATCCCTCAGGCTCTACGTGAACGAACTACTCTGATACTATAATGTAATATCCTACCACACAAAGCCTTACACTATAGTCATAAATCAGAGTTGGTGAGGTATTACGACCTCTAAAGTAAAATACATACATATATAATTGAAGGAAAGAAATACAACTAGGAGTCTGTGAAGAAAGATAACAAAACAAAAGCACATCACACTCGAAACGTCGAAAGTATAAAGCGTCAAAAAGGCACATAACAACACTAGTCTCGACCTATGAAGAGAAGGCTAGCTAAATAGTATAGTATAGCCCAAAAAGATACAAATATACATCCTATTTCTCTATAATCAACCTCTAAGAGGGATAGACAGTTACAATATACAAAAGTAGAGAACAACAACTTCTAAAGCAAAATGAAAAGTCCCAAAAGACAGTCTTCACTTCCTAGAGCAAACCAGCACGCTCAACGAGGTGCATCACGTCCTACATCTGTAAAATAAACAATTCCCAAATCAAGTGAGAACCAAAAGGTTCCTAGTAGGGTAATAATTCCAAATAGAGATAATGTAAAAAGATATGAACCTGCTAGGCGATCCTATACTCCAATCAACACAAAGTTCAAGCTCAGGGTCCTTTCCAAACAAGGTACTTAGAAACTAAATCTCAGCTAATTAGTGCTCTCAAATTTTCAATTCCTTTCAGTATAGGTCATTAGTATTCTCGTTATCATAATGGTTCCAACTCGGTAATTCAGTATCAAAATTCAGTTTTTCACAAACTTCCAATTATCACATCAGGAACAACCCTCAACGTAACCATCGCAAGTGTAAAGAATCTCTCAGTTGTTCAAACACATACAAAACAATACAAGGAATATACAAATAGAGAGAACAGATAGAGCAATTAGATCAAATAGCATATAGACATAATTATTCAATAAGGCAAGCCAAATACAAGATGCACACCCAATCAATACACACAAATGCAAATGATGCATGTCTACCCTGTGACCAATGAGCTCATCTGTCGGTTATACAGCCAAACCCGACATGTCCGGTAGCAAACCCTGGACAATCCCTCAGTACGCGCATCCCCAAGAGGTTTTCACTTTCGTTGGAGGAATTATCCAAAAAGGTCTATGTGTCCAGCTACATCTTGAGATGGAGAGTCGATAAAGTCTCAAATCTCAACCCGGTGCAAGTGGGGTGAACCACTGCATCTACCCAGAAATTCCAATCCTCAACCCATAGCAAGTGGGGCAAACATCACCCTTGTATATACCCAGGAAGGTATCGTATCAATCAAATTCAATTCATTACGTAAGCGGGATAACACCCAGACCTTGCCATAAACAGATATTCCATTAATACACAAGCGAGATATCACCCAGACCTTGCCAATGAGCCAATCAAGCCATACTCAGTCATCGTCAATCTCATCATTCATGTCTTATGTCAATTTAGTATTCAGTAAGTTCATCACTCACAAGTTGTCATCAATATTCATCAATTTTAATCCATAATCTCATCCAAAATATCAATTTAACACAATCTATATGTTCACACTCATTCCCAAGCCTAAAAACAAGTTTTTCGACCTTAATTATGGGTTACAAAAGTTTGCAAGCTTGCTGGAAAAGTCAAATAGTCAAAAATAGAGTTTGTTCACAAAAATAGGAACTGCACGTATGCACATTGCCATGCATACGCACGACCCTTATTGCCCGTTCTGTGTTGTACGCACGCACCATAGTCTGCGTGGGCACGCATACCAAAAATTCTGGTTTTCTGCATAATCTCATAATTTAGTTTTTTATACCAGTTTTCATTCATTCATATCTTTCTTTATAAAATTTTGATTCCTTCCATTCTTAAATCATTTTAAAGATCTTTTAACTAGCTTTGATTTAAGATAAATTTCGTACGAATCTAAGCTTCGAGTGCTAAGTTATAGTATGCCGAAGTTGGTCAACATTTTATTTTTACCAATTTCATCAATTTGCCCACTTTCACCAAAATTTAGTTAAATTCATTTTCAAACCATTCTAAGACCATTCCTATGCATTTCAACACTCGTTCGTCATCTTATATCCATTCCATACCTAATCAAGCAAGTTCCAATATATTCATTCCAATTCCATAAGTTTTCTTTCGATAATCACATTACAATTCAATCATACAACCAAATTATCATTTATTCCGATCATCAATTCAATCATGGCAATGCATCACTTACCGTGACTTACCATATAGGGGACATCTCACCCTATCTCGGTACTTCGGCCTAATTTCATACCAATTAATATATTAATAATCATACCACAACATTCATTTAAAACCTTACATCTATATAATCATACATAACTCACCAAACACTCAATTTACACAATCAACTATATCACAATCCATCATCAACATTTTCATTCAATCCTAACCTAGGAGCAACTAACCTAGGTTTTCACATAGTCTTACACAATGCTTATCTGAAATCAAGACATGTACCTTCATTGACGTACGGTCTCAACCTTGGAAACTCTCCTTTGGCAATTCCCAACATCCACCTGTTCAAACTCCACCAACTTCACACCAAAACGCTTCTTGAATCAATTCCATGCCAAAATTCACCTGGCTAGCTCCGCTTCACCCCGAAATCAATCCAAACAAGCTATATTCCATCTAACCACAAGATTTCACATAATTCATACTAAATTCATAACTTAAACTTAGGCAAACAATGGGAAAAGGATCTCTTACCTTATTTTTCGTAGCCTTGGATCAAAACCCCGCTCGAACTCAAGATTAAGCCTCCCCTAAATATAAAAAATTTGAAATTTCCTTAACACCTAAACCAAAATGAAAAATTAAATAGAAATAGAGAATGGGGAAAGAATTTCGAGTTTCTTAGAACAATGGTTACATAGAATCAAAGAGCATGACGAGTGCGATACATGGCCACAAACAAGTCATTAATTGGAGCTACGGTTTGAGAGTTATGAGCAATTAAGTGTGTGTATGCATAGTGCACTAGGGCAATGTTCTTACCCCTTCTCTTCTTCTATCCGTGGAGTGCAATAAACAAGGGTGAAATGCTAAATCTTTACTAAGTTAGAGGAGTTTTGTATGTGGACTTGGGCCCAACAAGGGCTCGGTTCAACCTTTTTAGCTCGTTCACCCAATTTTGGGCCAAAACCTTTAAGATTAGTGTTTTAATTCGTATTCTAAATATTTTTATTTTTTTCAACTATGGAATTTTAATTTCTTAACCCCTTTTGTTCGTAATTAATTTTTTTGTTAATTATTTATTATTTAACTAGATTTTACGTAATTGGTTACTGGCGAGGTTTATACTGTAGAATTTCTTCTAATGGTAAATCCATCGTAATTAACTTACCGTTGAATTTTATTCATTTTTTGGACAGTACTCAAAGTATTTCTTGTATTGAGGATATTTGCTAATGATTATGATAATTATACATTTCTGGCAAGCAATTGTACTGCATCATAAGTAAAATGGATTATCATAATGATGACTGTTAGAAATTAGTAGATGATAAGAGAAGTAGAGTGAGTTGGTGAAGTCTAAGGAAGTGTTAGTTATAAGAGCAGAGCTAGTTAAGACAGGACAACTGTACCGTTAACTTAAGTATGAAAAGTCTATTCTGCCTGTTGGACTGGGCTTACATAGTAAGCTATCCTTCTTTGGATATAGGCACAGATCAGTGCTAAACTCACTAATAATGTATACACATTTCCAAGCTTTCTCTTTGTTTTTCTAAATTCTCTCTTCTCTCTAAGCTCTAATAAGAAGTGTGAAATTTAGAGGTTACAATATCTAGTTATATTGTATGATAGTGTCTTAGGTTTGATGTTCAATAAGAGATTAGGTTCTTTTTCCAACTCTTCCCTTACTGTTCACTTTCTTAGACATTGGATGTATTTGAATTATATTATTATCAAGATAACTGTTCTATTTATAGTTCTAGTTGTAACTTTTGTTAGAACACTTTTGGATTTCCATCAAGTAAACGTTGATGATTTGGTATTGAAAAATTTGTCATCATACTTATGTTGTCTGTTATCATTAGTATCATTTCAAACACCATTGCTCTCTATTTTTCTTGAGCTAATAATAATCCATGTTTAATTGTATGCCATTGTTCCTATTTTTTGGTAATTTATGATGAACCATTGTGTTAAGGACATTCTGTGTGTATTGCACTGTTAAAGGTATTTGTGTTATTATTTATGCATATCAATTTCCTATACAATTATAGGAAGAAAAAATTGACAGATTGCTGGAGGAACTTCATACGACCTCTAATGTGGCGTTTCAAATGGGCAGAACTAAGAATCAAGGAAATTGAGTCGTAGGCATTAGAATATGGTAAGGAGCTTGTGGAATATGACAAGAGAAAACATATGGAGCCCGATTGTTTTACATTAGAAGAGTTTGGTTTGAATTCATTGCCGTTTACAAGATGAGGACACAACTAACATCGCATCATACACATTGAATCATAATCTTTTCTCCTATCTCGGTAGAAACCACTTTGCTCTATCTGAAGAACGAAACTCTCGCGCGATCTAGAATTTTCAAAAATAAATTCCCGTTGTAAGTATAGCTTCTAGACCGACAAGAATTCCTTTCTTACAAACATTTTTGTTGTCACAAGTAACAAACCCCTTTGAAATTGATAACCGAAGTATTTAAACCTCGGGTCGTCTTCTCAAGGAATTGCAGGGAGGTGTGTTTTATTATTGGTTATGCAAAGGTATATTTTGGGGTTTTGCAAAGGTTTGAACAAGTAATTTAATTGATAAGAAAAATAAATTAATAATTAGAAAATCTCTTGGCAAGGTATGAGAATTGGAAATTTCATCCTAGTTGTCCTTATCAGGTGTGATGAGTATTGTCCGTTGCTCCCACTTAATTAACCCTTACTAAATAAAGGAAAGTCAAGTGACCAATTAATTTGATTCATCAAGTCCTAGTTAACTCCTAAGGAAAGACTAGCTTTAGATGGATCCAAATCAACCAGCAAACTTCAAATATTAATCAACTGCTGAGTTTGATAACTCAAGTGTCACCAATTACTCAACCAAAGCTAAAAGGGAAAAATTCAAATTATTTATATAACAAATAAAAGAAAGCAATCATAAGTCTGAAATACCTCAATGTGTATTAATTAAGAAAATCAATCCAAACATAAAGAGTTCATAAACCAAATTGAGAAAATAAGTAAAAGGAATATTGAACCTGAAAATTGAGAGGAAGAAATCCTAATTTCTTTAAGAGGAATCCTAATCCTAAATCCTAAGAGAGAGGAGAGAACCTCTCTCTCTAAAAACTACATCTAAATTATGAAAAGTGTGACTTATGAATGAATGTATGTTCTCTGAAGTATGGATGCATTCCCCCAATTTATAACCTCTAATCTGTGTTTTCTGGACCAAGAATTGGGTCAAAAATAGCCCAAAAATCACTGCTGGTTCCTACAGGTCGCGACAAAGTGACGCGGAGGCATCGTCCACGCGTTTGTGTGGATTGAAATTCGCAGATGCAACGTGTGCGCGTCATCCACGCGTCTGCATTGCCTAACTTCAGGGAAGATATAACAAATTATATATCGTTGCGAAGCCTCGGATGTTAGATTTCCAACGCAACTGAAACCGCGTCACTTGGATCTCTGTAGCTCAAGTTATGATCATTTGAGTGTGAAGAGGTCAGGTTGGACAGCTTAGCAATTTCTTCAAGTTCTTGTATTCCTTCCACTTTTGCATGCTTCCTTTCCATCCTCTAAGCCATCCCTATCCTGTAAACTCTGAAATTACTTAACACACATATCAAGGCATCGAATGGTAATAAGAGAGGATTAAACATAGCAAAATTAAGACCAAAGAAGCATATTTTCAATCATAGCACAGAATCAGGAAGGAAAATGTAAAACATGCAAATCATATGAATAAGTGTATGAAAGATTGATAAAAACCACTCAATTAACCACAATATAAATCATAAAATAGTACTTTATCACTTTCCTTTATCTTGATGTTAGATTTGTTTGCCTTTCCGTACCTTAGAGAAGTGTTTTGACTTTTACCTTTATGTATTTGTAGAGAATAAGAAGTCTGATCCCGATAGGTACATACTCACAAAAACACCAATAGGTAATGAGCTGGTTACACCATATAACAGCCAATTATACTGTCCAAGTTCAAAACACACTAACTATACAACTCAAACTAATACCATGTGAAAACAAACAAGTAAAACAAGGAATTAGAATACAAAAGCTAAACACGAAGACTACAACAATATACTAAAAAATAACTCCAAAATAAGACAATAGTCTTAGATTGTAACTCCACTTTCTTTCAATTCTATTTCTCTCCCTTGCCACCTAAAATGCTACAATTCTTGTGCTATTCTTTCAAAGTATTCTTGAAATAAGTTTAGAAATAATATATATTATTAAAACAAAAAATTAAATATTCGATATAATTGAAAAAATATATTAAAAATAATTAAAAAATTAATTTAAAGAATAAGAAATATGATGACTATGATCTTGCTTTGAAATTAGAAATGAGTAAAACTTATGATAGGGTAGAATAGAGTTTTGTGTAGGAAATGATGAGAAAGTTGGGTTTTTGTGAAAAATAGATAGCTTGGATGAAGGAGTTGTGATGATAGTTTCTTACTCTGTTACTGTAATGGACAACCTCATAGCTTTTTCAGGCCATTAGAAGATTACAACAAGGACCTCTATCTCCCAATCTTTTCTTGTTCTGTGCAAGAGGTCTCTCTCATATGCTCCATATAAGAGAATAGAAACTGAAAATATCTAGTTTGAGACTTTATCAGAAGTTTCTGAAGTTAAGCTATTTATTTTTTGCAAATGACTCAATTCTTGTTAGCAAGGCTATAAAAAAAGGTGTCAAAATATGATACAGATCCTACAGGTGTACGAGGAACTAAGTGGACAAAAGATTAATCTAGATAAATCATCCATTTTCGTTAGTAAGAATACACTATTGATGTGAGAGATAATTTAGCTAATATCCTTCACATTCTACATGTCGATAACCAAAACAAGTATTTGGGACTCCTAACAGTAGTGCAGAGATCGAAAATAACAAATTTTAACTACATTAAAGATAAGGTGTGTCAAAAATTAAGTCATTGAAAAAGAGTCCTACTATCTCTAAGTGGAAAGGAATGTCTTATCATGGTTGTGGCTACAGCAATACCAATTTATATCCTGAGTTATTTTAAACTTTCAGGAACTTTAATTGAAGAAATACAAAAAATAATTTTTCAATTCTGGTAGAGACAAAAAAGAATCAGAAAGAAGAACACAATACATCGGCTGAAAAATTTTTTGTATGCCAAAAGATCAGAGAGGTTTTAATTTCAAGGATCGTAAAGTCTTTAACCTTGCAAGTTAACAAAGTAAGGTTGAAAACTTTTAACAAGGCCTAACTCCCTTGTTGCCAAGATTTTTCAGAGCAGGTATTACAAATATTCAAAATTCATGAGATCGGATGTGGGAATTAATCGTCCGTCATGGGATTGGCATAGCATTCTCGAGGGAAGAAAAATACTAGAGAAAGGAGTTCTCTAAAAAGTTGGCATAGGCTTTACTATCAGAATTAAAGAGGATTTTTCTCTCAATTACTCCTAATCCTACGTCTAACTCGAACCATACTCCAATTTATAAGTATATGAACTAATTATTCCTAATAGAACGTGAAACTAAGCAATTATATAGGCAATTTTCAGTCCAAGAATAATAACAATCTTTAATACTTGAATATATGAAGCAAATGACAAACTTACTTGGATGTTAGAAAAAAGGAGAGGTTATTAGGTAGCTTTAAGGTATAAAGTTGCATTTTAATTTTTTCATTCTTCACAAAATATCTACCAAAACAATGCAAGAACAAAACATTTTGAAATAAAATTTGGAAGAAGAAATGTCAACCGAAAATTAAAAATTACTTATGAAAAATTAGAAATTTATCCATAATTTGTATACTATTAATAATAAATTATTTAAAAATACGATAAATTAAATATTGAGAGATTGTGTATGTGAGAAGTAGAAGTTGAGAAGGTGGCAGAGAAAAACTACCACATATAAACGACAGAGGGGTGTCTGAACAGGAGAGAGAGAATTCGAAGTGGCAGGTTGATAGAAAAGAGGCGGGAGAATATAGAAGATAGTCAATAGTTGTATAGGAGGGTGACAGTGTGATATTAAATTTTATTGAAATTTTATAAATTTAGGTAATATAATTTTTGTAATTTAATATTTTTTTAGATAATTTTTTTAATATAATGTTAACTATAGAGCCAATTTACTTTTCTAAATAAGTTTATTGAAAAGTTAACTAAGTTAGCTAATTTTATTGAAATTAGAATAAAAATATTTGTTGTTATTTTTTTTATTAAGATAAAAAAAATATGGTTTAAATAAGTTTTTTATTCTTATGAAATATGATTTTTTTACTAAAATAAAAAATATGTATTTTAATCAATTATATAATTTTTTTTATCAAAACAACATAGTATATATATTATGAATTTAATTTTAATGTAATATCAATGTACGGTAATTTTACACGTGCATTTAATTAGGTAACGTCACATTAGTCAAAATAACTATCTTTTACATTGACCCCGTGAATGGTCATCCAAAGAACGGCTGTAATTACACGACTGTGTAAAACGCTTTAGATTGTTAGTGCATCAAAATTAATCACTATATATTATTTGGGATAAGTACTATTTTGTTCCTTAAGGTTTGGAGTAAAAATTGAAATCACTCCCAACTTCTATTTTGATTCAAAATGGTTTTCAACATTCCATTTAGTATTAAAATCGTCTTTTTGACAAATTTATCCTTGACAAGTCTCATCCTCTTCATCTATATCTCTCTCCCTGTGGCACCCAAAGCTAAAATATTTTGTCCCACTTTATTTTTCAATCATTCACTTCAATTCAACTCCAACTATAGCCACCACACGCTTATACTTTCACCCTACTTTGTGTGCTTCACCATCCCATCCTCTTTTATCTTCTTTGTTCTTTTAAAACCAACACTTAATGATGTAAGAGAACAAAAGTTTAATCCACAACATATATCGATAAGTGGCAGAAAAAAAGAAAGCTAAAACTAAATACCTTTAAAATCATCGTTGATATAAATGATAGTATATCCTTCATTATCAATATATTTTTTTTCAAAATTTCATATTTTACTAAGGAGTTTATTTGTGAAAAATTGCATTAAAGTCCAATCTATAAAGTATTTTTTAAGAATATATATTTTATATTGGATATTTTTGTTGTGTTTCGTAATCTTTTGAGAACCTTTTGTCGTTATAAAAAATAAAGGATATTTTTGTCCATATACTCAAAAATGGGATGATTTTGATGGTTTACCTAAAATTATAATCCTTTTTTATATATTTTTTGTTTTCTTTATTATTTTAAACCCAGCACTTAATGATGCAAAGAGAAAAGATAGGCTTAATCAGTAATATATGCCAACAAGTGGCAGAAGAAATGAAGTTAAAACTAAATGCCTTTAAAATTATTATTGATATAAATGATAGTATGTCCTTCATTATCAATATATTTTTTTTAAGATTTCAGATCTCTCTAGGGAGTTTACTTGTGAAAAATCGCATTAAAGTCCAATCTATAAAATATTTTTTGAGAATATATATTTAATATTGGATATTTTTGTTGTGTTTTGTAATGTTTTGAGAATATTTTTATTGTTATAAAAAATAAAGGATATTTTTATCAATGTATTAAAAAACGAGGCAATTTTCATAGTTTACCTCAACTTGTAACCTATTTTTTCTCTAACACTTTTTTTTCTCTTTTTGCCTTCTTTGTTCTTTTAAAACCAGCACTTAATGATACAAGAGAATAAAAAGCATAATCCGCAACATATGCCAATAAGTGACAGAAAAAAAAGGAAGTCAAAACTAAATGCCTTTAAAATTATCGTTGACATAAATGATAGTATATCCTTCATTATCAATATTTTTTTCACGATTTCAGATCTCTTTAGAAAGTTTACTTGCAAAAAATCACATTAAAGTTCAATTTATAAAATATTTTTTGAGAATATATATTTAATATTGAATATTTTATTGTGTTTTGTAATATTTTGAGAGTATTTTTATCGTTATAGAAAATAATGGATATTTTTGTCAGCGTATTAAAAAATGGGACAATTTTGGTTGTTTAACTAAACTTACAATCTTTTTTTGTCTAACACTTTTTTTCCTCTTTTTATCTTCTTTGTTCTTTTAAAATCAGCGGTTAATGATGCAAGAGAATAAAAAGCTCAATCCATAACATATGCCAACAAGTGGTTAAAAAAACTAAAATTAAATGCCTTAAAAATTATCATCGATATAAATGATAGTATGTCCTTCATTATCAATATATTTCTTTTCAAGATTTTAGATTTCACTACGGAGTTTACTTGCAAAAAATCGCATTGAAGTTCAATCTATAAAGTATTTTTTGAGAATATATATTTAATATTGAATATTTTGGTTGTGTTTTGTAATGTTTTGAGAACCTTTTTGTTGTTATAAAAAATAAAGGATATTTTTTGTCAGTGTATTAAAAAACGGGGGCGATTTCAATGGTTTATCTAAATTTATAACCTTTTATTTTTTTATACTTTTTTTTCTCTTTTTTTATTTTCTTTGTTCTTTTAAAACCAATACTTAATGATGCAAGAGAATAAGAAGTTTAATCTGCCACATATGTCGACAAGTAGTAGAAAAAAGGAAGCTAAAACTAAATGTCTTCAACATTATTATTGATATAAATGATAGTATGTCTTTTATTATCAATATAATTTTTATCAATATTTCAGATCTCTCGAGGGAGTTTGCTTGCAAAAGACTGCATTAAAGTCCAATCTATAAAGTATTTTTTTAATAATATGTATTTAATATTTAGTATTATTATTGTGTTTTATAATGTGTTGAAAATATTTTTATCGTTGTAAAAAGTAAAAGATATTTTTGTCGGTGTATTAAAAAATAGGGCGATTTTGATAGTTTACCTAAACTAGTAATTTTTTTTCTCTTTTTGCTTTCTTTGTTCTTCTAAAAATAGCACTTAATTATGCAAGAGAATAAGAAGCATAATTTGCAACATATGCCAACAAGTGACAGAAAAAAAAGAAAACCAAAACTAAATGCCTTTAAAATTATCGTTGACATAAATGATATTATGTCCTTTATTATCAATATTTTTTTTATGATATCAGATCTCTTTAGGGAGTTTACTTGCAAAAAATCACATTAAAGTCGAATTTTATAAAGTATTTTTTGAGAATATATATTTAATAATTTTTGTTGTGTTTTGTAACGTTTTGAGAATATTTTAGTCGTTATAAAAAATAAATGATATTTTTGTTGGTATGTTAAAAAATGGAAAACTTTTGGTAATTTACCTAAACTTACAATTTATTTTTCCTTTAACACTCTTTTTTTTTTGTCTTCTTTGTTCTTTTAAAACTATCCGTTAATGATGCAAGAGAACAAAAACCTTAATCTGTAACATATGCCAACAAGTGGTAGAAAAGAACGCTAAAATTAAATGCCTTTAAAATTATTATTGATATAAATGATAGTATGTCTTTCATTATTAATATATTTTTTGTTTCAAAATTCAAATTTTACTAGGGAGTTTACTTGCGAAAAATTGTATTGAAGTCTAATCTATAAAGTATTTTTTTAGAATATATATTTAATATTGGATATTTTTGTTGTGTTTTGTAATGTTTTGAGAACCTTTTTGTCGTTATAAAAAAAGATATTTTTGTCATCGTATTTAAAAAAGGACGATTTTCATGGTTTACCTAAACTTATAACCTTTTTTCTCTGATACTTTTTTTCTCTCTTTTTATTTTCTTTGTTCTTTTAAAACCAGCACTTAATGATGCAAGAGAATAAGAAGCTTAATCCGCAATATATGTCGACAAGTGACAGAAAAAAGAAAACAAAAATTAAATAACTTTAAAATTATTATTATATAAATGATAGTATGTCCTTCATTATCAATATATTTTTTTTCAAGATTTCAGATCTCTCTAGGAAGTTTACTTACGAAAAATCACATTAAAGTTCAATTTAAAAGTATTTTTTAAAAATATATATTTAATATTGGATATGTTTATTATGTTTTGTAATGTTTTGAGAATATTTTTGTCATTATAAAAAATAAAGGATATTTTTGTCAACGTATTCAAAAAGGGGACAATTTTGATAGTTTACCTAAACTTGTAACCTTTTTTTCTTTAATACTTTTTTTTTCTTTTTGCCTTCTTTATTCTTTTAAAAGCAACCCTTAATGATGCAAGAGAATAAGAAGCATATTTCACAACATATGCCAACAAGTGGCAGAAAAAAGAAGTTAAAACTAAATGCCTTTAAAATTATCCATGACATAAATGACAGTATGTCTTTCATTATCTATATATTTTTTTCATGATTTCAGATCTCTCTAGCGAGTTTACTTGCGAAAAATCGCATTAAAGTCCAATTTATAAAGTATTTTTTGAGAAAATATATTTAATATTGGGTATTTTTGTTGTATTTATAACGTTTTGAGAATATTTTTGTCTTTATAAAAAATAAAGCATATTTTGATCAGCTTATTAGAAAATAGGATAATTTTGGTAGTTTACCAAAACTCACAATGTTTTTCTCTAATACTTTTTTTCTCTTTTTGTCTTTTTTGTTTTTTTAAAACCAGCGTTAATGATGCAAGAGAATAAAAAGTTTAATCCGCAACATATATGCCAACAAGTGGCAGAAAAGAAAAGCTAAAATTAAATACCTTTAAAATTATCATTGATATAAATGATAGTATGTCTTTCATTATCAATATATTTTTTTCAAAATTTCAGATTTCACTAGGGAGTTTACTTGGAAAAAATCACATTAAAGTCCAATCTATAAAGTATTTTTTGATAATATATATTTAATATTGGATATTTTTGTTGTATTTTGCAATGTTTTGATAACCTTTTATCGTTATAAAAAAATAAAAGATATTTTTGTCAGCGTATTCAAAAATAGGACGATTTTGATGGTTTACCTAAATTATCTCTGATACTTTTTTTCTCTCTTTTTATGTTCTTTGTTCTTTTAAAACCAGCACTTAATGATGTAAGAGAATAAAGAGCTTAATTCGCAACATATGCCGATAAATGATAGAAAAAAGAAAGCTAAAATTAAATGCCTTAAAAATTATTATTGATATAAATGATAGTATGTCCTTCATTATTAATATATTTTTTTTAAGATTTCAGATTTTTCTAGGGAGTTTACTTACGAAAAAGCGCATTAAAATTCAATCTATAAATTTTTTTAAGAATATATATTTAATATTGAATATTTTTACTGTGTTTTCTAATGTTTTGAGAATATTTTTTTCGTTATAAAAAATAAAGGATATTTTAGCGTATTAAAAAAGGGGACGATTTTGATAGTTTACTAGACTTATAATTTTTTTCTCTAACACTTTTTTTTCTCTTTTGGCCTTTTTTGTTCTTATAAAAGCATCTTTTAATGATGCAAGAGAATAAGAAGCATAATCTACAATATTTGTCGACAAGTGGCAGGAAAAAAAAAGCTAAAACTAAATGCCTTTAAAATTATCATTGACATAAATGATAATATTTTTTATTATCAATATATTTTTTCATGATTTCAGATCTCTCTATAAAATTTACTTGCGAAAAATCGCATTAAAGTTCAATTTATAAAGTATTTTTTAAGAATATATATATATATATATAATATTGGATATTTTTATTGTGTTTTATAATGTTTTTAGAATATTTTTGTCGTTATAAAAAATAAAGGATATTTTGTCAGCGTATTAAGAAATGGGGCAATTTTGGTGGTTTGCCTAAAATTATAATTTTTTTCTGTAATATTTTTTTATATATTTTTTGTTCTTTTAAACTAGCAGTTAATGATGCAAGAGAATAAAAAACTTAATCTGCAATATATGCCAACAAGCAGTGGCGGATCTACAGGGGGCCTAAGGTGGCCATGGTCCCCCCAAAATTAATAATATTAAAAAAAATAGTAAATAGTAATAATTAATAATATTAAATTTATTTTTATATATAATATTAAAAAATATAAGTTACAAAATTTTATAAATTAAAATAATTAAAAACTGCACTATGTATTAGATATTTGAATTATTGTTGCTCTTGTTAACAAATAGCTCATTCTAATAATTAATAAAAATGGTTCTATTATACTAGCCCAAGCCCATACTATTAATTAAAGTAACACTAGTACATTTTTCAAATATTTGTTTCAGACTATCAGAGGCGCCACTTTTCTCTCTTTTTTAGTGGTTTCCAAACTTTTGGTCTTCTACTCTTCTCATTCTAATTTTCTTTTCATACCAAAACAAGACATATGAAGAAAAACCATTGAAGAGAAGTGAACAGTAAAATATTAACCATTAAATGCACAATAAAGATTCAAAGAGGTATATTTCAATTTTTTTTAAGTTAATAACAATGTCAAATATTATTTATATTATTTATTTAAAATAATTAATTTATTTTTTTTATAATGGACAGTGTTCAAAGATTGAAGTGAGGGCAAAACTCAATAGAATTATTTTTGGGTGAGACTTGGAACAAAAAAATAATCAGGTAAATCAATAACTTTATTTTTGGTTATTATATATTTGTGTTTCTAAAATTATTTGTTATTGCTCAATAGGTTTAATATTTTTTTTAAAGAAAATAATATATATGCAATTATTTTATTTTATTTTTTTTGTTAGATAGTTCAAGTTAAGTTAAAAATGTCAAAAATGAAAACAATTCACTCATTTTTCAAGAGAAAAGAGAGAATATATGATAAACAAAATCATCCTCTTTCTGGTCTAGAAAGTCATCCTCGTCGTTTCAAAGCTCATTGGTTTAAGAGTTTTTCTTGGCTAGAATATTCGCCAGAAGTGGATGCTGCATTTGTTCTTCCATGCTATTTACTTTCTAGAAAATCAAGTCCATTCACATCAGGAGGATTTCACAATTGGAAAAAAGTGAATAATGGAAAGGATTGTGCATTTTTATCTCATGTGGGTAAATCTCTTAATTCTCCTCATAATATTGCTGTTAAGTCTTGTAAAGATTTGCTTAATCAATTATGTCACATTGACAAAGTATTGGCTAACCAAAGCTCACAACAAGTTTTAAGCAATAGATTGCGTCTTAAAGCCTCTATTGATATTGTCAGATGGTTAACATTTCAAGCTTTGTGCTTTTAGGGGACATGACGAGAGTCATGAGTCTCAGAATCGAGGAAATTTTCTTGAAATGTTAAAATTATTAGCTTCTTACAATAAAGAAGTGGATGCAGTTATTTTGGATAATGCTCCTCAAAATGCAATATTCAAAAGGAAATTCTACATGTTTTTGCTAGAAAGGTGCAAAATGAAATTCGCAATGAGATTGGTAATGCAAAATTTTGTTTGATTGTTGATGAAGCTAGAGATGAATCTAGAAGAGAACAAATGGCACTTGTTGTTAGATTTGTTGATAAGCATGGATTTGTCAAAGAAAGGCTAATAGATGTTGTTCATGTCAAAGATACTACTTCTGCTACTCTAAAACAAGAGATTTGTTCTGTATTATCTCATCACAATCTCAACATTCAAAATGTTCGAGGTCAAGGGTATGACGGAGCTAGTAATATGCGTGGAGAGTGGAAAGGGTTACTGGTGGACGAAATTGTGATCCATACTTCTTGTACTTGAATGAAATTTAATAATTGGCTCTATTTGAAGTCACAACTCCGTTCAACTAACCAGCAAGTGCACTGGGTCGTCCAAGTAATACCTTACGTGAGTAAGGGTCGATCCCACGGAGATTGTTGGTATGAAGCAAGCTATGGTCATCTTGTAAATCTCAGGGAAGTAGACTCATAAAGTCAAATGTGATTAGATTGGATAAATAAAAATAAATAAAATAAAAAGGGATAGAAATATTTATGTAAATCACTAGCGGAAATTTCAGATAGGCGTATGGAGATGCTGGGCTCCTCTTGAATCTCTACTTTCTTATTACATTCATCCAATCCTTCTTACTCTTTTCCATGGCAAGCTGTATGTAGGGCATCACCATCGTCAATGGCTACTTTTCATCCTCTCGGGAAAATGGTCCTATGCGCTATCACTGCATGGCTAATCGTCTGGAGGCATCACCCTTGACAATGGCTACATCCCATCCTCTCAATAAAAATGGTCCAAATGCTCTGTCACAGCACGGCTAATCATCTGTCGGTTCTCAATCAAGTTGGAATAGAATCCATTGATTCTTTTGCGTCTGTCACTAACGCCCAGCCTTCAGGAGTTTGAAGCTCGTCACAGTCATTCAATACCGGAATCTTACTCGGAATACCACAGACAAGGTTAGACTTTCCAGATTCCCGGAATCCTACTCGGAATACCACAGACAAGGTTAGACTTTCCGGATTCCCATGAATGCCGCCATCTATCTAGCTTATACCACGAAGATTCTGTTAGGGAATCTAAGAGATATGCGCCCGGCCTAGAGTAGAACGGAAGTGGTTGTCAGTCACGCGCGTTCATAGGTGAGAATGATGATGAGTGTCACGGATCATCACATTCATCAAGTTGAAGTGCAACGTATATCTTGGAATAAGAATAAAAGAGAATTGAATAGAAGATAATAGTAATTGTATTGAAACTTGAGGTACAGCAGAGCTCCACACCCTTAATCTATGGTGTGCAGAAACTCTACCGTTGAAAATACATAAGTGAAAGGTTCAGGCATGGCCGAATGGCCAGCCCCCCTAAAACGTGATCAATAGCCTCCTAAGATGAAGAATAAAACAAAACTGAGACCAAAGATGAAACGTGGTCAAAAGTGCGAATGATCAAAGACTAAAAAGTCAAAAGATTAAACTGTCAAAAGATTACTAATACACTAGTAAAAAGTCTTATTTATACTAAACTAGCTACTAGGGTTTACATGAGTAAGTCATTGATGCATAAATCCACTTCCGGGGACCACTTGGTGTATGTTTGGGCTGAGCTTGATCTATCCACGAGCTGAGGCTTTTCTTGGAGTTAAACGCCAAGTTATAACGTGTTTTGGGCGTTCAACTCCGGATCATGACGTGTTTCTGGCGTTTAACTCCAGACAGCAGCATGTACTTGGCGTTCAACGCCAAGTTACGTCATCAATTTCCGAATAAAGTATGGACTATTATATATTGTTGGAAAGCTCTGGATGTCTACTTTCCAACGCCGTTAAGAGCGCGCCATTTGAAGTTCCGTAGCTCCAGAAAATCCATTTCAGTGCAGGGAGGTCAGATTCCAACAGCATCAACAGTCCTTTTGTCAGCCTTTTTCAGAGTTTTGCTCAAGTCCCTCAATTTCAGCCAGAAATTACCTGAAATCACAGAGAAACACACAAACTCATAGTAAAGTCCAGAAATGTGAATTTAACATAAAAACTAATGAAAACATCCCTAAAAGTAGCTTGAACTTACTAAAAACTACCTAAAAACAATGCCAAAAAGCGTATAAATTATCCGCTCATCACAACACCAAACTTAAATTGTTGCTTGTCCCCAAGCAACTGAAAATCAAATAGGATAAAAAGAAGAGAATATACTATAAATTCCAAAATATCAATGAATATTAATTCTAATTAGATGAGCGGGACTTGTAGCTTTTTGCTTCTGAACAGTTTTGGCATCTCACTTTTTCCTTTGAAGTTTAGAATGATTGGCTTCTCTAGGAACTTAGAATTTCAGATAGTGTTATTGACTTTCCTAGTTAAGCATGTTGATTCTTGAACACAGCTACTTATGAGTCTTGGCCGTGGCCCTAAGCACTTTGTTTTCTAGTATTACCACCGGATACATAAATGCCACAGACATATAACTGGGTGAACCTTTTCAGATTGTGACTCAGCTTTGCTAGAGTCCCCAGTTAGTGGTGTCTAGAGCTCTTAAGCACACTCTTTTGCCTTGGATCACGACTTTAACCACTCAGTCTCAAACTTTTTACTTGGACCTTCATGACACAAGCACATGGTTAGGGACAGCTTGATTTAGCTGCTTAGGCTTGGATTTTATTTCCTTGGGCCCTCCTATCCATTGATGCTCAAAGCCTTGGATCCTTTTTACCCTTGCCTTTTGGTTTTAAGGGCTATTGGCTTTTTCTGCTTGCTTTTTCTTTCTCTTTCTATTTTTTTCGCCATTTTTTTTTCGCAAGCTTTTGTTTTTCACTGCTTTTTCTTGCTTCAAGAATCAATTTCATGATTTTTCAGATCATCAATAACATTTCTCTTTGTTCATCATTCTTTCAAGAGCCAACAGTTTTAACATTCATAAACAACAAGATCAAAAATATGCACTGTTCAAGCATTCATTCAGAAAACAAAAAGTATTGTCACCACATCAACATAATTAAATTAAACTCAAGGATAAATTCGAAATTCATGTACTTCTTGTTCTTTTGAATTAAAACATATTTCATTTAAGAGAGGTGAAGGATTAATGGGATTATTCATAACTTTAAGACATAGTTACTAACTACTAATGATCATGAAGTAGAGACACAAAACATAGATAAACATACAACATAAAAACCGAAAAGCAGAAAGAAATAAGAACAAGGAATGAATCCACCTTAGTGGCGTCTTCTTCTTGAAGGACCAACAATGTCCTTAAGCTCTTCTATGTCCCTTCCTTGCCTTTGTTGCTCCTCCCTCATTGCTCTTTGATCTTCTCTTATTTCATGGAGAATGATGGAGTGCTCATGATGTTCCACCCTTAATTGTTCAACATTGTGGCTCAAATCTTCTAAGGAAGTGTTGAGTTGTTCCCAATAGTTGTTGGGAGAAAAGTGCATCCCTTGAGGCATCTCAGGGATTTCTTGATGATGAGCTTCCTCATGCATCTCTTGAGAACCGTGAAGGGTCTCTCTTGCTTGCTCCATCCTCTTCTTGGTGATGGGCCTTATCCTCTTCAATGAAGATGTCTCCCTCTATGATAACTCCAGCTGAGTATCATAGATGGCAAATAAGGTGAGGAAAAGCTAGCCTTGCCATGGTGGAGGGCTTGTTGGCTATTTTGTAGATTTCATTGGAGATGACCTCATGAACTTCTACTTCCTCTCCAATCATGATGCTATGAATCATGATGGCCCGATCCACAGTAACTTCAGATCGGTTGCTAGTGGGGATGATGGAGCGTTGAATAAACTCCAACCATCCTCTAGCCACAGGCTTGAGGTCCAGTCTTCTTAGGTGAACTGGCTTGCCTTTGGAGTCTCTCTTCTATTGAGCTCCTTCCTCACATATGTCCGTAAGGACTTGGTCTAACCTTTGATTAAAGTTGACCCTTCTAGTGTAGGGGCGTTCATCTCCTTGCATCATGGGCAAGTGGAATGCCAATCTCATATTTTCCGGACTAAAATCTAAGTATTTCCCCCGAACCATTGTGAGATAATTCTTTGGATTTGGGTTCATACTTTGATCATGGTTCCTAATGATCCATGCATTGGCATAGAACTCTTGAACCATTAAGATTCTGACTTGTTGCATGGGGTTGGTTAGGATTTCCCAACCTCTTCTTCGGATCTCATGTCGGCTTTCCGAATACTCATTTTTCTTGAGCTTGAAAGGGACCTCAGGGATCACCTTCTTCTTTGCCACAACATCATAGAAGTGGTCTTGATGGCTTTTGGAGATGAATCTTTCCATCTCCCATGACTCGAAGGTGGAAGCTTTTGTCTTCCCTTTTCCTGTTCTAGAGGATTCTCTGGCCTTAGGTGCCATTGATGGTAGTGGAAAACAAAAAAGATTGTGCTTTGACCACACCAAACTTAAAATATTGCTCGTCCTCGAGCAAGAGAAGAAAGAAGAGAAGAAGAAGAAGAAGAGAATATGGAGAAGAAGGGGAAGTGTAGGTTCGGCCAAGGTATGGAAGAGGGGGTTGTGTTGTGTGAAAATGACGTAGAATTGAGGGGTATATATAGGGAAAGGGGAGAGGGTAGGTTCGGCCATTTAGGGTGGGATTGGGTGGGAAAATATTTTTGAATTTTGAAGGTAGGTGGGGTGTATGGGGAAGAGTGGATGGATGTGAGTGGTGAAGGGGGTAATTGGGAAGAGAGATTGAGGTGATTGGTGAAGGGTTTTGGGAAGGAGTGTTTATTGGGAGGAGTGATTCAGAGATTGAAGGTGTTGGGAAGTGTGACATGGGGAAGAGTAAAATAGGATTAGGAGGTAAGGTAGGAATATGTTAGGTGGGGATCCTGTGGGGTCCACAGATCCAGAGGTGTCAAGGAATTCCATCCCTGCACCAAATAGGCATGTAAAATGCCTTTGCACACCATTCTGGCATTTAAACGCCGAGTGGTGCACATTCTGGGCGTTCAACGCCCATGTAAAGCATGTTTCTGGCATTGAACGCCAGTTTCATGCTTGTTACTGGCGTTCAGCACCAGCTTTTCCTCTTAGGCACATTCCTGGCGTTCAGTGCCAGAATGTTGCTTGTTTCTGGCGTTCAGCGCCAGATTCATGCTCTGTTCTGGAGTTGAACGCCAGCCAGATGCACCTTACTGGCGTTGAACGCCAGCCTGTGCTTCCTCCAGGGTGTGAATTTTTTTCTGCTGTTTTTTATTCTATTTTTAATTTTTATGATTTTTTTCGTGACTCCACATGATCATGTACCTAATAAAACACAAAATAACAATAAAATAAAAATTAGATAAATAAAATTGGGTTGCCTCCCAACAAGCGCTTCTTTAATGTCAGTGGCTTGACAGTGGCTCTCATGGAGCCACAAAGGTGATCAGGTCAATGTTGTATAGTCCCAACACCAAACTTAGAGTTTGGATATGGGATCTTAATACCAAACTTAGAGTTTGGTTGTGGCCTTCCAACACCAAACTTAGAGTTTGACTATGGGGGCTCTTCTTGACTCTGAACTGAGAGAAGCTCTTCATGCCTACTCTCTTTTGTCACAGAGGGATGGCCATGCGCCTTAAACACAAGGTAGTCCCCATTCAATTTAAGGACTATTTCACCTCTGTTGACATCTATCACAGCTCCTGCTGTAGCTAGGAAAGGTCTTCCAAGGATGATGCATTCATCCTCTTCCTTCCTAGTGTCTAAGATTATGAAATCAGCAGGGATGTAAAGGCCTTCAACCTTTACTAACACGTCCTCCACTATTCCATAAGCTTGTCTCAATGACTTGTCTGCCAATTGTAATGAGAACAAGGCAGGTTGTACCTCAATGATCCCCAGCTTCTCCATTATAGAGAGTGGCATAAGATTTATCCCTGACCCCAGATCACACAGAGCTTTTGCAAAGGTCATGGTGCCTATGGTACAAGGTATCAAAAACTTGCCAGGATCTTGTTTCTTTTGAGGTAGAGTTTGCATCCAGGTATCCAGTTCACTAATGAGCAAGGGAGGTTCACTTTCCCATGTCTCATTACCAAGCAACTTGGCATTCAGCTTCATGATAGCTCCTAAATATTGAGTAACTTGCTCTCCAGTCACATCTTCATCCTCTTCAGAGGAAGAATAGTCTTCAGAGCTCATGAATGGCAGAAGGAGATTTAATGGAATCTCTATGGTCTCTATATGAGCCTCAGATTCTTGTGGATCCTTAATAGGAAATTCCTTCTTGCTTGAGGGACGTCCCAGGAGGTCTTCCTAACTAGGATTTTCGTCCTCCTCCTCCCTCGTGCATTCGGTCATCTTGATTATATCAATGGCATTGCACTCTCCTTTTGGATTCTCTTCTGTATTGCTTGGGAGAATACTGGGAGGAGTTTCAATGACTTTCTTACTCAGCTGGCCCACTTGTGCCTCCAGATTTCTGATGGAGGATCTTGTTTCACTCATGAAACTGAAAGTGGCCTTTGACAGATTAGAGACTAGATTGGCTAAATTAGAAGTGTTTTGTTCAGAATTCTCTGTTTGTTGCTGAGAAGATGATAGATAAGGCTTGCTATTGCTCAGCCTGTTGCGTCCACCATTGTTAAAGCCTTGTTGAGGCTTTTGGTGATCCTTCCATGAGAAATTTGGATGATTTCTCCATGATGAGTTAGAGGTGTTTCCATAAGGTTCACCCATGTAATTAACCTCTGCCATTGTAGGGTTCTCAGGATCATAAGCTTATTCAGAAGCTGCCTCTTTAGTACTGTTGGATGCATTTTGCCATCCATTCAGACTTTGAGAGATCATGTTGACTTGCTGAGTCAACACTTTGTTCTGAGCCAATATGGCATTCAGAGCATCAATTTCAAGAACTCCTTTCTTCTGAGGTATCCCATTATTCACGGAATTCCTCTCAGAAGTGTACATGAATTGGTTGTTTGCAACCATGTCAATGAGTTCTTGAGCCTCTTCAGGCGTTTTCTTTAGGTGAATAGATCCACCTGCAGAATGGTCCAATGACATTTTCAAAAATTCAGATAGACCATAATAGAATATATCTAATATGGTCCATTCTGAAAAGATGTCAGATGGACATCTTTTGGTCAGCTGCTTGTATCTTTCCCAAGCTTCATAGAGGGATTCACCATCTTTTTGTTTGAAGGTTTGAACATCCACTCTCAGCTTGCTCAGCTTTTGAGGAGGAAAGAATTTATCCAAGAAGGCAGTGACCAGCTTATCCCAGGAGTCCAGGCTATCCTTGGGTTGTTAATCCAACCATATTCTAGCTCTGTCTCTTACAGCAAAAGGGAAAAGCATGAGTCTGTAGACTTCAGGATCAACTCCATTCGTCTTTACAGTCTCACAAATCTGCAAGAACTCAGTTAAAAATTGGTAAGGATCTTCAGATGGAAGTCTATAAAACTTGCAATTTTGTTGCATTAAGGCAACTAGCTGAGGTTTCAGCTCAAAGTTATTGGCTCCAATGGCAGGAATGGAGATGCTTCTTCCATCAAATTTGGACGTTGGCTTTGTGAAGTCACCAAGCATTCTCCTTGCATTATTATTATTTTCGGCTGCCATCTCCTTCTCTTGTTCGAAAATTTCTGAAAGGTTGTTTCTGGATTGTTGTAATTTAGTTTCTCTTAGTTTCCTTTTCAGAGTCCTTTCAGGTTCAGGATCAATTTCAACAAGAGTGCATTTTTCCCTGTTCCTGCTCATATGAAAGAGAGGAAAACAAGAAAAGAAGTGGAATCCTCTATGTCACAGTATAGAGATTCCTTTATGTTAGTAGAAGAAGAAAGGGGATAAGAGTGAAGAAGAATGGGTTCGGATTTTTAGATGAAGAGAGGTGAAGAGAAGTATTAGTAAATAAATAATTAAATAGAATAATAAAAGAGATGGAGAATTCGAAAATAATTTAAAAAAAAAGGGTTAGTAATTTTCGAAAATTAGAGATAAGATAAGATTAAAATTAAAATTTAAAACAAAAAAATTTTTAAAAAAAGATGAGATATTTTCGAAAATTAGAGAGGGAGAAGTAGTTAGGTAGTTTTGAAAAAGATAAGAAACAAACAAAAGGTCAAAGAGTTAGTTGAAAAAGATATTAAAATCAAATTTGAAAAGATAAGAAGATAAGAGGTTAGATAAGATATTTTGAAATCAACTTTTGAAAAAGATAAAAATTTTGAAAAAGATAAGATAAAAAGATAAAAAGATTTAATTCAAAAATTTTAAAATTACTTACTTCACTAACAAGAAACTACAAGATAAGATTCTAGAACTTAAAGATTGAACCTTTCTTAACAAGAAAGTAACAAACTTCAAATTTTTGAATCAATCACATTAATTGTTAGCTAATTTTCGAAAATATGATATAAAGATAAGAAAAAGATTTTGAAATTTTCGAGAAATAGAAAAAAAATGAAAAAAATATAATTTTTGAAAAAGATTTTGAAAAGATAAGATTTTTTAAAATTGAAAATTTGACTTGAGTTGTAAGAAACAACTAATTTTTAAAAATTTTTGACTAAGTCAACTCAAATTTTCGAAAATTATGAGAAAAATAAGGAAAAGATATTTTTTTTGATTTTTTGAATTTTTTAATTATGAGAGAGAAAAACACAAACATGACCCAAAACATGAAAATTTTGGATCAAAACACAAGATGCATGCAAGAACACTATGAATGTCAAGATGAACACCAAGAACACTTTGAAGATCATGATGAACATCAAGAACATATTTTTGAAAAATTTTTTATGCAAAGAAAACATGCAAGACACCAAACTTAGAAATCTTTAATACATGGACTCTAACAAACGAAAAATGCACATGAAAAACAACAAACAACACAAAACAAGAAAACATCAAGATCAAACAAGAAGACTTGTCAAGAACAACTTGAAGATCATGAAGAACACTTTGAATGCATGGATTTTCGAAAAATGCAAGAAAAATTTTAAAAGCATGCAATTGACACCAAACTTAAAAATTGACTCAAGACTCAAACAAGAAACACAAGATATTTTTGATTTTTATGATTTTATGATTTTTTTGTATTTTTATTAATTTTTTTCGTAAATAAAGTTTGAAAAAAAACGAAAAATAAAAGAAAAATTTTGAAAAAAAGATTTTTGAAAAGAAAATTACCTAATTTGAGCAACAAGATGAACCGTCAGTTGTCCATACTCGAACAATCCCCGGCAACGGCGCCAAAAACTTGGTGGAAGAAATTGTGATCCATACTTCTTGTACTTTTATGAAATTTAATAATTGGCTCTATTTGAAGTCACAACTCCGTTCAACTAACCAGCAAGTGCACTGGGTCGCCCAAGTAATACCTTACGTGAGTAAGGGTCGATCCCACGGAGATTGTTGGTATGAAGCAAGCTATGGTCATCTTGTAAATCTCAGTTAAGTGGACTCATAAAGTCAAATGTGATTAGATTGGATAAATAAAAATAAATAAAATAAAAAGGGATAGAAATACTTTTGTAAATCACTAGCGGGAATTTCAGATAGGCGTATGGAGATGCTGTGCTCCTCTTGAATCTCTACTTTCTTATTACATTCATCCAATCATTCTTACTCTTTTCCATGGCAAGCTGTATGTAGGGCATCACCATCGTCAATGGCTACTTTTTATCCTCTCGGGAAAATGGTCCTATGCGCTGTCACTGCATGGCTAATCGTCTGGAGGCATCACCCTTGACAATGGCTACATCCCATCCTCTCAGTGAAAATAGTCCAAATGCTCTGTCACAGCACGGCTAATCATCTGTCGGTTCTCAATCAGGTTGGAATAGAATCTATTGATTCTTTTGCGTCTGTCACTAACGCCCAGCCTTCAGGAGTTTGAAGCTCGTCACAGTCATTCAATACCGGAATCTTACTCGGAATACCACAGACAAGGTTAGACTTTCCAGATTCCTGGAATCCTACTCGGAATACCACAAACAAGGTTAGACTTTCCGGATTCCCATGAATGCCGCCATCTATCTAGCTTATACCACGAAGATTCTGTTGGGGAATCTAAGAGATATGCGCCCGGCCTAGAGTAGAACGGAAGTGGTTGTCAGTCACGCGCATTCATAGGTGAGAATGATGATGAGTGTCACGGATCATCACATTCATCAAGTTAAAGTGCAACGTATATCTTGGAATAAGAATAAAAGAGGATTGAATAGAAGATAATAGTAATTGTATTGAAACTTGAGGTACAGTAGAGCTCCACACCCTTAATCTATGGTGTGCAGAAACTCCACCGTTGAAAATACAAAAGTGAAAGGTTCAGGCATGGCCGAATGGCCAGCCCCCCTAAAACGTGATCAATAGCCTCCTAAGATGAAGAATAAAACAAAACTGAGACCAAAGATGAAACGTGGTCAAAAGACTAAAAAGTCAAAAGATTAAACTGTCAAAAGATTACTAATACACTAGTAAAAAGTCTTATTTATACTAAACTAGCTACTAGGGTTTACATGAGTAAGTAATTGATGCATAAATCCACTTCCGGGACCCACTTGGTGTATGTTTGGGCTGAGCTTGATCTATCCACGAGTTGAGGCTTTTCTTGGAGTTGAACGCCAAGTTATAACGTGTTTTGGGCGTTCAACTCCGGATCATGACGTGTTTCTGGCGTTTAACTCCAGATAGCAGCATGTACTTGGCGTTCAACGCCACGTTACGTCATCAATTTCCGAATAAAGTATGTACTATTATATATTGATGGAAAGCTCTGGATGTTTACTTTTCAACGCCGTTGAGAGAGCGCCATTTGGAGTTCTGTAGCTCTAAAAAATCCATTTCGAGTGCAGGGAGGTCAGATTCCAACAGCATCAGCAGTCCTTTTGTCAGCCTTTTTCAGAGTTTTGCTCAAGTCCCTCAATTTCAGCCAGAAATTACCTGAAATCACAGAGAAACACACAAACTCATAGTAAAGTCCAGAAATGTGAATTTAACGTAAAAACTAATGAAAACATCCCTAAAAGTAGCTTGAACTTACTAAAAACTACCTAAAAACAATGCTAAAAAGCGTATAAATTATCCGCTCATCAGTGACAAGCTTTAATTATTCAAGAATGTCCTTATGCATATTATGTTCATTGCTTTGCTCATCAATTACAGCTAGCTCTTGTTGCCGCGGCTAAAGAAGTTGTTGATGTTCATGCTTTTTTCCAAAGTTTGAGTAATATTATCAATGTTGTGTGCTCTTCTTGCAAACGCAATGATGAATTACGATCTGCTTATGCAACTGAAATTTCCCATTTAGTTGCAACTAATCAAATTGAAACAGGAAGGGGAGCAAATCAAATTGGCACATTAAAAAGATCAGGAGATACTAGGTGGAGCTCTCACTTCAACTCAATTTGTAGCCTTTTACGTATGTTTGGAGCAACAACTTCAGTTCTGGAAGATTTGGCTACTAATGGATCTACATATTCTCAACGTGGTGATGCTACTTATGCTCTTAAATCTTTATTATCATTTGATTTTGTTTTCATTTTGCATATGATGAAAGATATCATGGGAATCACTGATAAACTTTGTCAAGCATTGCAACAAAAATCTCAAGACATTTTGAATGCTATGCATCTGATTTCTAGTACAAAGTCATTGATTCAACAGTTAAGAGATAGTAGTTGGGGAGAACTTTTGGAGAAAGTTAGTTCTTTCTGCAATGATCATGCTATTCAGATACCTGATATGGGTGCTTCTTTTAGTGACATAATTCGGTCTCATCGTAAAAAGGATGTTGTCACTGTTGAACACCACTATCGTGTTGACATTTTTACTAGCGTGATAGATTTTCAATTGAAAGAGCTAAATAGTAGATTTAGTGAGCAAGCAATCGAGCTCCTCATATTGAGTACATCTTTAGATCCTAAAGATGCTTTCAAGTTATTCAGTGTTTGCAACATATGCAATCTTGCAAAGAATTTCTATTCTTTAGATTTTTCTGAGCAAGAAAAGATTCAATTGGATTATGAGTTACAACATTATGAACTTGATGTGGTTAAAGCTCCAGATTTTCAGAATTTGTCTATTCTTGTTGAATTGTGTCAAAAATTGACAGAGACAGGAAAATCAAATATATATCCTTTAATTGATAGATTAATTCGTCTTGTTTTGACTCTTCCTGTGACAACAGCAACAACTGAACGGGCCTTTTCAGCTATGAAGATTATTAAAACAAGGCTTCAAAACAAGATGGAAGATGAATTTTTAGCAGATTGTATGATTGTATATATTGAAAAGGAAATTGCTTCAAAATTCACTTCAGAGATGATAATTGATGATTTTAGTTCCATGAAACATTGTCGAGCAAGTTTAAAAATATCAAAATCTTAAAGTATGTAGTTGAACATTGACTTTTATATAATATAATTACTTTTTTGATATATATGCTACAAATCATATTTTGTTAATTTTTTGTTATATTTTATATTTAATTGGCCCCCTCTTATGAAATTTTTGGTTTCGTCACTGCCAACAAGTAATAGAAAAAAAAAGTTAAAATTAAATATCTTTAAAATTTGATATAAATGATAGTATATCCTTTTTTATCAATATATTTTTTTTTTCAAAATTTTCAATCTCTCTAGAGAGTTTGATTGAGAAACTCTACATAGCATATGAGAATCAATCATCATACAATGAAATTCAATTTGGGAAGAAACTTGTTTAGATAATATTTATGCAACGATGGATAAAGATATAAATTATTAAAGGTACTTGTAAATTTATGATTAATATTGCATATTTTTCATACATAAAATTTTTGGATTGATGATCTTCAGATACTAATAACATCTTCATGTCAATTAAGGGTTGATTAAATCTACAAAGGATCGATATAAAAAATTAATACTTGGCTGCAAAAGAATAATTGATTTGGAAGTTGATAGATAGAAAATAAAGAGTAGAGGATTAACTAGAATTATGTTAGAAAGAATTTTTAGCACATAAATTGAGCTAATAATTTTAACTAGATGAGACTATCTACATCATTTTACAAAACCTGTCCTCTAAGATGCCAAAAGCTTATGGCTACAGTATTCTCTCAGTTTTTTTCACTTAATTGTTGTTTTAAAATGTAATATCTCACTATATATTTTTTAAGTGAGACTAAAATAAAATATGTGAAAAAAATAGTTAAATGATAAAAAATCATACTTGATAAAATAATTGATAGAAAAATGGAGAGAATTTATTCTTATATTATAAAAAAAAGTTGTTTTGTAAGATTTTAGAGAGAAGTGTAAAAAGAGAAAGTATAGGAACCAATGACCTAAGCGTACAATGTGTACAATGAAGGTTTAGAAAGTATTAGAAATATGATTATTAGTGTTACATTATCCTATTAGGTTATGCTTTTGGGATGAGTGGTTTCAGGACATAGTATTAGAGTTCCAGATCTGGAAGGTCAAGAGTTCGAACCTAGGTGATGTTCATTTTATTCATAAACCAAAGATTTAGCCCATTGTACACATTGTACGTTTAAGTCATTGACTCTCTAGCACTACTCGTGTAAAAAATATGATTTGTATTAAAAATAAGATAAAAATAATAAAAATATTTTTTTCAAATAAAATAAAAATTGGAAACGAATTATTGTGGGACAGACTTAAAATTTAAAAACAAAAAATAAGTAAAAGAATTTTAATTTTTTAAAATAAAAATGGGATAAATTTTGTAATTATTTTGCCAAGGTTATTCTTTGGGTTTTTTATTTAAATAAATAATTAAATATGAAAATATTCTCAAGGACAAAATCGTACTTCAGTGGTAAGTAACAAAAGGCTAGTTTCGTCAAACTAGACATGCGAGGGTTTATGAAGGGCTTAACCCTCAACAAAATAACACACCCCCTCCCATTTCCTTCTTTCAACAGCATCCATGGACGTTTCCAGCACAATTAAGCCCCATTTCCTAAATTCCCGAACAGTATTCTAGGGCATGTTTCAAAAACCTTCGATTTCAACAATTCCATTCGCTCCTTTGCTTCATTGAACAAACCAATGTTGAAGCTCATCACTTCCTCCTCCTCCCGCATCCACCACCATCGCTTCCCCTCTGCCGCGGCGGTCACGGCGCTCCGGCCCGTCGCTGAGTCCAGCTCCCCGCTGCTCCGAGTGCTCAATTCACTTGGCGGGTTGGGCCGGAGGAATGGTAACTCGGTTGGGCGCTTATTTTTCTGTTCTGGTTCGGGTTCTGGCGACGGGTCGGATAAGGCGGTTGACGCGGAAGTGAAGTCGACTGAGTCCGGTGCCCCCGACGAGGCGCAGGCGAAGGCTTCTTCGGCTATAGTGTCCACTTACCCCAGACCTGAAGATTACCTCACTGTTAGTTTTTTGGGATTTATTTTAGAACTGTAGTTGTTTAAATTAGTCTTCAACAATTGCCGAATTTTGGTTTTTGGTTATTGATGCTGTGTTTGAAGTTAAGTTTGAACTTTGAAGTGTATGAATGAAGAATGTGTGTGTCGAAATTGTAGTTGGGTAGTAAATTATCATTGTTATGCAAGGTGTGGACTGTGGAGTTATGGATCAAGTTAGTTTTTTTTTTTTAATTTAACATAAAACAAATATATTTTTAATATGTAAACTGTGTCCAAGGCTGCGAATTCTTACTTGTCTCAATGCAACAGTACACTGTGCTGTTCCTTCATCAGGCAAATATAGCTATGGTTTCAATGTCCATTTTTTTAATTATTTTACTCGCTAAAATAAATATTTGGAGTTTATCAATGGTATGTCTTTTATTCATTGATTTATTACCATTTTCCTCGTTTGGAAAATATAATAAAATGTTTGTATTCTTATGTTTGCTCGGATCAGGTTTTGGCATTGCCATTGCCACATCGGCCACTTTTCCCAGGATTTTATATGCCAATCTATGTTAAGGTACTGTTTCTTATCAAAATGATGGACTGATGTTTAAATATAGCTTGAAAAAGTTGCCAGTATGGTTGTCTGATTGGTATTTTACTATTCATCCAGGATCCAAAATTGTTAGCAGCTTTACAGGAAAGTCGAGAAAGACAAGCCCCTTATGCTGGTGCTTTCCTTCTTAAGGATGATCCAGGGGCTGATCCAAGCATAGTATCTGGCTCTGAAACGGAAAAAAGTGTGTACGATTTAAAAGGAAAAGAGCTGTTTAATCGTCTTCATGAAGTTGGGACTCTAGCTCAAGTATGAGTTTTTGAATCAATGACTTACATATCTTGAATATTTGCATCTGGTTTTGTCGCTAATCCTGTTTTCAATGCCAGATTTCGAGCATCCATGGGGAACAGGTGATTCTGATTGGTCATCGGCGTCTACGTATAACAGAGATGGTATGCATTGACCAAATGGAAAACACAGAAAAATTGATGTTTGATGTATCTTTTTGTGCCATCCTACTTGTATAACTGGGTGTTTCTCGCATTTGAAAGGGATTTCTGTTTACAAATAATCATTTCTCTTAGTATGCGTCTAAAATATTCTGATGATTATTTGATGTGAAAACTTGTGTCTTATCTACAGGTTAGTGAGGATCCACTTACTGTAAAAGTTGATCATCTCAAGGTTCGTTTGTAACTGCTATCTATTGTTTCCTTAGTCTACATCTTGGTCAGGAGTAATAGGTTTCTTTGCCTTGTTATTGTAGTTTTATGTGGTTTTACTTGGTGCTGCAGGATAAGCCATATAATAAAGATGATGATCTTATAAAGGCCACATCTTTTGAGGTTATATCAACCCTAAGGGATGTTCTTAAAACAAGTTCCCTTTGGAGAGACCACGTCCAGACTTACACTAAGGTTTGGATCTTTCTCTATATGAGTTTATTAGGGAGAGGGAATTGGAGTTATCCTTTGTTTATGTGGCACTGTTTGTTTGCATCAATTACTTTCTAGTGTCTCATGTTTAAGTTACTTGACTAAATGAATCTTTTCTTAATATTGTAACAAATCCAATGAATTGATCTATCACACCATCTTGTCACATGGAAAATAGTTATTATCCATCAGTTTTGATAATTTTACTGCGAGTGGAACCGAAGTGGTAGAAGGAAGAAATATGAAAGGTTTAGTGAGGAACAAAAATGTTTGGTAAAGGGTGGGTAAATTATTATTATTCTCATTAACCACATATTAAATTCCTTGAAAATGTACCTTTTTAATGTGTTTTTAATGACTAAAACTGTTAACATATAGACATATACATCCATTGGAACGGGATCAGAATGTTAAGTGAGCATTATTCTTGTATACAAAACCACAATGGATTAGCAATATTTGAGAGTTCCCTTGCTCCCCAGACTTAATGACTAATTTCTCATCTGAACCTGTTCTACACCTCTAATAACCATAATCTCTTTTATTTCTTCTTGCTAATTAACTAATTCCTATCCAAGGCCCAGGGTCCTTTTAACATAATTAACCCCCAACCTCAAATTCAGTTGTTGCACATGCTTTCATTTTCCTTTGTCCTGATTGCTTTATTGTACAATGTTGAGAACCCCAAAAATGTGATAGCTTTCACAATTTTCATGTATTCAAGAAGCATCACTCAAATTCAAATATGCTGGATCTTGGTGATATGGACTTGTTAGGCATCCTTGCAACATAATGTGGGTTTTGTAATAATCATTTACCTTAGGTTTGCTGTGGAGGAAACTAAAAGTTTGTTGTTTAATTTAATATAATTGTCCATTGTGCATGTTTGACATTAATACATTATAGAATACTTTAGTTTGTTTCATGTCATATCAATTGAAAATTGAAATATTATCTATCTGTCTGATATGAGATATGAGCTGCATTTACAGCAAACAAATCAACAATCATTTTTTTAAATATAACTTCCATTTCAATCAGAAGATCAAGAGCTTTCAGTCCATTATTATATTTCAATTATTTGGTTGAGTCAGTATGTTCCTTGTAAATAATGAGGAATTTTCTGAAAGAAAATTCTTTTTATAACATAACTGCAGGATAGTGAAACTATATTCTTTTTACAACCTATAAGCAACTGAATGGACTATACGATCATGTACTATACAATGGCTATCTTTTTCTCTCTTTTTTTTTTATTGTTTTCATAAGTTTTCTTTTTGTGAAACATATAAGCATGAATGATGCAGTACGACTTTATTTGACGGTTATGACAATTAATATTGGATCTTAGTTAATTACTTAACCTATATTATTTTATCATGTCACGTTGACTTTCTTCATTTTAAAATGCACAGCATATAGGTGATTTCACTTATCCGAAGCTAGCAGATTTTGGAGCTGCAATATCCGGGGCAAACAAATTGCAATGTCAAGAAGTTCTTGAAGAGTTAGATGTGAGTACTGCACTTTGCCACTTACGCTGAGAAAGATTGGCTTTATGCATTGCAGACTATATATAAAAATATAGATATTTCTGAGGCTATAATCAGTTTTAATTTCAATTAACATATAAATAAGTGAACCTGTGGAATTTTAAAATTATAATATTGGAACTATTGTTTCTGATTTTGCTGAACAGGTGTATAAACGATTAAAACTCACACTGGAGTTGGTAAAGAAAGAGATGGAAATCAGTAAGATTCAGGTAATAGTTCCTTTGAATGCACTTTTATGCTCCCCTCAAATTTTCATCATATATTGACGCGGGTGTTGATTTTGTTAGGAATCAATTGCAAAAGCAATTGAAGAAAAGATAAGTGGTGAGCAGCGCCGTTACTTGTTAAATGAGCAACTTAAGGCCATAAAGAAGGTACAAACTACAAATCTCTCATGATTTGGTTATGTAATACATCGGTGTGCCTGTAATGCTGAACAACTTTTTATTTCTGGCTTGTCAACCTATTTTCTAACTAGAAAGTTTGGTTCATTGCATATTTGATTTAGCTTCTATTCTTCAATCCTTTATTTTAAATTGCCTACAAGTATTAGCATAAGGGGAATACCAGCAGCAAGATCAATGCCCTAGATTGACACCAAAACTTTCAAAACCACAAGATAACGACTATAGAAAAATGTAACTACTTGGCCTGTGTGACTTCCCTAGAATATAGTAAACAATACAGCAGATATACGCTCAGCATTTTTCTCAACCTATACTCCTATAGATACATATTGTTTTGATTGCTACTTGAAACAAAATGTCCAGAAACATCACCGAATAGAATGCCAGCAGTGGTTCTACACACTGCTGAGAGAGATGGTGGCATCATGTGTAGACCACTGCTAAGCTCATCAATGGCCAAAATGGCTCATCTGTTGTGTCAGTTAAAGTCAATTAGTAGCTCTAACCATGCATAGAAATTTGAAAGAAATATGCAATACAGTTCTCCTAACATGAGTTAAATTATTATCCTTTGCAAATGATATAGTTGGTCAGAATTTATTGTTTATTCGTTCTTTTGGTGTATTTACAGGAATTGGGTCTGGAGACTGATGATAAGACAGCTCTCACTAGTATGTTCTGCTCTATAATATGTTTGTAAATCAGGATGATACACTTCTTTTTGTTTCTCATTTCTTGCCTCAAGGTTGATTGTGTATATAAGCATGTAGGAAAGATCATTGTTGAATCAATTAATTAGTGATCAAAGTCTTCATGACTTAGAAATCACTAAATGATTCTCACTTGACTGGTTTAACTTTATCTTGTCCTCACCTCTGTGTTTCTATGCAGTATCCTTTAAATCTTGTGGCTGCATAATAAGTGTAGGAATGTTCTCTTTGTTATAGTTTTTTCATATTCTGGCCGGCCTGCAGTAATAATCTGATCATATTTGAGTTATATTGCTTCCAGCCATTCCATCAAGTATGGCTGAATGGTTGTATTCTCTGGTGAAGTTTTTTTTGGCTTGTTGCTAAAATAGAATTACCTTTTCTGTTATTTAAGGTAAATTCAGGGAAAGGATTGAACCAAAGAGAGAAAAATGCCCCCCTCATGTTTTGCAAGTCATAGACGAAGAACTCACAAAGCTGCAACTGTTGGAGGCTAGTTCTAGTGAATTCAGTGTTACCCGTAACTACTTGGACTGGTTGACTGCACTACCTTGGGGCGAATACAGGTTTGTGTTTACAGAACTTTGCTCTTATTACTGTTGGCTGTAGGAATTGAAATTTGTGATTTCAAGGATATCTTATAACATCCCTGTTACCATTTATTTGGGTTGGACAGATGTGGTTGATAGTTCAAATTAGAACAAGTCAAAAAGGGTTTTTGGTGGTTTTTTGTGGTGTTAACTAAAATGCGTAGATAGAGTTTTCAGTAGATTCTGGGAACAGTGAATGAGTCTGATAAGATGAAATTTCATTATTAGCCTATAATAACATCTACTCAACTAAGGATGCTTGAATTATATGATACTAATGAATTAATAAGCCACTTTTAGTTGCCATTATTAATCTATATCCTTTTATATATATTAAATGTGTAATAATAATAAATGTGAGATAAGTCAAGAAGGTAAGTATAAGAATGAGGTATTGGATTCAAGTCTTATAAATAACAAAAAAATGTATTTTTATTGACATATATGATGAAGGATATTATAGAAAAAAAATTGTGCACCAAATGTCCAAACCCCGCCGGTGTTCCCAATTCCGATTATAAATAGTAGACGTAGATGTAGAAGTAGATTATATATAGTAGAAGTAGATATTCTTTTTGGTAATCATGCCTTTGAAAATAATATTGTTTTGTCCTTATAAAATATCCAAAAACAAAAGTTAATTCTTTCAACGTCAATTCCTCTTAGGTAATCTGTTTGACTTAATTCTTTCCTCTCATTTTTTTAAATTTTTTTTTCAGAACTAAAAGCAAATGGACCATGTGTAGCGTTCTTTACTTTTACTATGACTGTTGTGAATCTCATATAATTTGGTTGATCTATTATTTCAAAATCCAGTGATGAGAACTTCGATGTTACTCGGGCACAAGGGATTCTGGATGAAGATCATTATGGATTAACTGATGTGAAGGAAAGGATATTGGAATTCATAGCTGTTGGGAAACTAAGAGGGACTTCTCAAGGTAATCATTTTCATTTTTGTAATTGTTTAGACAGTGATTTAACGTGAAAAGCTTGAGGCTTCTGAACTCCTCAGCTCATATATTTATATACACTAATTAATCATTACAATACCTACTAAAGATAAACATAATCATTTATAATTGATTCTACTCTAACCTAATTGACACTTACAGCTAATTGATTGAATATAATATCAATAGTAATGTATCTAGTGTCCGCCAAGTTTTACAGATACTATAGTGATGTCATTTCTTAAAGCAGAGATGCTTTTGCTAAGAAATCTTTAATCACCACATATCTTGATGCTTGATTTCATATATATATATATATATATATATATATATATATATATAGACTATTTACATATATTTTACCCAAAAAAAAATTATTTTATGTTATGGGAGAACATGCCAGTGTAAGCTGTGGAGTATGTTATTAGTTATGTTTATTTAAATTAACTTTTTATGCATAGAAGTTTGGAAGATTAATAACTTGGTTGACTGTATCAGTCTTCTAAATATCATGGTGTATTTATTGCCTATGGTGCCTATCATCGTTTCATTTTCAAAAAGGTTGACATGATTCCTGATCTTTTTCATATTTGCAGGAAAAATAATCTGTCTTTCTGGTCCACCTGGAGTGGGCAAAACAAGTATTGGCCGTTCAATTGCACGTGCCTTGAACCGTAAGTTCTTCCGTTTCTCTGTAGGAGGATTAGCTGATGTAGCTGAAATAAAGGTAGCTAATTTTCTGTCTCCTTGTTAAGGTTAAATTATATGCTAGTTCCGTGGCAACAAATGAGGTAGTGTTCTGAATCATATATACGCCATCTTACAGGGTCATCGTAGAACCTATATTGGTGCTATGCCAGGAAAGATGGTACAATGCCTTAAGAATGTGGGGACAGCCAACCCTCTTGTTTTGATTGACGAGATTGACAAAGTAATACATTGGTAGTTGGTTCAATTTATTAATAAATTGGTAGTTGGTTCAATTTATTTGAATTGGGTATTCTATTCTCCCTTGGGTCAAAATAAATATGCTGCATCATTTTTATTTTCCTTCCTAAATGTTCTTTTAGAATTTAGAAGGATGATTTTGGTATTCATATTTGAATATTTGTTTTATTCAATTGACAGTTGGGCAGAGGACATGCTGGTGATCCAGCAAGTGCCTTGCTAGAGCTCTTGGATCCGGAGCAGAATGCTAATTTTCTGGACCATTATCTTGATGTTCCCATTGATTTATCAAAGGTAAAATATTTGGTAGCTTGAATGGTGACATCCTTTTGTATGTGTAATATGTTCATGTCTATGTTCAAGTGGGGTGTGTGCATAGTTATCAAACCAAATTAGCTGGTTCAACCGAAAAGCTGGTGAACTGAACCCTACCAGGTCTAATTTAGTATTTAGACTGGTCAAACTTGGTCAACCCACTGAAAACCGGTCAAACCTGGTTTAAACGGACCAAGTGAACCGGCAGGTCACAGAAGCAATGACGTCAGCATGGCATTAGCACCTGTTTTATATAACTCAGGAATCAATCCCAGGTTCTCCTAGTATGCCTAGGCAAGCTTACCGCAATACTGCTAGGCTAAGTTGTTATTTGTTATATATATATATATATAAATGAAATGAAATTGAATTAACTAATTTTTATTTAAACGGTTAGGCCAGTGACCTATTACTTTAACCACTAACCCAATGTCTTGATTGGTTCGATTATTGGCTCGGTTTTGATAACTATGGTTGCGTGGCTAATGATAGTATTCTAGGGGAAAATTTGGTTATTCAACATGTTAACCACATGACTTACCATTGAAATCATTTCCACAGGTTCTCTTTGTTTGCACTGCAAATGTAGTGGAAATGATACCAAACCCTCTGTTGGATAGGATGGAGGTTGTTGCTATTGCTGGATACATCACTGACGAGAAAATGCACATCGCCAGAGATTATCTGGAGAAGAGTACACGAGAAGCATGTGGAATCAAGCCAGAACAAGTACTTTTCTTTTCCACCCATGTTGTAGTCCCTTTTATACACAAAGAATGTCATACTTGAAATCCATGGTTACTGCAAACATGACGATGCCATCTTTTATAGCCATTTTCATTTTTATCGACTAAATATTAACTACAAAAATGAACTTGCTTCAGGTGGAAGTGACCGATGCTGCTCTTCTTTCCTTGATAGAAAATTACTGCCGAGAAGCAGGTGTCAGGAATCTCCAAAAGCACATAGAGAAAATATATCGAAAGGTGCTGCCTTTAAGTCTGCATGTATATAGTTCAATTGTATTGAATATCTTTGTATAGCAAGTTCCAAGTTTGGGTAAATGACATGGCATAGTTAGGCTATCATTGGACAAAGTAAAAGTTTAGTGAAATGGTGAATTGTTATGGCAGAATTAAAGATGTGCTATTGTTAATAGTAGGTTGTTGCCCATAACCATTAGCAATGTTCTAAGTATGGTGTCAAATGAGCAAGAGCCGCTATATTTATATTCAGTTGCACTTATTTATCTCCTGTTGGTTGTTTCTTAATATTGACTTAGCTGTTTGATTTCAATTTGGAGATTGCTATATTTCAATATATTTGAATTTTAGTAAATGCTTTGGTTACCTGGGCCCAAAATATTGTTTGTGGTATTGCAGATAGCACTACAACTAGTGAGGAAAGGGGAGACAAAAGCCACTGTTGCTAGTGTGCAATCTGTTGAGGCTAAAAGAGTTGAAGAAGATAATGTTGAATCACATCCAGATCCCAATCAGAAGGAAAGCTCCATGGTAGCAGATAGTAGTAACCCTGAACAAATGAGTGAGCCTTACAATGAAGTTGACAAGGAGCAAACAGATCTACCAGTTGATCAATCTGAATCTCCTGAAAACCAATTGACAGATGTGAAGGTATGTAATGTTAACTTTTCTGGGAGCATATATATATGATTTTTTTATTTTTTTCGTTAAATTTACTTTGTGGCAATTGATTCAGTTACCAAATAAAACCGAGTATTAGTGAATGAAAAGTTAGTAACTCTCCAATACATTACTTGATGTTATGGTATAACAGTTCTATACAACAACAAACAACAATAAAGCCTTGTCCCACTAGGTGGGGTCGGCTACATGAATCAAACGACGCCATTGACCTCTGTCATGTATCATGTCTCTCTACATGGAGATCTCGTTTGACCACCTCATGGCTGGTCTTCTTAGATCTTCCTCTGCCTTTCACCCTTTGTCCATTTTCCATCTCATCCCCCTCTTGACTGGGTGTTCTGTCGGTCTTCTTCTCACATGTCCAAACATGGTATAACAGTTCTATATTGGCCCAAAAAAATGATGGAAAAAATGTATTTTATACTCGTATCTGAACAGCCTCTACCAATATCGGCACACACATTTAGCAGTTGATGTGTTTTCTTTCTATAAACCTGAATTATTTTGTCCAACAGCTCACTTGTTTGCTCATTTGTATGGATCTTGATTTTGGCAGGAAGGAAGTGATGAAGATAAGGAAATTGAAACTACGACAATTGAGAAAGTGTTGGTTGATAAATCAAATATAGCTGACTATGTTGGCAAGCCTGTCTTCCATGCTGAACGCATCTACGATCAGACACCTATTGGGGTTGTCATGGGTCTTGCCTGGACAGCTATGGGTGGTTCTACCCTTTATATAGAGACAACACTTGTCGAGGAAGGGGATGGAAAAGGAGCCCTGAACCTCACTGGTCAATTGGGGGATGTGATGAAAGAAAGTGCTCAGATAGCTCATACAGTTGCCAGAAGAATACTACTGGAGAAGGAACCAGAAAATCGTTTCTTTGCAAATTCAAAGTTACATCTCCATGTTCCTGCAGGGGCTACACCAAAGGACGGACCTAGTGCTGGCTGCACGATGACTACTTCATTGTTGTCCCTTGCTATGAAGAAGCCTGTAAAAAAGGATCTGGCAATGACCGGGGAAGTCACACTCACCGGAAAGATTCTTCCCATTGGCGGGGTAGGTTGAGAAATGCCATTTATTCCGATCTTATTGGTTATAATCTTTAGCTGCAGTCAGGCTTACATATTTATTTATTTTTTTCTCTTTAATATTTTCTTTATGAAAGGAAATGGTATTGTCCATGCGTTGGCTACCTGCTTTCAGTATCTACTTTGCAATTAAAGGCCTACTTGATCTTGAAAATTATTTTATTTTAAAGTCGAAGACAATGTTGTATTTTTATAATTATTTGAAAAAGATAAAACCATTTTCTGTAACTAAAATATATTTTAGCATATTAACTAACTATAAATGGAAAGACACCAAAGAAAAACTACCCGTAAATGGAAAAAGAATACAAACCTCTATGAACCCTTGCCCAATTTTTGGTGATATGGATTATTTATTTGCATTCCTTGACTCATGCAATGCTTTGAATATGGTGCAGGTTAAGGAGAAAACAATAGCTGCGAGGAGAAGCGAAGTTAAGACCATCGTATTCCCTTCTGCCAACAGGAGAGACTTTGACGAGCTGGCACCAAATGTTAAAGAAGGTCTTGATGTTCATTTTGTTGATGACTTCATGCAGATCTTTGATTTGGCTTTTGATGATGACAATTCCCAGCATTCGGAGAAGTCAGTCTCACTATAATGCTCTGTAGGATCATCCTTTATTTGAAACTCAATTCTTTGACGTGCTGGTAACCAGCCTGAATTTTGTACTATATTTTTGTATTTAATTTAATGCCAGTGTTTCTTGGACGTTTAAATTCATCTGCTGGGCACAGGAGAAGTATCATTTTCTCTTTCAGATTTTGTAACCGAGTGTAATAATATGTACATTTATATTTTATAGTTGAGACTTGAGATGTTCGGTATCAAATTGTTTTCACAAGATGGGGAGTGCTCATGCCTGAAGGAGAATAGAGTTTTTGTCTTTCCCTTTTTAATTAATCATAAAGACATTTTAGTATAAAAAATAATATAATATATATTTAAAAAAAAAGCTAAATACTAATATAGATAATATATATGTATCGTATTTTTACATGTATGCAACTCTCTCTAAAATAATATATAAATTACTTTTTTACATGTTTAGTTAAATTTTATTCAACTCTCTTTAAAATAACTTTTTAAAATATTAATAATTAATCCTATTTTTTCCGAATAGTTTTTTTCAAAACACGGAAGAAAAATTAAAAAACTTTTTCCAAACCAGGTATCTTAACTCTCTCTAATGGTTTTCACTCCACTCCATTTTTTCATTGTTGTCGTGCCTCTTAAAATTGTACTCAAAATCGTTCACCTCATCAAGTAATTAACTTGAACATACTTTGGTAGAGCTGAACTCATAAAATCTCATTCCTATCCAATTTTTTATTATTTCTTTTGATAATGATATATCATTCTTTATATTGATTTTATCTAATAATATTAAAATTTTAGCATGAATAGTTAGATTTATTTAAAACTTTAAAAGTTTACCGGGTTTATAATTTAGTAAAAATATCTTACAATTTGATAAAAATATAAAAAAAGACAAAAAATAAAAAAATAAAATGATATTTAAAGTATTCAATTATTATCACGCTAGATAGTGAGCGGTTATATTAAAGAGTGATAATATGCTTCAAGTAAAAAAAACTCAAAAGTGTTCTTTTAGAAAGAATTATTTGAAAAAAAATATTGGTTATTAATATTTTAAAAAATTAGATAATTACTCATTTTAAATAATAATTTAATTATAAAATGATTTTGCTATGGTTAAGATATTAACTCTAATTAAACTGAGGTAATTTAAGTTACAAGTATAGTTAGTTATCATTAAGATAACATTCAATTAGAAGTTGATATATCATAGATGATAAATTACATATTATTTTAGAGAGGATTAGATAGAATTTACAAAAACTTTATCATTGTACTAAAATAAACACCAACGTAAATACCTATCATCATCTTAAATATTCATACATATATTACTATCTTATATTTTTAGTAAATAGAAAGAATTACATCCCACTTTGGTCCCTGTGATCCATGAGTTACACGGATTTAGTCATCGAGATTTCAATTACTCTAAATTAGTCTCCTAGATTCAAAAAAATGCACCACATTAGTCCCTCTCTCATTTTCTATCATTGGAGCACTAACACCGTCATGACCAATTCTTGCCACACTAAACATAGTAACGGTTAGATAATATGGCATAAAAGTGGAGTTACTCCAATTTAATCGTGTTTCATTTAAGTACGATTTTGGTCATTAAGGTAGGAGTTGAAAATTTTTTCATCTCCAACCTTTTTTTTGCATTTGAATTCGTCCTTAAGGTTTAATTCAGTTTTAAAATCGTCCTTCGAACCAAAATATCCTTCCCCTTCTTCATCAAAATCCTCATTTTCTATTCTTCTTTTTCTTCTTCTCCATCACACAACGTCATTGCTTTTTTTTCTTCTTCTTCATCAAAGCACCAGCAACAACAACAATGAAACAATATAATAAACATAAAAAAAACAGAAACAGAAATAAAAAAATAAATCTATATAATCTCCATCACTATCTCTCTCAAATCCAAAGAACAAAAAAAGAAGAAGTAAAAGCAACCAGAAACATCAACAACAACAATGGATAATGAAATTAGAATCAGAATCAGAAGAAACAGAAGCAGAAGAACCATGGAAGTAGAATGGAATTAGAATCAACAACAATAATAGAATCATAATAAAAAATAATGTAATTATCAAAATCAACAAATCCACAAATAAAAAAAATTCAACAATAACAAAAGAAATAGAAGAGTCAACAATATAATTAACAAAATCAACAAATCAGAAGTAAAATTGGAACCCTATGAAAGACCGGCGGCGAGAATGCAAAGCACATCGGCAAGTGATGAGGAGCAGCGATGACCGGTGAGCGAGTGAGCGAGAAGCAGAAACGGCGAGCAGCGCGCGACATCCACCCTCGCGGATCTGCTAGCGTTGACGTCGAACACTGGTGTCGACATCCATCCGTCCCTCACCATTCCCCTTTCTTCTTCCCCTCGTCCGTCCCTCGCCCTTCCTCTTCCCCCTTTTTTGTCTTTCTCTCTTACCTTTCCCCTTCTTCTTCTTCCCTTCTGCCCTTCCCTCTTTCCTGTGTTCTCTTTCTTTTTTTTCATTTTATAATTTTTTTAATTAGGGGTACTTTAGTATAAAAATTAAAATTTTGGTAAAAAAGACGATTTTAAAACTAAGTTAAACCTTAGGAATGATTTTATATATAAAAAAAGTTGGAGACGAAACAAATTTTCGGTCCCTACTTTAGAGACCAAAATTGTATCTAACCTTTTTTATAACCTAAATAAGATTTATGTCACTCTTCTTCACTTCTTCATCTTCATCTTCTTCTTTTTTTTTTCTTTTCTTCATTGTAAATATTGCATAAATTTAATTTGATTGTTCTATTAAATCAAATGTGGTTTGCTATACTAAATGCAATTACTTCTTGAGACTCTTGTGTATCTGAGTAACTTAGTTGAGAAATTTTGATCTCAACTTTCTGGACTTTAGTGAGTTGAGGTGCAACTTTTGGAGGAGGTTGAACAGGTGCATGTTGATCACTACTTAAAAGAAGAACGACAACAATTTCTGGTGCAACAAAATTTGGATCAACAACAAATCCTGGTGCAACAGAATTTAAATAAGTAGCTTTTTGTTTGGATTACTATACGGTGATCCGGTAGTTTTCAGAAATCCTAACGCAGCTACCATTTACTCATTTTTGTCACTTATGGAAGTGAATTTTTTTTCCTGCAACTATTAGGGAAAAGTTGAATAGGAAGAAGAGTGATGACAAAAGAGGAGTAATGTTTTATTTTTTTTTCATAGGCAAACAATGTCATTTTAAAGTATCTTTAGCGTCAAACACAAATGATTTCAAATCGACTACGTTATTGACGACGTCAGTGCTCCGATGACAGAAAATGAGGAAGAGACTAATGTAGTGTATTTTTTGAATCTCAAAAACTAATTTAAAATAATTGAAATCTCAAAAATTAAATCGGTGCAAGTTGCCAATCTTAAAGACTAAAATGGAGCTTTAACTCTAAGTAGAAAAGTACCTAATTCACTAGTAACAAAATAACAAGCATGTATTAATATTACAATAAGATGATAAATATACAACATCTTAAATTGTAATATAAGTGTGAATCATTTATAACCAATTAAAGCTAATGGACTCAAAGTGAAGATTGTGGGCTGACTAGAAGCACAAATTTCGGCTACTTCGTCTCATGCTCCTGGGCCCACAAACCATTACTCCAACATCTTCGCCTTTGCACTCATACAGAATTTCTGAATTATCATGAGCAGCCAATTAGTATTTAATTACTTGATCATAATAGAAAATTACATCAAATATATGCAGATTAGAACCAACTATTTTGGTTGATTCAAATAAAATATTGCTGATGAAATAAATTATATTTTTAACATTTTATCATTAATCATAAAATATGTAAAAACTAATTAAATATAATTGGCAACAAGTTAAAATATTTTATATTATGTGAGAAAATATAAAGTAATATAAATTATTATATAAACAAAATACATATCTTATATTATTTTTTAATATGAATCAACTAAAAGAAATCACTAATCTGCATATATATGATTACTATTAAAAGGCTTTTTATAAAATAAACAAGAGTATGTATCTTAATTTTGTACAGATCGGATATGGAGTGTAGGTTTTGCAAATAAAAGAAAAGATGTTAGTTAAACATCCCTCAAAAAAGAATTGTTGTTTTTTACTAAGAATATCTATAAAAAAAATTAATATAAATCTACTCAAATAATTAAAAAACTTTAACAAAAATAACTGCGCTTAGTAACATATATAAAGAGAAAAAAGATTGATTACAGAAATGAAAATTTTTAAAAAAATTAGAATATTAATTAAAAAGAACACTACATCTAAGGTGTAATGTTTCATTCATTAAAAAAAATATTAATTAAATAAATAGTACTAAAAGTTAATAGAATATCATCATATTTAAATAATAATAATAATAATAATAATAATAATAATAATAATAATAATAATAATAATAATAATAATAATAATAATAATATTTAGAATAATAAAATCTAAAATTTTAAATAAAAATATTTAAATATATTTTAAGCCAATATTTAAAGAGAAAAATATTTTAATGTTAAAAAAATAATTAATTTTGGCATTAATAATAATAATAATAATAATAATTACAAAATATTTGAAATAAAAAGAAAAAAACTCTTTACAGCATCAACCTTTCAAAAAGAGAATGCTACCTCTCGAATAAATATTATCATTTTTGGCCAGCACTTGATTAATAATAATTTACACACATATTCAAATATTTTATAAATAAAAAATATATAATTTGCACATATATTTACTAGAATTTTACACACATACATCAATATAATTTATATTTATAAATCAATACAATTTATATTTATAATTTTTCAGAATTTACACATATAAATTAATAAAATAATAATTTAATAATAATAACAAAAAATTACTAGTTGTAAGAGTTTCTCTCTCGAAAATATGCAATTACTTACTCTTGAGATCAGGCCTTGCACCAAATGCACTTTGGTAGATTCCATTAGAGTCTGATGGGGAAATCTTTCAAGCTCTCTCTCCTCCGATCTTGCTCTTGTTGATGATCATGGTGGTGTTATTGAAATTTGCACATTCGAAATTTTCTTACTTTTCCAAATCATTTAATCTCTTACACCAAACAAAACAGCACTAGAACATGCACTTATCCCTCCACTTGCCAAAAACATGAACCACAAAACCTTAAATGTCCAATCATAAACTTTACCATTGTTTTGTTCGATTGAGTAGATACAGTAACGAGTTACAATCCCCATTAGGAGAAGGAAGATTAGGAAAGAGGAAGAGATTATGGAACAAAGGCATAGCCAATTTTTCGACCGAACACCATATAAGAGTTTGTTGTTGGGTTTCTTTTTCTTGGTCTTTTTTCTCTGCTCTTGTAATGTATACTTTGATTTGTAAATGAAGATTATTATTGTGTGGGGATTGAAGAAGAAAGAGGTAGTTGGAGTGTGAGATTGTTGTTGTTTGTTGGGTATGAAAGATGAGTTCACGGATTATGGATATGAAGGGTTATGCCAATTCAACGAAGAGAATAATACCGTGGAGCGTGGTTAAGGTTGTGAGTGGTACGAGTCGGAGTTGGCGGCAGCACGTGCGTGAAGTGTTTTTTTAGTGTCAAGTGTTAGAAGCAGCAACTTAAGATGGAGAGGAAGAAAGAAAAGTTGGTTTGACGTTATAAACCTTAAGAGTCTAAGAGAGTGTTTGGTTTAGCATTGGGAAGAGTTTGAACAAATGAAAGATCTCTTTTTATGTTTGACAATTTTTTTTATTTTCTTAATACAGAAATAATTTCACCTATAAATGCTAAAAGTTGTAGTTTTTGTATTTACGTTGATTAGTTTGTTATCGTTGAAAAATTATAAAAAAAATTATGTAACACTTGATTTGACTTGGTTTGTAAAACTTGAGAAATGGAACACTAGAAATAAAGTAAGTAGATGCATGTGTATCATTCATTACTCTATGACAAATTGTGTTCTGTATGACTGTCTTACTGAATCATTTCATCATCTTTTTTTTACGTGTGGTTTATCGTGAGAGACATGGGACGCTGTGTTAAAGGATTGGAATTCAGATTGGATGGGAAGAATTTTGTCAAGGAGGTAAAGCAAAGCTTGGATTATATCTTTTTGAGAAAATATAGGGAACAACGCATATAAGTAAACAATGCAAACAATGAATTAAAAAAAAGGTAAAATTAAAATTAAAATTCAGATTTTTAATTACTTAATTATTATTAGATTTTAAATTTTAAAAAATTAGGATTACCACCTAAATATATTCACACTATGTATGGTTACTCCCAATTCCACCATAACTTCATTTTTGATGTCTGTCGCATAGTCTACACAGTCTCTCTCCGGTCTATGCATGTCCACAACTCATTATCGTCGCTGGAGACAGCTTTGTGGCAAGATGTCTTTTTCTTTCGAGAACGTCACTGTCCCCCACACCTCGTGTAGACGCAGCAGAATGCTGTACCCCGTGCATTTCATTCACATTCCTGTGATTCTTCCATCGCTCTGATTCACGACACCAGGACCGTCGTCACAGCTGTTGTCTCGTGATCACCAAGAGAGGCACTGCTGTTGCTATCCCGAACTCATTACCGTAGTTGGTGTTGAAGGCATGCTATTAGTATCATTGATGAAGTCATCAATGGGTGAGGAAAGTTCTAGTACCCCATGCTCCTCCATTCTAATCAATCAGATGGTAACATTGTGAATTTAAGTGTTGATGAGAAGGTATGCGGTGAAAGTTTTATTTGCATACAGATATTTATTTTTCATGCAAATGAAATGTTTATTTCTTAATGCAAATGAATTATTCTTGTATATTTTATGTGAATTTGTTGTATATACATATTACTTTTTGGAGTACATTGGTTAATGTAATTTGAGAGTAAAACAATTCCAATGAAAGAAAAAAAACAATAATAATATTTTTGTTTTAAAAAATCCTTGTATATATTAAATCAACAAAAATTTTGATGTTATGTTAACATTTTGGAGTTTAAAAAATAAAAAATCTTGTGTATTTATGTGAATTTTGTTGTTGTTGACTAGTTGTTTATTTTTCTAATATTTACTTCATTGTACGGTATCTCAATTGGTTTCTTTATTTTGGCTTTATTTGTTTGTATTTGATTGCATGTCGTGGAAGTTACGGACGTTATTGAGCTAGAAAATGATGTAACAGAACTGAGTCATGAGATTCAAATTAAAATTTATTGTTAATTTAATAATAGTTATATTTTAGAATCTGCCATTAATCATATGTGGCATTGAGCGATGTTTGTTGAAAATTGATATACAGTTACTGGATCAAAGTGGTCTCCGTAAAGAGAAAATACCAAGAGTTAGATTGCAGTTTGATTCTTTGCAACTAGCACAGAAATTTTATGCGACCTATGTAAAGAAAGTCGCTTTTGTAAGTAAGATTAGGACCACAACATTTGACAGGACAACAAAGGAATTCAAGAAACCGATTAACCAATCTATTCATTGTAATCGGGAGGGTTTTCACGAGCCTCGTGTGAAAGAAGCAACACGGAAGAATACGATTGCAGCCATGGCATGTAGAACAAAGATTATGCGAAGTTTGATAGGGAGAAGGAAGATTGGGTGTTGTTGAAGGTAGAATTGAGGTATTCTATTCACATCCATGTTGTCCTAAAATGGTGGTTCACTATCATGAGTATAGAGAGCTGACCATACATGTTAAGTGCGTGATTGAGGATAATGATGAGATTGACATATGACCCAGCAAGACATAGCTAGCATTGGCTAACGAGGTTGGTGGGTTATTTAACCTGGATTTTTCAGAAAAGGATATGAGAAATTACATTACAGCCAAACTCTGATCTACTGATGTTAATGCAGATATTAAGGAGATGTTGAATTATTTCATTTGAATGAAAGAGATCAATCCAAATTTCTTTTATGCATAAAATGTTGATGAGGATTACAAGTTTAGGAGTGCACTTTGGGTTGATGCAAGGTGCAGAGCCATTTGTATTACGTGATGCGTGAGCATCTTTTCTCTATTTTTTATTTATTTTAGATAAAAATTTAATGAATTTTAATTTAATTTTAGTGTTTGAAACCTCTTTGAATGCTAATTTGAGTTGCTTTAGTGTTTTTATTATTTTAGGTGAAGTTTTGATCGATTTGGCAGAGTTTGTGTGCAAGAAAAAAGAAGAGTTTGGAAACTGCCAAGCTGGCGCTAAACGCAAACATGGGCATTTAGCGCCAGCAATTCAGAAACGCGTGGATGCCTGATGAGCGGATAATTTATACGCTTTTTGGCATTGTTTTTAGTATGTTTTTAGTATGATCTAGTTAGTTTTTAGTATATTTTTATTAGTTTTTAGTTAAAATTCACTTTTCTGGACTTTACTATGAGTTTGTGTGTTTTTCTGTGATTTCAGGTATTTTCTGGCTGAAATTGAGGGACCTGAGCAAAAATCTGATTCAGAGACCAAAAAGGACTACAGAAGCTGTTGGATTCTGACCTCCCTGCACTCGAAGTGGATTTTCTGGAGCTACAGAAGCCCAATTGGCGCGCTCTCAACGGCGTTGGAAAGTAGACATCCTGGGCTTTCCAGCAATATATGATAGTCCATACTTTGCCCAAGATTTGATGGCCCAAACCGGTGTTCAAAGTCACCCTCAGGAATTCCAGCGTTAAACGCCGGAACTGGCACCAAAATGGGAGTTAAACGCCCAAACTGGCATAAAAGCTGGCGTTTAACTCCAAGAAGAGTCTCTACACGAAAATGCTTCATTGCTCAGCTCAAGCACACACCAAGTGGGCCCGAAAGTGGATTTTTATGTCTTCTACTCATCTCTGTACACCCTAGGCTACTAGTTTTCTATAAGTAGGACCTTTTACTATTGTATTATAATCTTTTGATCACTTTAGATCTCTAGATCATCTTTGGACATCTAGTTCTTAGATCATTGGGAGGCTAGCCATTCGGCCATGCCTAGACCTTGTTCTTATGTATTTTCAACGGTGGAGTTTCTACACACCATAGATTAAGGTGTGGAGCTCTGCTGTACCTCGAGTATTAATGCAATTACTATTGTTCTTCTATTCAATTCCGCTTGTTCTTGTTCTAAGATATCACTTGTTCTTCAACTTGATGAATGTGATGATCCGTGACACTCATCATCATTCTCACCTATGAACGTGTGACTGACAACCACCTCCGTTCTACCTTCGATTGGGTGAATATCTCTTGGATTCCTGATACACGATGCATGGTTGATCGCCTGACAACCGAGTGCTCGCCTGACAAACGAGCCAGCCATTCCGTGAGATCAGAGTCTTCGTGGTATAGGCTAGAACTGATGGCGGCATTCAAGAGAATCTGGAAGGTCTAACCTTGTCTGTGGTATTCTGAGTAGGATTCAATGATTGAATGACTGTGACGTGCTTCAAACTCCTGATGGCGGGGCGTTAGTGACAGACGCAAAAGAATCACTGGATTCTATTCCGGCCTGATTGAGAACCGACAGATGGATAGCCGTGCCGTGACAGGGTGCGTTGAACATTTCCACTGAGAGGATGGGAGGTAGCCACTGACAACGGTGAAACCCTTGCTTAAGCTTACCATGGAAAGGAGTAAGAAGGATTGGATGAAGAGAGTGGGAAAGCAGAGAGACAGAAGGAAAGGCATCTTCATACGCTTATCTGAAGTTCCTACCAATGAATTACATAAGTATCTCTATCTTTATCTTTATGTTTTATGCGTTTATCACCATACCCATTTGAGTTTGCCTGACTGAGATTTACAAGGTGACCATAGCTTGCTTCATACCAACAATCTCTGTGGGATCGACCCTTACTCGCGTAAGGTTTATTACTTGGACGACCCAGTACACTTGCTGGTTAGTTGTGCGAAGTTGTAGTGATCACAATTTCGTGCACCAAGTTTTTGGCGCCGTTGCCGGGGATTGTTGAGTTTGGACAACTGACGGTTCATCTTGTTGCTTAGATTAGGTATTTTTTTTCTTCAGAGTTCTTAAGAATGAATTCTAGTGTTTCAAAGTGATGTTCTTATCATCACCAAAGCTGATTGATCTTCATCAATTTAGCTCTTGAATGCAATGTTCTGCTGAAGCTTGGCTGGCCATGTCTAATTTCTTTAGACTGAAGCTTTAGACTAACATTGCATGATTCCTAGAATTCTCATTAAGAATTTTGATACCTTTTTCCACTTAATTTTCGAAAAACACAAAAAATTTACAAAATCATAAAATCCAAAAATATTTCTTGTTTGAGTCTAGTGTCTCATTTTAAGTTTGGTGTCAATTACATGCATCCATTCATGTGTCTTAAGGATCTTCAAGTTGTTCTTGATGATTTCTTATTCTGATCTTTGAATTCTCTTGGTTTGAGTGTTTATGTGTCTCATATGCATTTTCATTAGTGTCAGTAGTATACAAACTGCTAAGTTTGGTGTCTTGCATGCATTGTTATTTGATTTTAGTTGTATTTTGATTATTCCTTATTATGAAAAATCCAAAAATATTTTTAATTTGTGTCCTTTCAAGTCAATAATACAGAGAATTGAAGATTCAGAACATACTGCAGAGGAATTGCACAGAAAAAGCTGGGCGTTCAAAACGCCCAGTGAAGAAGGACAGACTGGCGTTTAAACGCCAGTCAGGGTACCTGGTTGGGCGTTTAACACCCAAAAAGGTAGTGTTTTGGGCGTTTAAACGCCCAGTGAAGAAGGACAGACTGGCGTTTAAACGCCAGCCAGGGTACCTGGTTGGGCGTTTAACACCCAAAAAGGTAGTGTTTTGGGCGTTAAACGCCAGAATGTACACCATTCTGGGCGTTTAACGCCAGGATGGCACAAGAGGGAAGATTCTGTTTTCAATGCAATTTTTTTTCAGGTTTTCAAAGTTTTTCAAAATCAAATCTTTTTCAAATCATATCTTTTCAATCAAATCTTTTTCAAAATCAATTTCTTTCCTTTTTCAAAGATACTTGCTATCAATTAATGATTTGATTCAACATTTCAAGCATGTTGCCTTTTCTGTTGAGGAAGGTTTAATGTTTGAATCATATCTTTTCTTGATAGCCAAGTCATTAATTTTTAAAATCAAATCTTTTTAAAAATGTTTTTCAAATCATATCTTCTCAATCACATTTTTTAAAAAACCAATCATATCTTCTTAACCACATCTTTTTCAAAATAGTTTTCACTCAAATCTTTTTAATTTCTAATTTCAAAATCTTTTTCAAAAATCACTTGATCTCTTTCCCACTCTTGGTTTTCGAAAATCAATTAGGGTTTTTCAAAATGTTTTCAAAATCCTTTACCTAATTTTCGAAAATTACTTTCCTTCTTCTCACATCCTTCTATTTATGGACTAACACTATTCCTTAATGCAAAATTCGAACTCCATCTTCTTTGATGAGTTCGAATTTTCTACTTCTGCCCTCTATTTTTCTTTTCCTCTGACACCTCAAGGAATCTCTATACTGTGACATAGAGGATTCCATATTTTCTTGTTCTCTTTCATATGAGCAGGAGCAAAGACAAAAGCATTCTTGTTGAGGCTGACCCTGAACCTTAAAGGACCTTGAAGCGAAAACTAAGGGAAGCTAAGGCACAATTCTCTGTAGAGGACCTAACCGAATTCTTCAAAGAAGAAGAACTCATGGCAGCCGAAAACAACAACAATGCCAACAATGCAAGGAAGGTGCTAGGTGACTTTACTGCACCTACTCCCAACTTCTATGGGAGAAGCATCTCTATCCCTACCATTGGAGCAAACAACTTTGAGCTTAAGCCTCAATTAATTTCTCTAATGCAACAGAATTGCAAGTTCCATGGACTTCCATTGGAAGATCCTCATCAGTTTTCGGCTGAATTCTTGCAAATATGTGACACTGTCAAGACTAATGGGGTTGACCCTGAGGTCTACAGACTTATGCTATTCCCTTTTGCTGTAAGAGACAGAGCTAGAACATGGTTGGACTCTCAACCTAAAGAAAGCCTGGACTCTTGGGAAAAGCTAGTCAATGCCTTCTTGGCAAAGTTCTTTCCACCTCAAAAATTGAGTAAGCTTAGAGTGGAAGTCCAAACCTTCAGACAGAAGGAAGGAGAATCCCTCTATGAAGCTTGGGAAAGATACAAACAATTAATCAGAAAGTGTCCATCTGATATGCTTTCTGAATGGAGCATCATAGGTATTTTCTATGATGGTCTCTCTGAACTATCCAAAATGTCTTTGGATAGCTCTGCTGGAGGCTCTCTTCATCTGAAGAAGACGCCTACAGAAGCTCAAGAGCTGATTGAAATGGTTGCAAATAACCAATTCATGTACACTTCTGAAAGGAATCCTGTGAACAATGGGACTAGTCAGAAGAAAGGAATTCTTGAGGTTGACACCCTGAATGCCATATTAGCTCAGAATAAAATATTGACTCAACAAGTCAATATGATCTCTCAAGGTCTGTCTGGAATGCAAAATGCACCAAACAGTACTAAGGAGGCTTCATCTGAGGAAGAAGCTTATGATCCTGAGAACCCTTCAATGGAAGAGGTGAATTACATGGGAGAACCCTATGGAAACACCTATAATCCTTCATGGAGAAATCATCCAAATTTTTCATGGAAGGATCAACAGAGACCTCAACAAGGTTTCAACAATAATAATGGTGGAAGAAACAGGTTTAGCAATAGCAAACCTTTTCCATCATCTTCTCAGCAACAGACAGAGAGTTCTAAGCAGAATAACTCTGACTTAGCAACCATGGTCTCTGATCTGATCAAAACCACTCAAAGTTTCATGACTGAAACAAGATCCTCTATTAGAAATTTGGAGGCACAAGTGGGTCAGCTGAGCAAGAAAATTACTGAACTCCCTCCTAGTACTCTCCCAAGCAATACAGAAAAAAATCCAAAAGGAGAGTGCAAGGCCATCAACATGGCCGAATTTTGGGAGGAAGAAGAGGCAGTGAACGCCACTGAGGAAGACCTCAATGGACGTCCACTGGCCTCCAATGAGTTCCCCAATGAGGAACCATGGGAATCTGAGGCTCAAAATGAGACCATAGAGATTCCATTAGACTTACTTCTGCCATTCATGAGCTCTGATGAGTATTCTTCCTCTGAAGAGGATGAATATGTCACTGAAGAGCAAGTTGCCAAATACCTTGGAGCAATCATGAAGCTAAATGACAAGTTATTTGGAAATGAGACTTGGGAGGATGAACCCCCTTTGCTCACCAAAGAACTGGATGACTTGTCTAGGCAGAAACTGCCTCAAAAGAGACAGGATCCTGGGAAGTTTTCAATACCTTGTACCATAGGCACCATGACCTTCAAGAAGGCCTTGTGTGACTTAGGGTCAAGTGTAAACCTCATGCCTCTCTCTGTAATGGAGAAGCTAGGGATCTTTGAGGTGCAAGCTGCAAAAATCTCACTAGAGATGGCAGACAACTCAAGAAAACAAGCTTATGGACTTGTAGAGGATGTTCTGGTAAAAGTTGAAGACCATTACATCCCTACTGATTTCATAGTCCTAGAGACTGGGAAGTGCATGGATGAATCCATCATCCTTGGCAGACCCTTCCTAGCCACAGCAAAGGCTGTGATTGATGTTGATAGAGGAGAGTTGATCATTCAAGTGAATGAAGAATCCTTGGTGTTTAAGGCTCAAGGATATCCCTCTGTCATCATGGAGAGGAAGCATGAAGAGCTTCTCTCAAAACAGAGCCAAACAGAGCCCCCACAGTCAAACTCTAAGTTTGGTGTTGGGAGGCCACAACCAACTTCTAAGTTTGGTGTTGAACCCCCACATTCAAACTCTAAGTTTGGTGTTGGGAGGTTCCAACATAGCTCTGAGCATTTCTGAGGCTCCATGAGAATCCTCTGTCAAGCTAATGACATTAAAGAAGCGCTTGTTGGGAGGCAACCCAATGTTTTATAATTAACTATTTTCTTTTGTTATTTTATGTTTTTTGTAGGTTGATGATCATGAGAAGTCACAAAATCAATGAAAAAAGCAAAAACAGAATGAAAAACAGGAAGAAAAATAGCATACCCTGGAGGACGCACCTACTGGCGTTTAAACGCCAGTAAGGTTAGCTGTTGGGCGTTTAACGCCCAGTCTGGCACCATTCTGGGCGTTTAACGCCAGAAAGGGGCACCAGACTGGCGTTAAACGCCAGAAAAGGGCAAGCTCCTGGCGTTAAATGCCAGAAATGGGCACCAGCCCGGCGTTTAATGCCAGAATTGGCTAAAAACGCATTTTTGCTTGCCATTTGGTGCAGGGATGACTTTTCCTTGACACCTCAGGATCTGTGGACCCCACAGGATCCCCACCTACCCCACCACTCTCTCTCTCTTCTTCACCCATTCACCAATCACCTCACCACCTCTTCCCCAAAAACCCTTCACCTATCAAATCCCATCTTTCTCTTCACCACTCACATCCATCCTTCATAAAACCCCACCTACCTCACCATTCAAATTCAAACCACTTTCCCACCCAAACCCACCCTCACTTGACCGAACCCTACCCTTCCCCCACTCCTATATAAACCCTCCTTCAGTCCTTCATTTTCACACAACCTAAACACCACTTCTCCCCCTTTTGGCCGAACCACAAAGCCATTCCCTTCTTCCTCATTTCTTCTTCTTCTACTCTCTTCTTTCTTCTTTTGCTCGAGGACGAGCAAACCTTTTAAGTTTGGTGTGGTAAAAGCATTGCTTTTTGTTTTTCCATAACCATTTATGGCATCCAAGGCCGGAGAAACCTCTAGAAAAGAGGAAAGGGAAGGCAAAAACTTCTACCTCCGAGTCATGGGAGATGGAGAGATTCATCTCAAGGGTGCATCAAGACCACTTCTATGAAGTTGTGGCCTTGAAGAAGGTGATCCCCGAGGTCCCTTTTTCACTCAAAAAGAGTGAATATCCGGAGATCCGACATGAGATCCAAAGAAGAGGTTGGGAAGTTCTTACCAACCCCATTCAACAAGTCAGAATCTTAATGGTTCAAGAGTTCTATGCCAATGCATGGATCACCAAGAACCATGATCAAAGTGTGAACCCGGATCCAAAGAATTGGCTTAATATGGTTCGGGGGAAATACTTGGATTTTAGTCCAGAAAGTGTAAGGTTGGCATTCAATTTGCCCATGATGCAAGGAGATGAACATCCTTACACTAGAAGGGTCAACTTTGATCAAAGGTTGGACCAAGTCCTCACAGTCATATGTGAAGAGGGCGCCCAATGGAAGAGAGATTCAAGAGGGAAGCCGGTTCAATTGAGAAGGCATGACCTCAAGCCCGTGGCTAGAGGATGGTTGGAGTTTATTCAACGCTCAATCATTCCCACTAGCAACCGGTCCGAAGTTACTATAGACCGGGCTATCATGATTCATAGCATCATGATTGGAGAAGAAATAGAAGTTCATGAGGTTATAACTCAAGAACTCTATAAGGTGGCGCACAAGTCCTCTACCTTGGCAAGGTTAGCCTTTTCTCATCTCATTTGTCACCTCTGTTATTCAGTTGGAGTTGACATAGAGGGAGATATCCCTATTGATGAGGAAAAGCCCATCACTAAGAAGAGGATGGAGCACACAAGAGACCCCACTCATCATGAGATCCCTGAGATTCCTCAAGGGATGCACTTTCCTCCACAAAACTATTGGGAGCAACTAAACACCTCCCTAGGAGAATTGAGTTCCAACATGGGACAACTAAGGGTGGAGCATCAAGAACACTCCATCATCCTCCATGAAATTAGAGAAGATCAAAGAATCATGAGAGAGGAGCAACAAAGACAAGGAAGAGACATTGAGGAGCTCAAGCACTCCATAGGACCTTCAAGAGGAAGAAAGAGCCGCCATCACTAAGGTGGACCCGTTCCTTAATTTCCTTGTTCTTTACTTTTCCTGTTTTTCGCATTTTAGTGCTTATGTTTGTCTATGTTTGTGTCTTGTGATCATTAGTGTCTTAGTGTCTATGCCTTAAAGTTATGAATGTCCTATGAATCCATCACCTTTCTTAAATAAAAATAAAAAACGTGCTTAATTGAAAAAGAAAAGAATTGCATGAATTTTGAATTTTATAACAGTTTAATTATTTTGATGTGGTGGCAATATTTTTGTTTTCTGAATGTATGCTTAAACAGTGCATATGTCTTTTGAATTTGTGGTTCATGAATGTTGGCTCTTGAAAGAATGATGAAAAAGGAGACATGTTACTGAGGATCTGAAAAATCATAAAAATAATTCTTGAAGCAAGAAAAAGCAGTGAATACAAAAAAAAAAGGGAGAAAATTTCGAGAAAAAAGGGAGAAAAGAAAACGAAAAAAAGAGAAAAAGAGAAATAAAGTTGTGATCCAAGGCAAAAAGAGTGTGCTTAAGAACCCTGGACACCTCTAGTTGGGGACTCTAGCAAAGCTGAGTCACAATCTGAAAAGGTTCACCTAATTATGTGTCTGTGGCATGTATGTATCCGGTGGTAATACTGGAAGACAGAGTGCTTTGGGCCACGGCCAAGACTTAATAAATAGCTATGTTCAAGAATCATCATACTTAACTAGGAGAATCAATAACACTATCTGGATTCTGAGTTCCTAGAGAAGCCAATCATTCTGAATTTCAAAGGATAGAGTGAGATGCCAAAACTGTTCAGAGGCAAAAAGCTAAAAGCCCCGCTCATCTAATTAATACTGATCTTCATAGATGTTTTTGGAATTCATTGCATATTCTATTCTTTTTATCTTATTTGATTTTCAGTTGCTTGAGGACAAGCAACAATTTAAGTTTGGTGTTGTGATGAGCGGATAATTTATACGCTTTTTGGCATTGTTTTTAGTATGTTTTTAGTATGATCTAGTTAGTTTTTAGTATATTTTTATTAGTTTTTAGTTAAAATTCACTTTTCTGGACTTTACTATGAGTTTGTGTGTTTTTCTGTGATTTCAGGTATTTTCTGGCTGAAATTGAGGGACCTGAGCAAAAATCTGATTCAGAGACCAAAAAGGACTGCAGATGCTGTTGGATTCTGACCTCCCTGCACTCGAAGTGGATTTTCTGGAGCTACAGAAGCCCAATTGGCGCGCTCTCAACGGCGTTGGAAAGTAGACATCTTGGGCTTTCCAGCAATATATGATAGTCCATACTTTGCTCAAGATTTGATGGCCCAAACTGGCGTTCAAAGTCACCCTCAGGAATTCCAGCGTTAAACGCCGGAACTGGCACCAAAATGGGAGTTAAACGCCCAAACTGGCATAAAAGCTGGCGTTTAACTCCAAGAAGAGTCTCTACACGAAAATGCTTCATTGCTCAGCCCAAGCACACACCAAGTGGGCCCGGAAGTGGATTTTTATGTCTTTTACTCATCTCTGTACACCCTAGGCTACTAGTTTTCTATAAGTAGGACCTTTTACTATTGTATTATAATCTTTTGATCACTTTAGATCTCTAGATCATCTTTGGACATCTAGTTCTTAGATCATTGGGAGGCTGGCCATTCGGCCATGCCTAGACCTTGTTCTTATGTATTTTCAACGGTGGAGTTTCTACACACCATAGATTAAGGTGTGGAGCTCTGCTGTACCTCGAGTATTAATGCAATTACTATTGTTCTTCTATTCAATTCCGCTTGTTCTTGTTCTAAGATATCACTTGTTCTTCAACTTGATGAATGTGATGATCCGTGACACTCATCATCATTCTCACCTATGAACGTGTGACTGACAACCACCTCCGTTCTACCTTCGATTGGGTGAATATCTCTTGGATTCCTGATACACGATGCATGGTTGATCGCCTGACAACCGAGTGCTCTCCTGACAAACGAGCCAGCCATTCCGTGAGATCAGAGTCTTCGTGGTATAGGCTAGAACTGATGGCAGCATTCAAGAGAATCCGGAAGGTCTAACCTTGTCTGTGGTATTCTGAGTAGGATTCAATGATTGAATGACTGTGACGTGCTTCAAACTCCTGAGGGCGGGGCGTTAGTGACAGACGCAAAAGAATCACTGGATTCTATTCCGGCCTGATTGAGAACCGACAGATGGATAGCCGTGCCGTGACAGGGTGCGTTGAACATTTCCACTGAGAGGATGGGAGGTAGCCACTGACAACGGTGAAACCCTTGCTTAAGCTTGCCATGGAAAGGAGTAAGAAGGATTGGATGAAGACAGTGGGAAAGGAGAGAGACGGAAGGGAAGGCATCTTCATACGCTTATCTGAAGTTCCTACCAATGAATTACATAAGTATCTCTATCTTTATCTTTATGTTTTATGCGTTTATCACCATACCCATTTGAGTTTGCCTGACTGAGATTTACAAGGTGACCATAGCTTGCTTCATACCAACAATCTCTGTGGGATCGACCCTTACTCGCGTAAGGTTTATTACTTGGACAACCCAGTACACTTGCTGGTTAGTTGTGCGAAGTTGTAGTGATCACAATTTCGTGCACCAATGCCCTCTGTCCATTGGGGTGCTAAATGCCAAGCCTGGTATTTAGAGCCAAGAAGACAGAATCAAAGGAGGAGCTTCTGCCCACTAGGGCGTTAAACGCCGAATCTGGTGTTTAGCGCCAATGATCCGGATCACACTTTTCAAATGGAGCATCTTTAGTTGGATTTAACTTTTAATTATTGTATTTTTCTTTATTTTAGTTAATTTTAATTACAAACAAAATCTTTTAGTTCTAGAATTTATTGTTTTATTTTAGTTTCAAATAAAATTCGGTTAGATATAATAGAGAAAAGATTCAGCCCTTCGAGGGGATCTTCTCACTCAGGCATTTTCACATTTTCTGAACCCTAATTTTCTCTTTGAGTCATGAGCCACTAAATCTCCTTGATTAAGGTTAGGAGCTCTATTTTATTTCTATGATTTAATACTATTATTATTCTATTTTAATTAATGTATTGATTCAGTTTCAAGGATTACTTTCGTTATTCATTTTATAAATCTGGGCATATCAGAAGAACAACCCTTGTTTTATATGAATACTAGCTTGAAAGTAAATTCCTCTTAAACTGTTAATTGCTTGGACTTAACAGGATAAGTGACATATAATCCTCTTATATTTGGATAATTAGGGTTTTTGTGGCTAATAAACTAGAATTGAATCTAACCCTCTAACCTATATTAAGTGACCAAGGAGTTGGCGGTTGATTAGGTTAGAGGAGACTAAATTACTAAGAAATTAGGGTTTAGTCAATTACAGTTTGCCATGAAATGAATCTTGCATGATTAAAATAGTTGGTAAGAAAACTTAATCCGGAAGAATAAATAACTCCAAAACCTTAACTGTTTTCTCATATACATTTCTCACCGATTCGACTGTTTGCTTATCTCACTCTATGAGTTAGTATTTTGATGATTTTGAACCTCAAAACACCATTTTCTGCTTGCCTGACTAAGTGGGTCATTCGACTATTGTTTCTTAGTCCATAAATCCTCGTAGGATCGACCCTCACCCATATAAGGTATTACTTGGTACGACCCGGTGCACGTGCTATTTAGTTTGTGGGCTTTAAATTTCGTATCAACTTTTTGGCACCGTTGCCGGGAATTAACTGTGATTGACAACTACTGGTTGTTTGATTTCTTAGATTAGGCATTTTTGCTTTAATTTCATTTAATTTATTTCTTTGAATTTTTGAAAAAAAATTATTTATATTTTGGTTTACTTTATTTAAAATTTTTTTCTTAATTTTTGAAATTAAGTTTTGTGTCCCCTTAGTTGTTTTATTTTTCTTAGTTATTCTACCTCTTGAATTCAAATTTTGTGGTCTTACTTGCTTATTAGTTGTTTGAATTTTTTGTTTAATTTATTTAGTTATTTTATTTTATTTCTTTCATATAGGATACCTCACTGGAAATTTTCTGTACTCTGACGTGGAGATTCCCACCTTTTTCTTTGTTTTCTATTTGTTTATGAGCAGAAACAGGAACAAAGAGCCTCTTTTAGACCTTGATCTTGAGTTTGAGAGGACCTTGAGGCGGCGTTTACCACAAGCTAGAGCTTATAAAGCCGGTGAGAATCTCAGGGAAAATTTTCAGGATATAGTTGAAGAATCCACTATGGAGCTGAACAACAACAACAATGCGGTTAATGCCAAAGTTGTTAATCCTCCTCCCAATATGCTTGCACAACTTAGGAGAACACTTAGCTTTTATACTACTCCTAGTACAGATTTTTATGGGAATAGCATTGTTGTATCCCCTATTGATACAAATAGCTTTGAGCTGAAGTCTCAGTTGATCTCTCTGGTGCAGCAAAATTGCCAATTTCACGGACTTTTGCAGGAAGACCCAAATCTGTTCATCTCTAATTTTCTACAAATTTGTGACACTATGAACACTAATGGAGGCCATCCTGTTGTCTACAAGTTATTTTTCTTCCCATTTTCTATAAGGGACCGAGCTAAACAGTGGCTTGATACTCAGTCCAAGGAGAGATTAGATACTTGGGATGAGGTGGTCAACAGGTTTTTGACGAAGTTCTTTTCACCTCAAAATTTGATTAAGCCGCGGACGGACATTTAGACCTTTAGGCAGAGAGAGGGAGAGTCTCTCTATGAAGTCTGGAAAAGGTATAAGTTAATGCTCAGAAAGTGTCCTCCTTATATGTTCTCTGACTGGATACAGTTGCAGATATTCAATGATGGAGTCTTTGAGACCGCCAAGATGTCTCAGGATAATTTTGCAGGAGGGTCACTCCACATAAAAAAGACTCCTGATAAGGCTATGAAGTTAATTGAGATAGTTGCTAACAACCAATATTTATACTCTTCTGAGAGGAAATTCATGAAGAAGAGAATCATGAAATTGGATACCTTGGATGCTATTCTTGCCCATAATAAGACTATGTCTCAGCAAATCAATGCTATCACACAATACTTTAGTGGAATGCAAGTTTTAGCTGTTAGTGCTCAAGACACTTCCTATGACATGAGTGGTGGCTTCTCTCAAGGCGAGACTTATGACTATGGCCAGTTTACTTCTGAACAGGTTAATTTTATGGGTAATGCCTCTAGACCCTCCAACAATGATCCATTTTCTAAGACATATAATCAAGGGTGGAGGAATCATCCTAACTTTGGGTGGAGAGACCAATAGGCAACCAAATTTTAACAACTCTCAGGGCGGTTTTAATCAGAATAATTTTAACAACCATCAGTTTCAAGCCTCTCAGCCGCAGTAAGCACCCTCTCAATCTTAGAATACTACTGACTTGGCCACTATAGTTGTAGAACTCTCCAAGAATACTCACAATTTTATGCAGGAGACCAAAGATTCACTTAAAAACATGGAGATCTAAGTGAGTCAGTTGAGCAAGCAAGTCCCTGAGAGACCACCTAGCACTCTTCTTAATGACACAATGTCTAATCCAAGAGAAGAATGTAAGGCTATCACATTGGTAAGTGAACATGTGACAGATGTGGAAGTACAAGTTTCTAAAGGATCAGAGGAAACAGAAGCTCCAGAAAAGACTGACGATGCCATAGCACACGCTTCACTCAAGGCACCTGAGTACAAGCCGAAGATGTCATACCCTCAGAAGCTCCAAAAGGAGACCAAGGACAAGCAATTCTCATAGTTCTTGAAAGTTTTTAGAATGTTGCAAATCAATATTTCTTTTTGCCGAGGTTCTAGAGCAAATACTTCTCTATGTCAAGTTAATGAAAGGCTTACTCTCTAAGACGAAGACCTTAAAGGGAGATAAAACAATGGTCTTGACTAAGGAATATAGTGCAATAATTTAGAGCAAATTGCCAAGGAAGATGCCAGATCCAGGGAGCTTTTAGATTCCATGCACTATTGGGAGCATAACCTTGACAAAGCCCTATGTGATCTTGGTGCAAGTATCAATTTAATGCCCTTGTCTGTGATGAAGAAGCTACAAATCTAAGAGGCACAACCAACAAGGATAGCATTACAAATGACAGACAAATTTCCAAAACATGCACATGGAATAGTGGAGAATGTCTTGGTCAAGGTGGGAAAATTCTTCCTTCGAGTGATCCTTGACATGGGAAGATGAAAATTACTCTATAATTCTAGGAAGATCATTCCTGGCCACTGGAAAAGCTCTTATCAATATGGAAAAAGGTGAATTTATTCTAAGGATGCATGAGGATTATTTTAGACCCATACATCAGTTAGGTGAAGGAGGCACTTGCATGAGAAGTGAACTCACTAACCCAAGTCTCCAAGGATCATTGACTGATGTAAAGCAGAGTTTACATCTCAAACCTCCTTTGGTGGGAACAAATATAATTTTCCCTGACATCAAACCTAAGTTTAGTGCTGGGTGTGCATCATCCCCCAAGGAGGAAGGTCCTAAGAAGAAGGAACTCAAGGGATGGAGAAACAAGAAGATTCCCACTGAAGATTTCTCACCAGGAATGAAAGTGGTGTTGACTAAAAGCCCAATCTTACCTCATACAGTAAACAGGATCCTATCTCTTGAGCATATTGAGTTAATCTATGAGAGCATAGGAAAAAGATTCACAGTGAAAGGTGAGGAGCTAAAGCACTATGACCAACCCTCACTTTAGTAGAGTTGACCGTCAAGCTAGTGACGATAAAGAAACACATGTTGGGAGGCAACCAAACCTTGAGTATCTTTTGATTTTGTTTTTAGTTTGATCTGCATTTATTTATGACATTTATTCATAGCTTTCCTTGGTTTCATAACGTTTGTGGTCATGCAAAGTGTTTAGAACAAGAACAGAGGAGTCTGGAAGAATAGAACACCCTGAAGAGGATTTTAATTCGGGTTCGCTGGTGCTAAACGGCAGGATGGGTGTTCAGTGCTAGAAAAGGCACTAATCTCAAAGAGCTCTCTGTCTGGGTGGCACTAAACACCAGGCTGGACGTTTAACGCCGAGGAGCACGCAAATCAAGGTGAAAAATGACGTCAATTTGGGCGTCAAACGCCAGGCTGGGCATTTAGTGCCAGGAGTGGCAGCTACGGTGCTAGCGTTAAACCCCAGGGAGGGCGTTTAACGCCCTGGATAGCACCAATCTCAAGCAGTAAATGCCTCATAGGGTCCTAAACGCCAGTTGGACGTTTAGCGCCAGGCCTCTTCATCTGATTCAATTTTTTTTTTGAAACAGTGTACTGACATTGAACGCTAGGGATGGCGTTTAACGCCCCAATTGGCATTAAAAATGAAACGTTGTGGCGCTAAATGCTGAATCTGGCGTTTAACGTCAGCAACGCAAAAATGAACTTTGAAGAACACATGAGCATGCTGAAAATGGTAAAAACAATGGGTCCTACCCCCCCTTTGACCATCACATCCACACCCTCTCCCCCCACTCTCTCTTTCCCCCCTTCCCTACTTTTTCATCCCCATTCCACCATTTTTTACCATTTTCAACACCCCCTCCCCTATTAACTCTCATTCCTATTCTATAACTCTCATCCACAACCCTTGTTCTGTATGAATTCTTGTGATTCTTGAAAAAGTTATCTCATTTAAATACTAGCTTGAAAGTAAATTCCTCTTAAACTGCTAATTGCTTGGACTTAACGGGATACGTGACATATAATCCTCTGACATTTGGGTAATTAGGGTTTTTGTGGCAATAAACTAGAATTGAACCTAACCTTCTATTCTATATTAAGTGACCAAGGAATTGGCAACTGATTAGGTTAGAGGAGACTAAGTTACTAAGGAATTAGGGTTTAGTCAATTATAGTTTGCCATAAAATGAATCTTGCATGATTAAAATAGTTGGTAAGAAAACTTAATCCGGAAGAATAAATAATTCGAAACGTTAACTGTTTTCTCATATACATTTCTTACCGACTCAACTGTTTGCTTGTCTCACTCTCTGCGTTAGTATTTTGATGCTTTTGAACCTCAAAATACCATTTTCTACCTACCTGACTAAGTGAGTCATTCGACTATTATTGCTTAGTCCATCAATCCTCGTGGGATCGACCATCACTCATATGAGGTATTACTTGGTACGACCCGGTGCACTTGCCGGTTAGTTTGTGGACTTTAAATTTTGCATCACGCTCATAGAAGGGGATGACCACTTTAGCCATGTCTTTAATTAGTCTCCCTTGAAAAAAAAAGGTTCAGTTCCATTGTTATAAATGTTACAGGTTGAAACACTTGAAAGGTTGACAGGGTAAACGAGAGGTCTTTTTTTAATCACTACAGCAAAAATACACACGAAACCAAACATTTAACACATAAGAACTTTCTACTGCATTCATGCTAGTGCACCTTATTTAATTATATCAAATCAGGAACAATCAAACTAAGATTAAACTATTTTTTTAATTAACTCCCAAATTAAATAGGTTATCAACTAACAAATTAACCGAAATCAAATAAAGTCAAATTCAAATCACATAGCAACAGAAAATTGCGCGGATTTTGCATGTAGAATCCATCAATTCAAGTAATAGAACATTAGTATTAATCAAATAAGCATCCACGTCTCATACAAAAGAATCAACCCTATACATGGTAAAATAAAAATCCCCCTCAATTCTTAGTAACAACTAACAAATTGACCAAGACAAGGTAACTAGCATAGTCTAACATAAGCATGAGAAATTCAGCAAACCAAATAGAACCATTAACACAAATAAATAATTTCAAGCCATCTTAAGCAGGTGTAATATGGAATAGTTTAACAAAATTTAGCTCACCCATTAGCTGCTTCAATTTTGTCAAAGTATCTAATATCGTCACCGAATTTTGCACCCAACCTCACATACACTGGAACTGCCCCATCATTGAAAAAAATCTAGAATTCGTTGGTGTGTGACCATTTCCTATTAAATCAATAGTAGTCAGTATCCTAACAGGTTTTGTAAGATTGAATTTATACTATAGTTTGAATGCCAATATTCCCAGACACACGCAGTAAAAATCACGTTTGAATCTTAATGATGCCAATTCGTTGAATGTGTAGAACATCCATTGCACGATATGCATAGTCAAGTTTACACGTATGAATTATGCCACTCCTTTAAAGATATAATATATAGTAACAATGCAGTAAATTTAAATAAATGTGGATTTCATTTACATATGTTGTTGTTCACCTAGCTACAGGCTTTTAACGTGCATAGCTCCTTCTTAAGCAGTACTAGATTTGATCTACCTTCATACGATACCAAGAGCTGTTCTTTGTTGAGGGACGCGTTCAAAATCTATCCTTAAACTTGTTGCTCCTTATGCTCACCCAACTTTAAAGTCTTAAGTTTTGGATTCACTAATGGTGTAGAGGATGGGGTCGGTGTCTTTGCCAATTGAGTCAATCCAAGAGAGAAGTTGGGTTGCGTCGAAGTCGGTGTGTGGCAATGTGAATTCTTCGATGTCACAATTTGGATGGGTTCCATGCTTATGGGTCTTGTATACCAACCTTACTCATTGTTTGCCTATAGTTATTCACTTTCTGGGCTTTGCAAGAACAACATGCCAGAGTCATGTGTTGAAAGCAACTGATGTTAGATAAAATAAACACTTTATGCTTTCAAAGAAACTTAAATGATAGCATATGCAAAATGGACACATAATGGATTCTGTCAAAACAACTTTCCTCTCAAAATTATATCCTGTAAGTTGCACTAGTGTTGTTGATGGAGAAATTGGATCATGATCTTTGGGGTCTGAAGGTTTTTCAGATGTTTTTTTCTGATTGGCATTGACCTCGTCATCCCCTAGGTCTCATCTTGTGGATTCCCCACGTGTTGAAACAGTCGGCGCATTCTCTTAGCAATTGGCTTATTATCCTTGTCATCAGAGTCGGGAGTTAATATAGGTGTCTCTGTGTACCTTGGGGCAGCTTCATCTGTAGGCAATTTTGTGTTTTCTCTACAGATCGGGCTTTAACAATGAGCACCTTTCTCCTCATAGCTATCATGTTTTCCTGTGTTATAAATATTGAACGGGGCACAAAAAAAAACAACTAAAATATTTAAAAATGAACATACAATAAAGCAGGAGAAGATGAATCTGAATTAAAAAACCCATTATAGAGCGAAAATGAACATCCAGTTGATCCTGTCTAAATAACATCTAGCTATATCATGAAGACGAGTTACGATATAAAGAACATAACATATACACATAATAAAATGTAGTCACCTTAGGTGCCACTGTCTGGTTTTTCGATCGTTGTGTGCGTCCTTGTCTCTGAGGTGGTTGTTTTGTGGTCTTATGAAGCTTATTTTTTATGGATTCCTCTTTACTCTCTCTAGTGCCGGTGTTTTTTTGTTCGGATACATCTAAAAAATCAGAGAATAACCATGCAATTGTTCACATAAGAATACCAAAATTGTAATGATACAAAATATCCAATGCATGCCGAAACACAGAACCACTTTTACAATTAGAGAAACCTACACCAAACTAGTAAATAATCTACTCACTTAAAGTTGGCATCTTTGTCTTACTTGAAAGATAATCAACGTAACTTACTCAAATTCCAATAGGTACTAACCATGGGAGGCGCTGAAGTTTTTTTGTGCCCTCTTTGAGTGTGCTTCTTTGGAGTATGGTTATGTTGTTGTCTTACCTGCTCGGCCCTTAAGTTCTTCACCTTTTTCCGCTTTGTCTCCGATGTATCCCTGATGAATCAGATAGTAATAATCCAAATTAGATATGGGAAAAATGGTTGGGTTATAAAATTCATACAATTCATGTGGAAGCAAGGTATCATAGTACAGTATAAAGAAGAACTCGTTTAGGTTAGTACCTTAGAAATAACATTAGTTTCCTTCTTTTCAAGTTCAGCAGCAGTCCATGCAGCAACCCATGGCTCCGGTTCTTGACAGTCATCTAGCAGACCATGCTTCGATCGCTAGAAGTACAATACCTATAGAGAAGAAGTTCACATCTTATGGTTTACAACATAAATGGTATAATGGATATACTAGTAGTTTAATAATGTAACATACCAACAGGGCAAAAATGCAGCCTTCACAGGTTTTCTGCTTTTTAGTTATATATTTTTTGAGCGCCGCTTCCAACCACTTGAAAGACTTCAATGGTCATTTGAATCTACTAAGGTCCGAGACATCTAGGATCAGGGGTATGTACCATGGCGATATTGTTTATTGACTTGTTGAGCACAGGAACATCTTTAGGACTACTAAGATGAAGTAGCGTCTGAACTCCATCCTATCTGCTTCAGTTTCCATAGAGTAGTTGTAGACAAAATTGCACAATTCGGTAGCCGTTTGATGATCGGGTTTTCTATCGGTAAAGAAATTCACAAATATAATCGCGTTGTAAGTATAGCTTTTAAACCAACAGAGAATCCTTTCGTACAAAAGTTTGGTTGTCACAAGTAACAAAACCTAATAAATTTCTAAACCGAAGTATTCAAACCTCGGGTCGTCTTCTCAAGGAATTGCAGGGAGGTGTGTTTTATTATTGGTTATGGAAAACAAGTATGTTTTTGGGTTTTTCTAGAAATAAAGAACAAGTAATTTAAATGACAAGAAAAATAAATTAATAATTAAGAAAACTCTTGGCAAGGTATAAGAAGTGGAATTCATATCCTAATTATCCTTATCAAGTGTGATGAGAATTGGATTTTAATCCCGCTTAGTCATCCCTTATTAAATAAAGAAAAGTCAAGTGGACTGATTAAATTGATCCTCAAGTCCTAGTCAACTTTAGAGCGATCCAAATCAATCAGCAATTGCCAATTTCAACCACTGCTGAGTTTGATAACTCAAGTGTTACCAATTAATTAACTAAAGCCAAAAGGAAAAATAAATCATAAATAGAGCAAAACAATCATGAGTCTGAAATACCTCAAATTATATTAATTAAAAAATCCTAACATGAAGAGTTCATAAGCCAATTTGGCAACATAAATCAAATACAAATAAAAGCATTAAAGTGTCTAAAAGTAGAAGAGAAGTCAAAATAAAGGAATATTGAACTTGGTATGAAGAAACAATCCTAACCTAATGACTAAAAGAAATCCTAATCCTAAAACCTAAGAAAGAGGAGAGAACCTCTCTCTCTAAAAACTACATCTAAACCTAAAATTGTATGTATGATTTCCTCCCTTGAGTCTCTGCATGTTCCCTGACTTTAATCTGTGTTTCTAGGCCAAAAACTGGGTCAAAACGCGGCCCAAAATTGTCCCCAGCGTTTCCTGAATTTTCTGCAGATCGCGCATGTCACGCGTACGCGTTGGTCACGCATACGCTTCGTTTGATGATTTTCCTCTCCATGCGTGCGCGTCAGGCACGCGCTCGCGTCATTTGCACGAACTTCAATCCACGCGTACGCGTCAAGCACGCGTACGCGTCGCTGTGATTTTGTCCAAATTGCGCGCACGCGTCAGCCATGCGTGTGCGTCGCTGTTCGCTGGTGGTCTCCTTTATTTCTTGTGCTCCTTCCCTTTTTGCATGCTTCCTCTCCATTCTCTAAGCCAATTCTGCCTTATGAAGCCTGAAATACTTAACACATGGATCACGGCATCGAATGGTATAAAGGAGAATTAAAATACACAATAAAAAGATCTATAGGAAGCAAGTTTTCAATCATAGAATAAATTTGGGAAGGAATTGTAATATCATGCATTTCACATGAATAAGTGGGTGAAAAGCTGATAAAAACCACTCAATTAAACACAATATAAACCATAGAATAGTGGTTTATCAACCTCCCCACACTTAAAAACATTATCATGTCCTCATGCTTAGCTTAAGGAGATAAAATAAATGAGTAGGGAAAAGCAAGACTCATGCAATGCAACCTATGAATGTGAATGCAACTTACATGCTAAAATGATTCTACCTACTTGGTGAAAAAGTAAATAAATCTTTTAAGAACAAATATGAACTGGATTTCACTAATTCAAATCACAAAATAAAGTACAAATAACTTGCAAGAAGAAAATAGCTCATGAAAGCAGGGAACAAGGAATCGAGCATCGAACCCTTACTAGAAGTGTATGCACTCTAATCGCTCAGGTGTTTAAGGTTCAATTCTCTCAATTCTCTACTAACCTTACTTTCTAAGGCTTGCTCTTCTTCTACCAATCAAAAAAAGTTTAATGCACAAATACACAAATCAAGAGGTCTTTTAAGGGTTGTAATGGGGTTAAGGTCAAGGTAGGATTGTATTTGGTCAAGTGGACTAAGATCTGAATCTTTAATTAACTTAAACTTTTCCCACCTAACTTAAGACAATCCATGTAATTACAATGCAAGATCTAACTTCCCATTAACTGTGTTTACCACACATTCATACATCCAAAATTTAAGTACAACTCATATGCATTGATATTATTACTTAACTTGGGGCATTTTGTCCCCTTTTATTATTTGCTCTTTTTCTTTTCTTTTTCTCTCCTTTTTTTATTTTTCTTTTTATTTTTCTTTTCTTTTGTTTTTTTCAATGCATATGATTAAGGTATTGAATGCATAAACATGTTCTCAATATTTTTCACATTTTCAAACAAAGTTTAACATACTCAATTCCCAGACCAAACGTTTTCAAACCCACTTTTCCCACACTTAAATCATAAGCACTCTCACTAATCTAAGCTAATCAAGGATTCAAATTTAGGACATTATTATTTTTCGGTTAGAGTTAGTGATGAGCTAAAGTAAAGAACAAAGGGGTAAAATAGGCTCAACATTGGTTTGCAAAGGATAATGAAAAGGTTAAGGCCATATGGGTATGTAAGCTGAGTGAAACAAGGCCTCAATCATATAAGTATATGCACACATTAAACCATGGAAATATAGAATCAAGCAAGATATAGTTCACAATTTTAGAGAGAAAAACACACACCAAAAATAAAATATATTGGTTGGTAAAATGCAACCAATCAAGTAGGCTCAAAATCTCACTGGTTCTGTGTGTTCGAGCTATAAACCATGTTCCAAAATAATATTTCTTCAAAAAGTTCAATAAAAATTTTAATTCAAATTAGTGAAATGCTATAAAAAAGTGTCTTGAAAAAGAAAATATTACTTCAACCAAGTAGTAAAATATGCACAAAATCAAACAAATATGCAATCAAACATGCAAATGCAACAATAAACAAACAAAGAAAATAAAATATTGGTGTTGAGAAGAAGGTAACTAACCCATGGAGATCGGTATCGACCTCCCCACACTTAAAGATTGCACCGTCCTCGGTGCATGCAAAGATGTGCAGGTAGGCGGGGATTGTGGTTCCTCAGTCGGTGCTTCTTTCGTTCCGCTCTTCGCCGGTGGCTTGTTAGAGGATTTCTCTTTACCTGAAAAATTTGGTGGCCATCCTGAAAGGGAAAAGAGTAGTAGCATGTAAGTCCAAGGAAGATGACAGTGCAAGTAATAATCGATGCCTAGGTAAGGAAAATAGTGAACGAAAGACATGGTCGCGATTCCATGTGATCAGTTCAACAATGGAAATATAGCAAGGCATAGTAAGTATTGGATGTAATATATTTATTAGCATGCCGGCAAAGGCATGAGTAGTATAGATCAAGCATCAAAAATTAAAAATGTATTATTACTCATAACAAATCGACAATCACGTTTGTATTGACAATTATAATTAATTAATAAAATGTGGAAAGGATTTTGTGAAAAATAGGCATCAGAGTAGAAGGATAGAATAATGAAGAATACACAATGCCATACGGGCTTTTCACAAACACTTAGTATGAATGTTTAATATGATAGGGGGAGGATGAAATTGGAACATGCAAGCATTCCGAAAACATTTAATATGAATTGTCAAACAACTCCATAATAATCCACAAGCAATAGTGTAAGACCTAAATAAAGTTCCAACACCAACATAAAAATGCATGAAAAAGAAAGAAAAAGAGACCATAAATAATTATGCTAAAAAGAAAATTAAGAAAAAAATAATTAAATGCAGTAATTAAAAGATGAATGAAAGTATGCAAATAAATTAAGTAGAAGAAAGTGAAAGAGAATAGGGATGAGAAGGGAGGAGAGAAAAGTGCAAAAGGTAGAAGAAGAATGAAGAAGAGAAGAGGGAGGAATAGAAGAAAGAAATAGGATGTGAAAAGAGAGGAAAAGAAAACTGATTAGGTGGCGCGTTGTGTGCAAGGTGCACGACTCTAACGGCGCGAACGCGTCACGCACGTGGACGCGTGGGTGAGCGTATAGGGGAGGGACGAGAGAGCGTCCATCACGTGCACGCGCGATTAGGGATCATGCAAAACACACGAAGCCATCTGCACTCCCACACAACTCTCTGTGCGAAACCCCAATAACGCCAATTTACACACCCACGCGGACACGTCGGTAATGCTTACGCGTGGGTTGAACTTTTTGCAGGGGGCGCGTACGCGTGTGGCACGCGTACGCGTGGTGTGGCTTGTGCACCACGCACCACTCCCGCACATCTCTCGCGTAACTTTCTGTTCAGTTTCGCTACACAAACGGCGCGTGCACGTGCGCGTCGTTCACCCCCTTTTTTATGCAAAGTGCATAATGCAGTATGCAGATGCTAATGCAAACATTATGAATGTTATGCACGATTCTAGGTCCAATCAAAACTCAAAATCAAACAAAACAGACTAGAATTAAAACTGAAAAGGGAACGATCATACCATGGTGGGTTGTCTCCTACCTAGCACTTTTAGTTAAAGTCCTTAAGTTGGACATTTGGTGAGCTCCCTGTTATCGTGGCTTGTGCTTGAATTCATCCAAAATATCCACCAATATTTGGAATTCCAGTAGCCTCCGGGATCCCAAACTTTGCTTTTGCACCCGTCTTCTTGTTGATCATCATGATTCCATCCCAGTGTATTAGCTTTAGAATTCTCACGTAAGCACCCAAACATCTTCCTAGACCCATTCAATCGAGTTCGACACCAACCTTTGCATTTAAACTTTAAGCTTTCAACCATAATGAACCTAGGATTGTGTTGCCCACCATTAACCATCTTCCTCTTACTCTTAATGCCATAAAGAGTTCTAAGTTGACCATCCGTCTCCAGTAGCCCATATTCAAGTGGGAAGGTAAAGGTCAAGGATAAGAATTTTACCCACTTGAATGTTGTGTTGGACGGTAATGGCCTTGGGAGAGGTGTCTCTAATGAACTTGCAAGCTCCATTCCCTTGTGCTCTTCTCTGACAACTTCCACCTTTTTGCAAGCTTCTTCAATTTCAACCTCTTCCTCTTGGTAGCTTTCTTCCGATTCAATTTCTTCTTCATTATTCACCAAGGGCATGGGAGGTTGTGCTTCTTCTTCTTTAATCTCCATATCAAGTCCAATGGGAGAGGATTCAAATGTAGATAAGAATTCATCATCAATGATTGAATCCATCTCTTGATCATCCCCTTCAAAGTCTTCAACCATGATATGCCTTGGAGGTTGTACACCCTCCTTAACATCAATTGCAAACGTCTTAGAAGGAGGCTCTATAACTTGAGTTTCCCATGGAGGTTCTGCATCTCCTAAGTCTTCAACCACTTCTTCCTCTTCAATGGCAGGCGTAGCTTTTTCCAGTTGTTCCAGTACAAAATCGTGCTGCTCACTGTCCACTGAAGTTTCTAACTTCTTCTTCATGCCATGTTCTTCAGTAGATTCTCCACATGAAGCCATGGGGGGTTCCTTGAATGTCCGAACGTCTGGAAGGTAATTGATTTATTGCTTGCTCCAGTTGATGAAGGGTTGCATGAAATTGATCTACTGTTTCCTTGAGGCGAGCCTGTGATGGGTATTTCTTGGGTCGATGGGTATGGACATGGTGTATTTGAGGTGGTGGTTCTAAGTATGGCTCATAAGGTGGTTGGTATGGTGGATATGGGTTAGGGTCATATGGAGGTGTTTGGCAGTAGGTGGCTTGTGAGTATGGTGGTCCAAAGGTATGTTGAGGGGGGGTTCATAGGCATATGGTGGTGGTTGTTGATAATCAAAAGAGTGCTCACCATAGCTGTTGCCTTGATATGCATCACAGAATGGTTGTTGATAGTCCATTGGAGGTGGTTGTTGCCATGAGGGTTGATCAAATCCTTGTGGCTCCTTCCATCTTTGATTGTCCCAACCTTGATGCATGTTCTCATTGTAATCTCCTCTTCCTGCAATATAATTGTAACCAGACTCATAGCCAAAGGAGTGAGAGTTCACAGTAGTGAGAGAAAATAAAAACAAAAATTAATAAAAAATAAAATATTTACAATAACCAATAATAAGGCACACATTTGCAATTCCCTGGCAATAGCGCCATTTTGACGATCGGGTTTCTATCGGTAAAGAAATTCACAAATATAATCGCGTTGTAAGTATAGCTTCTAAACCAACAGAGAATCCTTTCATACAAAAGTTTGGTTGTCACAAGTAACAAAACCTAATAAAACTAAAGTATTCAAATCTCGGGTCGTCTTCTCAAGGAATTGCAGGGAGGTGTGTTTTATTATTGGTTATGGAAAACAAGTATGTTTTTGGGTTTTTCTGGAAATAAAGAACAAGTAATTTAAATGACAAGAAAAATAAATTATTAATTAAGAAAACTCTTGGCAAGGTATAAGAAGTGGAATTCATATCCTAATTATCCTTATCAAGTGTGATGAGAATTGGATTTTAATCCCGCTTAGTCATCCCTTATTAAATAAAGGAAAGTCAAGTGGACTGATTAAATTGATCCTCAAGTCCTAGTCAACTTTAGAGCGATCCAAATCAATCAGCAATTGCCAATTTCAACCACAGCTGAGTTTGATAACTCAAGTGTTACCAATTAATTAACCAAAGCCAAAAGGAAAAATAAATCATAAATAGAGCAAAACAATCATGAGTCTGAAATACCTCAAATTATATTAATTAAAAAAATCCTAACATGAAGAGTTCATAAGCCAATTTGGCAACATAAATCAAATACAAATAAAAGTATTAAAGTGTCTAAAAGTAGAAGAGAAGTCAAAATAAAGGAATATTAAACCTGGTATGAAGAAACAATCCTAACCTAATTACTAAAAGAAATCCTAATCCTAAAACCTAAGAGAGAGGAGAGAAACTCTCTCTCTCTAAAAATTACATCTAAACCTAATATTATGTGTATGATCTCCTCCCTTGAGTCTCTCCATGTTCACTGACTTTAATCTGTATTTCTGGGCCAAAAATCGGGTCAAATGCGGCCCAAAATTGTCCCCAGCGTTTCCTGAATTTTCTGCAGATTGTGCATGTCATGCATATGCGTCGGTCACGCGCATGCGTCGTTTGACGATTTTCCTCTCCACGCGTGTACGTCAGGCACGCGCTCGCGTTGTTTGCATGAACTCCAATCCACGCATACGCGTCAAGCACGCGTACGCGTCGCTGTGATTTTGTCCAAATAGCGCGCATGCGTCAGCCATGCGTGTGCATCGCTGTTCACTTGTTGTCTCCTTTATTTCTTGTGCTCCTTCCCTTTTTGCAAGCTTCCTCTCCATTCTCTAAGCCATTCCTGCCCTATGAAGCCTGAAACACTTAACACACGGATCACGGTATCGAATGGTATAAAGGAGAATTAAAATACACAATAAAAAGATCTCTAAGAAGTAAGTTTTCAATCATAGAATAAATTTGGAAAGGAATTGTAATATCATGCAATTCGTATGAATAAGTGGGTGAAAAGCTGATAAAAATCACTCAATTAAACACAATATAAGCCATAGAATAGTGGTTTATCACCGTTCTTTTCTGTAATTGTGTTTTGATTGCCACATGGGCAACATTCTTTTTGTCAAATTTGAAAAAGTCATCGCCTACATTATTGAAACATCGAAGTACATACAATTACTGGTAGGATATAAAAATTGAAATCAAACAACTAGGCACAATAAAGGCTATTTAATACGGAAGAGCAACTCATTGTGCAGATTTTGAAAATCACAAACTAACTAGCAAGTGCATCCGGTCGTAACAAGTAATACTTCAGGTGAGTGAGGGTCGATCTCACAAGGATTGATGGACCAAGCAACAATTATTGAATGATTTACTTAGTCAGACAAGCAGAAGATAGTGTTCTGGGTTCAAAAGCATCAAACAGTAATCCAAGAAAACAATTAGTAAATTTGGTGTGAAAAGTATGTGAAAAAACAGTTAAGGTTTCATAAATATTTATTTTTCCGGATTAATGGTTCTTACCAATTACTTTAATCATGCAAGATTCAATTCATGGCAAATTTTAATTGATTAAACCATAATTCCTTAGTGATTTAATCTCCTCTAACCTAATCAACTGCCAATTCTTTGGTCACTTAATTAAGATTAAAGGTTTAGATCCAATTCTAGTTTATTAGCCACAAAAATCCTAATTACCCAAATATAAGATGATTATATTTCACGTATTACATTAAGTCCAGGTAATTAGTAGTTTAGGAGGATTTACTTTCAAGCTATTATTCAAGTGAGTTAACTTTTCCAAGAATCAACAAGAATTCATGTAGAAAAAGGGAAATCTTCCAATATACTCAAATTCATAAGATGAAAAATGAAAGTAATCCTTGAATATAAATAAGTACATTGAGAGTGACAATAGTATTAATCCATAAAATAAATAGAGCTGCTAACCTTAACAAAAGAGGTTTAGTTGCTCATGGATCAAAGAAAAGCTAGGGTTTCAAAAGTGTGTTGGGTGGGAGCCACAGAGATTTCTTTTCAAATTTAAAATCCCACTTCGAAATAGACGTGCACCCACTACTGGCGCTAAACGCCAGCCTCGGCGTTTAGTGCCGTAGCATTTTTCCTCCTTTTTTTTAGTAGAAAGGCCTAGCGCTAAACTCCCAGGTCCTTGTTTAGCGCCAGCGGAGGTAGAGAGCAAATTTTTCTTGCGGCACCCTTGGCGTAAATGCCGCTCTTGGCATTTAGCGCCATGAAGACAGCGGTAATTCTTCTTGATTCAGACACTTTGGCACTAAACACCCAGCCTGGCGTTTTGCGCCATCTCCCTGTGTCATTGCTCGATTTATGAGCCACTCGGTGCCAAACGCTAGGACGGGATAAGGAACTTAGAGGAATTGTGAACACTTGGGATAAGGCTGTTAACAAATTTCTGAACAGGTTCTCTCCCTCACAGAGATTAACTAAGCTAGTGACCGATGTTGAGACCTTCAGGCAGAAGGAGCGCGAATCTCTCCATGATGCTTGGGAGAGGTACAAGCTGATGTTCAGGAATTGCCCTCCCTATATGTTCTCAGGATGGGGCAAGACAATGATTTTCTATGAAGTAATCTCTGAGATAGCCAAGAAGACAGTAGATCACTTTGCAAACGGTCCTCTGTACTTTATAGAGACACATGAAGAGGCAGATGAGCTCATTGAGATAGCTGCCAATAACCAGCACTTATACTCCTGTGAGGAGATGCCAGCTAGGACAGAAGTTCTAGACATGGGGACCTTAAAAGAAGGTGGGACAGTAGTCTTCACCAAGGAGGCCGAACCTCAGGAGCATGCTACTGAGGGACTTAAGGCAATCGTGGACTAGAAGGATCTTGAGACTGCCATTGAGCACTCCCCTATATTTGAGAAGGAACCTCAAGTTGATTCTTCTCTGGGCGTGCAAGAGAAGCCTATGATTTCCACAGAGCTCGCCCTTGCAGAAGTAAAAGAGCCTCAAGAGCTGCCTTTCACAGGCGTGCAGAAAGAACCGGCAAATGAGCAGTTGGCTCATTTCCCAGCAACCCTTAAGGAGCTGCAAGTCAATATCTCTGTTGCAAAGGTATTGGGAAAAAGACCCCTTATACGGCCTGTCCAAAGGAAATTCTTTTTGAAAAGAAGGACCTAAGGGGAGATGAAATAGAGGTAGTTACTGAGAGGTACAGTATCATAATTCAGAATGAGCTACCAAGGAAGATGCTAGATTCAGGGAGCTTTCAGATCCTATGGACTACTGGAAAGATCACTTTTGACAAAGCCCTGTATAATCTTGGCTTGAGTTTAATCTGATACCTTCATCTGTGATGAAGAAGTTGGGAATCCAAGAGGCACAAGAAACAAGGATTACCTTACATAAGGACTGGATGGTGTTCAAGGTTTTTGACCCTCTATTACCCCCTGACAAAGGAGGCACTTGCATAAAAGATTCAGCAATCAAGTCTCCTCCCGTAGATGAAACCAATTCAATCCCTCCTAAGACCAAACGTAAGTTTAGTGTTAGATGTACACTATCTACCAAGGAGGAAGGCCCCAAAAGGAAGATACCTAAGGGATGGAAAAACAAGAATATCCCTACTGAAGGCTTTTTACCATGGAAAATGGTAATGTTCACTTATCTCATCATGGTATTCATCATGGAAGAGGGAAGTGAGAAAAAGGGACACTAGCATATTGCTGCAAGCCCAAGCCTACCTCAGACAGTGAACAAGATCCTGTCTCTTGTGCATATTACATTATTCCATAAGAGAACAGGAAGGACACTCCTAGTAAGGAGTAAGAATTTATTCCTCTATGACTATCTTCCTTCTTGAAAAAAGTTGTCCGTCAAGCTAAGGACATTAAAGCGCTTGTTGGGAGGCAACCCAACCATGAGTAGAGTATTTCTATTCTTATTTCTTTTTTTTATTTTCATTTGAGTTTATTTTAGTTTATTTCTAGAGTTTTTCCTTGCTTTTTAATGTTTGTGATCATGTGCAGTAGTTAGAATAGAAATAGAAACAGTTAGAGCTGGAAACAGAACACCCTAGAGCAAAAACTTTGCTGGCGTTGAATGCCAGACAAGGAGCCAGAGTGGGCGTTCAACGCCCTCTGGGGAGCAACAAACTGGCGTTGAATGCCAGCCAGGATGGGCATTTAACACCCAAAAAGGCAGAAAACCCGACGTTGAATGCCAGGAAGGAGGTTCCTTCTGGGCGTTCAACACCACAAACGGGAGGCAAGTTGGCGTTGAATGCCAGCTATGGTGCACAAGATGGGCATTCAACGCCCATAAAGAGGCAGGAAATTTGAATTTCCTAGCCTCTCAGGACCAGTAGGTCTCACAGAATCTCCACCTACGCCACCTTCTTTTACGTTATTCTTCTCCATTGTTTATATTTGCTCAAGGACGAGCAAAACTCTTAACTTTGGTGTTGCAAAAGCTTTGCTTTTTGACTTCTACCACTCTTAAAGGGCTGTGAGGAAAGAACAACAAGGACAAAGGAGTGACATTGAAGAGATCAAGCACCACATTGGATCCTCAAAGAGGAGTACTAGCCGCCACCATTAAAAGTGGATTCGTTCTCTTAATCCCCTCTCCTTATGTCATTTTTTTTTCTGTTTTCTGTTATGCTTTATTGTCTGTTCTCTGGTTCTTATTGCATGATCATTTCTAGCTATGTCTTAAAGTTATAAAATATTCCATATGTCTCTCACCTTGCTTAAAAGAAAATTTTTAATTGAAAATAATTGAGAGATACATGAATTTTGAGTTTATCTTAAGAATAGTTCAATTATCTTGATGTGGTGGCATTGCTTTTGTTTTCTAAATGTATGAATGAACGGTGCATATTTAAAGTTGGAATTTATGAATGTTGGCTCTTGAAAGAATGATGAAAAAGGAGAAGTATTATTGGTAATCTGAAAAATCCAAAAATTGATTCTTAAAGCAAGAAAAAGCATGTTGCAAAAGAAGAATATATAAAAAGGCAATAGCTCTTTAAACCAAAAGGCAAGAGAAAAAAGCCAATAACCCTTTAAACTAAAATGCAAGGGTAAAAGGATCCAAGGCTTTGAGCATCAGTGGTTAGGAGGGCCTACAAGGAATATAATCTTGGCCTAAGCGGCTCAATCAAGTTGTTCCTAGCCATATGCTTGTGATGTGAAGGTGCCAAGTGAAAAGTTTGAGACTGGGCAGTTAAAGTCGTGATCCAAAGCAAAAAGAGTGTGCTTAAGAACTCTGGACACCTCTATCTGGGGATTCTAGCAAAGCTGAATCACAATCCGAAAGGGTTCACCCAATTAAGTGTATGTGGCATTTATGTATCCGGTGGTAATACTGGAAAACAAAGTGTTTAGGGTCACGGCCAATAATCTAAAAATTTGTGTTCAAGAATAAAAAAGAACTAAACTAAGAGTGTCAATAATATCATCTAGATTCTAATTTCCTAAAGAGACCAACATTTCTGAGTTTCAATGGATAGTGAGATGCCAAAACTATTCAGAAGTAAAAAGCTACTAAGTCCCGCTCATCTAATTGAAACTGAGCATCATTGGAATCTCTGAGATTTATTGTACCTTACTCTTCTTTTTATCCTACTGTGTTTTTAGTTGCTTGGGGACAAGCAACAGTTTAAGTTTGGTATTGTGATGAGCGGATATTTTATACGCTTTTTAGCATCATTTTCATATAATTTTCAGCAAGTTTTGTTTAATTTTTACTAAGTTTTCATAGGTTTTAGTGTTAAATTCACATTTTTAGATTCTAATTTGAGTATTTATGTTTTTTAATTCGGCAATTTCAGGTATTTTCTGGCTAAAATTGAGGAGCTGAAGCAAAAGTCTGATTCAGAGACAGAGAAAGCACTACAGATGTTGTCCGGATCTGACCTCCTTGCACTTGAAAGAGCTTTTTTGGAGTTACAAAAGTCAAAATTGAGTGTTCTCAACGGCTATGAAAAGCTAACTTTCAGAGCTTTCTAGAAAAGTATAATAGTTTATACTTTGCTTCAGAATTGAAGGCCTAAAACTGGCGTCTAACGCCAGCCTCCTACCCCAGTCCAGGCGTCCAGTGCCCACAAGGAGGAGACCAGTGTCCAAACGCCCAAAGAAGACCCCCTAGCCAGCGTTCAACACCCTAGAGGCCTCATAGCACATGGATCTCATCAAAGTTCAGCCCAAACACTCACTAAGTGGGCCCTAGAAGTGAATTTTAGCACTAAAAAGACTGTTTTACCCTTCTTATGTAATTCTTAGTCATTAGTTTAGTATTTAAGGGATATTTTACATAATCTTTGAGGACTTTATGCCATATTTTCGTTTATCATTGTGTTCTCTATCAGTATGAGTTTCTAAACCTCTTAGGTTGAGGGGAGGAGCCCTACTGAGTTTTATGGATCAATAAAAGTATTACTGTTTCTTTTCAATCCGTGTTTGATTCAATTCTAAGATGTATCTTCGTTCTTCAACTTGATGAATGGGATAACCCGTGACAATCATCTTCGTTCTTCATTCTAAGACCGCGTGCCTGACAACCACCCGTGTTCTTCTTGGGTTCGTGTGAACCTAAAGGCACAACATTCTCTGGTCCGAAAGATTCGACCTTGTCTGTGGCGTTTTGAGTAGGATCATTAAGGAGAATGGACTGCAGGAGCTTCACCCTTAATCAGAATGGATCCACACTAACCCTGGGGTTCAGAGTTGAAGAAGGCAGTTGATCACTTACAACCTACCATAGAAGAAATCATTCACAGTTGAAGAAGGCAGTAAGACCGAAGTTAATCCAGAAGAATAAGGCATCTCCAAGCTTTAACAATCTTCTTCTCACTGATTATAATCAAACCTAGTAATTCCATTTTTATTCCTTTTATGCTTTTAAACATACCTACATCTCCTACTCACCTGACTAAGATCTACAAGATAACCATAGCTTGCTTCAAACCACAATCTTCGTGGGATTGACCCTGACTCGCTCAGGTATTACTTGGACGTGCTGGTACAGTTGTACTAAGTGTGGGGATTCGTGCACCACTAATACTCAAAGTGGCCCCTGAAATTTGCTGATAGCTTCAAATTGGCCCCTAAAATTCTAATTGACTCAATTTTAACCCCCAAATTTCAATAAGTGACTCACCTTAGCCCTTCTGTTAATCTCTATTAACAGAATGCTTACCTGAAACATTAAGTGACACTTGGATTTGACACCTAACCTTCTTAAATGATGTCATTTCTTCCTTAGCGCATAATCTCTCTTCAGATGACAAAGTTTTAGCCATTTTGGGGTTAAAATTCAATTACACTTCTTCACCTATGATCAAATCACTCAAACAAGTAAACTCTTCTTCTTCTTTCTCATTCTCTCGCATGCACCATACTGAGAAAGATCAATGTCGCTGCTACTGTAGGTGGCGACAAAGTTCGTCGCATGCATTTTTGTTTGCTAGGGCGAGGAATAACAACCTGCGCACCACCATTTCTCCCATAAAGGTTAGTAACATAAGCATTCTACATTTGGTTCAATATTATGTTATGTCTTCTCTTGGTTGGAGTTTACAGGTCATTGATTTCACTATTTGATGTTCAAATGGATTAGGTGCATTGTGAAAGTAGATAGTTTTAGTTATTGATTGATAAACCACTATTTTATGGTTTATATTGTATTTAATTGAGTGGTTTTATCAAGCTTCTCACCCACTTATTCATAGGATTTGCATGATTTTACAATTCCTTCCTAGTTTAGTTCTATGATTGAAAACATGCTTCTTTGGTCTTAGTTTAGCTAATCTTAATCCTCTCTTATTACCATTCGATGTCTTGATCTGTGTGTTAAGTGTTTCAGGCTTCATAGGGCAGGAATGGCTTAGAGAATGAAGAGGAAGCGTGCAAAAAATGGAAGGAACACAAGGAATTGAGGAGATGACCAGCGAGAAGCCACGCGGTCGCATGGCTCACGCGACCGCGCGAAATGGAAGATATCAGAGTGACGCGTTCGCGTGCCTGACGCGACCGCGCGGATTGGAAGCTGCACGAACGACATGAATGCGTGGAACGAAAAACGCTGAGTCACGCGATCGCTTGGACGACGCGGACGCGTGACGTGCGCGATCTGCAGAATTACAAAAGTCACTGGCAGAGATTCTGGGCCGCATTTCAACCCAATTTTTGGCCCAGAAACACAGATTAAAGTCAGGGAACATGCAGAGACTCAAGAAACATTGATAATACACAATTTTAGGTTTTAGATGTAGTTTTAGTGAGAGAGGTTCTCTCCTCTCTCTTAGGATTTAGAAATTAGGATTTTTTAGAAATTAAGGATTTAATTCAACTCTTCATATCAGGTTCAATATTCCTTTATGTTGACCTCTCTTCTACTTTGAGATACTTTAATGCTTTTATTTATGTTTGATTTATGTTGCCCAATTGGCTTATGAATATTTTCCATGTTAGATTTGACTACTTTGAATGAATGTTATTTGAGGTATTCCAGATATTTATGATTTTAATTTAGCTTTCTACATTCCTGGCTTTGGTTAAGAAATCAGTAACTCTTAAGTTATCAAACTCAACGTGATCGATAATCGCTATCTTTGCTAATTAGCTTGCTATAATCCCAATCTTTTTCTAGGAATTAACTAGGATTTGAAGATCAAACTAATTAGCCATTTGACCTTCCTTTGCATTAGCAAGGGTTAACTAAGTGGAATTAAGATTCAATTTTCATCATCATTGATAAGGATAACTAGGATAGGACTTCCAATTTCTCATACCTTGCCAAGAGTTTATTTTACAGTCATTTATCTATTTTATTTGTCATTTATCATATTTGTTCCTCATTCTCAAAACCCCCAATTTACAAAACTCATAACCAATAATAAGAACACACCTCCCTGCAATTCCTTGAGAATACGACCCGAGGTTTAAATACTTCGGTTATCAATTTATTTAGGGGTTTGTTACTTGTGACAATCAAAACATTTGTACTGATCCTCTTCTGTTAGGTTTTTTTTTAAAAGACTAGTTATGATTAAGGGTAATTGTGTTACAGAGAAGAAAATACATCTAAGTTGGTGAAGTCTACCACTTTTTTATGTACCAGTTTCTCCTTGTAGATGATTCCAATCGCTGAGCTTTTACTGTGATTAGTGTTAACTGTGTTATTTTGACAAATAACTTGCTTAAGTTTTTTCGGATGATATTTTTTTTTAAATATAAAATGAGAAATTCATGAATGAGCTAGTAAATAGATTATGTTTATCTATGTGATAATGCGTAGTTGTTAATTATAGATAGCAAAAAATTGTTTTTATGTTGTTACAGGGATCACTTTTGTATATAAATTTTTACACTTTCTGTTTTGAAAAAAAAGATTGCTTGTCATATTAATATAGAGTTAGTTGATGCATGATATAAAAGTCCTTGAATTTTAAAGTTATGTTGTTAATTGTTTGAATTATATTAATAGATGGGTGATTTGATAACCATTGTGTATTATTACGGAGGCAGCTTTATTACAAAGAATGATGGCAGTGTAGTTTATGAAAGTGACAACACGGATGAATTAGCTAGACTAGATGAAGATAGATTGGATGTATTTTCACTGAGGGACTACTACAAGGAGTTCGGTTATGCTAATATTGTTGAATGTTGGTAGCTTGTTTCTGGAAGACCTTTAAAGAATGGACTGATTGCACTTTCACATGATAAGAAATTGTTAGAGATGTGCTATCTTGCAAGAATGAACCAAGAAAGAGTCCACTTATATTTTGAGCATGGAGTTTCCTAACCTCATGATGATGAAGTACCTCAGTTAATAGAGCTTACTCCCATTGTTCCTAAAGAAGAAAAGGATGCACCAGTCACCACACCTAATCAATAGGAAGCTCAAATGATGTCTCAACTACAAAACCCACTAAAGAACCACCAGCCTAGGCCCAACCTAATCCACCAACCAATATCAAGTTATCTAAACCCAAATCAAATCTAAACCCAAATCCACCACCACTAACATCAAATCTAAACCCAAATCCAACATGATTTTTTAGTTCACATTTTTAACTTGTGCATGTAAAAGTTTTAGATTATGACTAATTAAAATTTGAATATGTAGGCATACCATGTGTCCATGCATATGCAGTAATTTCAAGGATAAACAAAAATCCCAAAGACTTTTGTCATGATTGGTTGACTATGGAGGCATATAGGGTTGTATATATACGTTCCTCAAATCCAATACCAGGCGAGAAACTGTGAAAAAAATTTGAATACAACAAGCCTCAAGCACCTAAAACTAGGAAAAGGCCAGAAAACCTTAAGAAAAAAGGAGAAAGGACACTGATGAGGAGCCTTCGGGCAGTAAGAAGTCCAAAACTGCAATAAAGTCAAAGAGGGTGTACAAAGAATTTACTTGTACCTACTGTGTTGTTAAATGACACACTAAAAGAAGCTGTTCTCATAGAAAAATCTATGATATTGCTTGTGCTCTTGCTACTGCTGCAGCAGCTGTTGTAGCTAAATCCAAATTGTAAGATGGAACTAACACAAATGCACCCAAAGATGCTATGACAACTGTTGGTATACAAATTTTTAATGCTCTGTAGGCTTCAGAGATTGCCATCACCCAACCCACTTGTTCACAACCAAAAATTATAGAGCAGGTAACATTATATAACACATTAATTATGTAAATTAACCTATGAAGTACTTCCATTTACATGTAGGTGCCTCCACCTCTACCTCCACTAACAAGGCTACATAAGCTGCCTCATAAATGAAGAACAACTCCAGGTGTGAACCTAATGCAAGGAGCTAGTTTTGGAATAGCATCAAAGTTGATAGGATTTATGAAATTTGTCCTCACTCTTGACTTCAAAGCACTAAAGAAGAAATAGAGATTCAATTATATTATCTTTTGTAGATGAATTTGATAATTATAATCCAATGTATTTTGAGGTTGTTTTGTGGTTGAAGTTTATGTCAGTGGTTATTTATGTTTTCTGTAAAGTCTTGTATAGGACTGTATTTTAAAATCTTTTAAATAACCTCTTTGTTTTGTATCTATAATGATGATATTTTAGACATCATTTTTGGTTTATCATATCTTAAAATACTCATTATTATAACTATGGTTGACCTATGAAATCAAATTCAAGATTTATTATTATAATTTATTATATATTTATTCTTTTTTTTTTCAGCAGCTATAATATTAATGTTTTGATTGGATGCAAGAAGTTAGTTAAACTTCCTATCTGTATAAGCCTTTCTCTTGATGCATCTTGCAATCAATATTCAGTTCTATTCTTCATGAAATGATCATTTCATATTTTTCAATTCTCTTTGCATCTGTATTTGAACAACGCCAACTTTAATTATTTGATGTCTCTCTTCCAATTCTCTCTTGTGTAAGTATTATTATAATTTATATTTAAGGTTTATTTTATAATTTAGAGATTTAGTATATATATGAGAAGTTGGTTCATTAGTTTTATTTACAGATTTGTAAAATATTTAATTAGTCTCTTGTTTATTTTTGTATTTACCATTTTATTTTATAAGTTTAATCACAAATTCGAATTTACAGAATCGTACATATTAAATATTCTTAGTGTATTTGCAAGTTTAATCGCAGCTTACAAACAAAACATATTTCTATTAGAAAATAAGATTATAATGACATTAATTAAATTTTATTCATCATTTTTTTACACCCAAGTCATAGCCAATGATTACAATTACAAATAAAACAAGACAAAAATTCAAAATACTATGCCATACTTTTAAATTCCTAATTTCAGCTTCTATTACACCAATCCTTCAACCCACATTCATCTTTTAATATTCAATGCTATTTTTATTTTCATTTCTCCCAGGCATGTCTTCTTGTTCCTCACCATTTGCCCACACAAAAAATCCACACCATGTCCTCCTAGAGAACCACAAAATAAAGTAAGCATCTATTAGAAAAAGAAGAGGTAAATTCAAAATGGAAGTAATTCAAGAACTTACATTATAGTTTGGGCATCCAAAAAATGGTCTTTCTGAATTTGTTTCTGTTGCAGACCAACAAAAAATGGGACGCATCCCACAACCACACCATTGTATAACCTTTCTAACTCTAGCTCGATTTGGATTCCTTTCCAAACTTTCATGTAAATGAGACCTGTTGTAGCTCCCAAAACCTTGGCTGGTACTCCTCGCCATCTTCTCCAACACCTAGACAACGATCTCAATTTGAGACTTTGACATTTGTTAGGATTTTATGTTCATTAAAAGGGACTAAATTGAGTCTAAACCAATTTTTTCCTTGTCAGCAAAGTCTTCTCAGGCCACGTAATGGTCCACGTATCACTTAACGTTCCAAGTAAGCATTCTGTTAATGGAGATTAACAAAAAGGCTAACGTGATTCACGCATTAAAATTTGAAGGTTTAAATTGAGTTAATTGAAATTTCACGAACCAATTTAAGGCTACCAAAAAATTTCACGAGCCATTTTCATTATTAACTCAAAAAAGGGTTTTGGGAGGATAATTGGGAATGGATTTTTTTTTCCAGCTTCTGTGAAACGAAAGAAAAGCCTATTGTTCATGTTATTTACAATCTTCATTGTCTGCCTAACGAAATTGTATTATTTTTTGTAATGATGGTATAGAATTTGTAAATGTTTAGAAATAATAAAATTTTTAAAAATAAAGAGATAATCTAAGTGTGTTCAAGCATATTTAAATTTTTTTATTTTTTATTAAGATATAATTAAATATAAAAACACACATATTAAACAAATATTAATATATATCGTGTCTAAAATATATTGAACATACAAATCCAATCACTCAACGATGAGTAGGGATGGCAAGCGGGAAAGTCCGCCCCGTCCCGCTAGAAGCTCGCCCTTTGGCGGGCTAGCTCGTCCTGTATTGCCCCGCCTAATGAGGCGGTCCTAGAATCTCACCCCGCTCCGCCTTACTGCGGGTTGGCGGGCTAAACCCGCCAAAACTCATTTTTTTATTATTACCTACTAAATAATATATATAATTTCATAACCATATTAATAAATTTATAATTTCTAAAGGTATAAAAAAATTATATTCTTTATATTCACAAACATTAAAGTTTTTGTAATTATAAATATCTAATAAACATAATTATAAACTAAGTTTTCATCCAAAATATAATTATAAATATTATCTCCAAAATAAAATAAACATAATCCAAAACATAATTATAAATATTGTCTCTAAAACAACATAAACATAAATATAATTCAAAATACTCAATTTTCATTTTCATACTCTTATAAGTTGGGTTTGGAGAAGTTATGTTTTGACCAAAAATTACAAAAATATTCTTTTACAAAAAAAATTAACTCCAACGAAAAAGTTTGCTCTGCTCCACCATATCTGCAATTTAAACAATACGGGTTAGGCGAGCTTTTATTCTTTGGCAATCATAATTTTTTAATTCAGTTCACTTATTAGCCGATTATGTAGATGGTCCGATAAATTTAGACCTGTTTACCACCCTAACGATGAGGCCGTGCTTGACAGGGAATAAGACATAAACGAGTCCACTTGATTCTTAAATTTTATTTATTTAAATTTAGATATTTATTATTTAATTATAATTATAAATTATTTTTAAATATTTAAAAATCTAAACACCCATCAGTAGCAAACTCCCAAAATACCCCTAGCACTGCACCAATAGTCCAATACCCCCTTCTTTCTCCACCGTCCCTCCCATCTCTCCATCTTTGCTGTTGCTATGTAATGTCTCTCCGGCGAGCTGCAACCTTTGAGCTAGTCGCCGATCTGCTCTCCTTTCCTCTGATCTTCTGTCCCTATCCGCACACCGCCGCTTTTCTATCCACCACCAGCTCCGCCGCCGCCTGCAAACTCTGCTGCCAGCACCACAACGGACACCGCCTCCTTTAGAAACTTCGGTATGCGTTCTCGTTCTTCATGTTCTTTTAGTTATTCTTTCTCTTTCTGGAACCTAGATTTCTGTCACGTATCTTATTTTATCCTAATACTCGTTATTTTTTTCTCTTACTCTGTAAATTGAATTTATTTATTTTTAAACTGGTATTTTGTATGGTGTTTTGTGAACTTTGGCATTAGAATCTCCTAATAGAATGGTCATTGATGGTGTTTTTCTTCTGCTACTTTTCTGTGCCTCTCGATATCTTGATTTCTGATTAATTGATTATTGATTATTGAATATTGATGAGTTGATCTGCTAAGCATATGGATTAGGTCAATTTAAGATTTCTTTGTTCATCTATCTTTATTAGGTTAGTTCTGATTTTGCCTCTTTATGAGATGAAATACAGTGTGTGATTAAACTTTATTCAATTCAGCGGGAGCTCTTTATTCTTGGTGATCTGTTTTCCCTAAATAGAGCCTAAATTGGTTGTGCATGATTAAACCTTTCTGTTTTATGAAAGAATGAACTAATTAACATTCTGGAACCTTAATTTGCATGAGTTGCTTGTCATTTGAATTTAACTAAAGACAAATGGAAGAATGAAGGCCTTATTTTGCTTCTGTTATGCTTACCATTTAGGTTCACTAATACATCTTCATTAAGCACAATGTAACAAGTGTCTTGTATATTTTGTCTTCAGTTCTTGATTTATCTTTTGTTCATGTAAAGAGACTCTTTTATAGCTATGCTATTGATGATTGCTTTTTAAACCAACCATATTCCTATCTTTTGTTATTGTCTATGTTAATTAGATCAGACAGAATATGATTGTTCATAATTGAAAAAGTTGAGAAGTAGATGGAACACAATATCTGGATTCTGGAATCACTTTGGAACCATTTTGAATTACAAAATAATCGTTAGGAAGAAAATGAGTTAAAAGGAAAAAAAAAAGAAAAGGAAGAAAGAAAGAAAGGTTGAGATATAGATTATGAGATAAAGGGAATCCAAAAGCAAATTGTGATGACTAGGAGGATGCATTTATATATGTATCATGTTGCTAAATGCTAAAAAAGGAATAGATAGTGATGATGATGGTGATGTCTAGTTGAGAGCATTAGATACTGAATAGAAGTCTAAGAAGCATGTTCCTTACCAAGAGTCCCTTTAGCTGTTAATAGGTCAAAATCCAACTATAACAGGAAGCCAACAACAGCTTTACCACTTATCAATTTGTTATCCTCTGCTGCAATGTTTGTTCTATTAAAGTTATAAGATTTTTCCTTTTAATCTATGATATAATTCATAAAACTCACAGCATCGGGTGCCTTTGGTCTCTGTTGTAGAATGGATGCACAGAATAAGAATCAAGCAAACAAGTACAGTATAATTGTTCCTACATATAATGAGCGGCTCAACATTGGTCTCATTGTTTACCTCATCTTCAAGCATCTTAAGTATTTTTTCCATACTTCTCATGGTTCTTGCAATTTGCTTCTTCAGTTTTCTGTATTCCTACATGTATAAATTTATAATCTACGTAATCAATTTTGTATTTTGAGCTTGTTCTATGTGGAAAAGGTTGACAGCAAGTAGCCATTTTGTTGTGCTTTTGTCTGTTTCAATTCAAAATGAAAACTGGATAGATATCTTCAGCAAGAGAGCATGCCTTTGTGTTTCATGTGAAAATTTCATAAAACCATCTTCATACTGTGTTTATCTATCTTTATGGAGACTCCTTTTCATTGTCTGATTTAGGGATGTTGATTTTGAAGTTATCGTTGTGGATGATGGGAGTCCGGATGGTACCCAGGATACGGTAATACAACTGCAGAAAGTTTATGGAGAAGATCGGATTGTAAGCTCAGAGTTAAACAACTAGTTATCTTTGATTTTTTTAATCCTAAACACCCTGCACCACCCAATTCCCCCTGTTTTTATCATTTAGGATAATCGTGCTTATTGCTTTGGTTCCAGCTGCTAAGACCGAGACCTAAGAAGCTGGGTTTAGGTATATACCTGATACTTTTGCTAAATGGTTTTGATTGTATTGGCCTTTGATACAATTCATGTACAGGAACTGCTTATATTCATGGCATGAAGCATGCATCTGGAAATTTTGTTGTCATCATGGATGCTGATCTGTCACACCATGTAAGTTTTGCTGTTAACATGTAAATGACAGATTGTAGTTATTATTTGTGATTAAATTTGGAACAAATAATGAAAAATAAGAGAGAAGAATTAGATGAACTTCATTTTTAGTTTAGAGAATTATTAGTAGCAGAATTGTGTTAACCTCTTCTTATTTATTTATTTTTCTTTGTCTGATCTGTTTAGTTCTTCTGCAGCCAAAATATTTGCCAAAATTCATTAGGTAAGGGAAACTTTCAATAATTCATTTTTCACTTTCTCGTTAACTGCCTATGCATCTTTATATGAACACCTGTCACCATTAATCTCTCACGTTTTTCAGCAAGCAAATGGAAACTAGAGCAGATATAGTTACTGGTACTCGTTATGTTAAAGGTGGTGGTGTGCACGGATGGAATCTTATGCGCAAACTAACAAGCAGGGGAGCAAATGTTCTTGCTCAAACATTTTTATGGCCTGGTGTCTCAGATTTGACAGGATCATTTAGGTATTGATCTTGATACTTTGTGTTAAATACATTGTTGATAGTAAGTTTCTGCCTTGCTTCCACGATTTGAAATCAATTTATTCTTGGTCTTGGTAGACTTTATAGGAAGTCTGTGCTTGAAGACATCATTAGTTGCTGCGTTAGTAAGGGATATGTCTTTCAAATGGAGATGATAGTCAGAGCATCCAGAAAAGGATATCATATTGAAGAGGTACATTTACATAATGATGTTTATAATTTAGGTTAACGGTTAACCTAGTTGTTTTGTTGACTTTCATTAGTCCATAGCTCATTATTTAGATGCGTATTAGCGTTGATCATTTATATACAACATACAAGTGTGTGCTATGTTTTGAGGCAATTAGTGCACTATTGGTGCTAGTTCCAACTGTAGTTGTGCCTTTTATTTGGTCACCTTGATCATTTTCCTTAACCTACAAAATTAGATAGGTCTTGGTCTTCAGTAGCTATCCATGAGATATAGAATGATGTCGAACACATAAACAACTCATAAATGAAAATTTTCTAATAGCATTGAATTGTCTGGACCTTGGAATTCTTCTAAGGATTAGTTCTATTATTTTCTATTGATCTTACTCTTTTCTGTGAGTTATACTATTTGCTTGCCACTAGGCATAAACATGGCGGGCAGTTCAATACAGCAAAGTAAAGCATTTAATGATTAGTTAAAACTATGATGCTACAAAATTTCACATTTAATCTACATATGAAACTTCTCTCATGATGGCAACTTGAGGAGTAGATGACTAAGAATTCATAATTCAATTTGGAGCCGACTTTAGTTTCACTTATGTACAGGTTCCAATCACATTTGTTGATAGAGTATTTGGCAGTTCAAAACTTGGTGGATCCGAGATTGTTGAATACCTGAAAGGCCTAGCATATCTTTTGGTGACAACATAAAAAGATAAATCATCCATGTCTCACATTTTAGCAAAAAAGGAACTATATAGAGACTTGGTAAAATCTTATCATTTGTTTTTCTAATTTAGTGGGAAGCATTGTTCCGTGTGTTTACAACCTTTTGTGGAATTTGTAATTTTAACCATCTTGTCGGGTTTTGCTGAAGTTGTCACTTACACTGAGCTTTTCTTTAAGGTGGTTACCTCCGTGAATACGTTTTCATGTGTAGATGATGTTGCAGTTTGACATGTTTAACTAAACATATTTGACTAAATCATCTGATGTTTTATAATGTTATCTTTATATGAAGATGTCCTCATGGGAGTATTCATCTTCCTTGAAATGTTAACACACTGTTGTATTCACTTGTCAACTCGATTTTATGTATCAACATAATTGATGACGCTTAAAGTATTTGCTATATACGTCACTTGTTTCATCATAGGTCCCTGAGTTCTTCCATTTACTTGAGTCAAAGAAGAAAAGAAGTGGTAGTATTTTTTATTTAATGTTTACGGTGCAATATTGATTATTCATAAGTTGGAAAATACAATAGTAAGATATGGATTTTGAGGAAAGATGTTCCATGTCAGAAAAGTTGAACATCACATGGCAGGTAGGGCTAGCAGTACAACCTGTATTTGCGGGTTGGCAACTTGACTCGCATTGGGTAGGGTTTGATTTAGGTGCTGAGTCACTCTTATCCGTCTAATTTGCACTCTTCATATATAATGTGAATGTTATATATATATATATATATATATATATATATATATATATATATATATACACGATAATCGAGTGTTTAGGTTGAAGGATTTAAACCCTTAATAGGTCTAGAATGGAATTTAAACTCTATTTAATCCTACCTATTATCACCACTAATAGCGAGATGTGAGACGAGTAAGACATTAAAGACATCTCAATTGAATTTAGTCATAACTCTTAAATCAGGCTCTAACCTTTAAAAAGATAAATCAAAACATTAATGACACAAATGAATTAAACATGACTGATTATAAGCTATAAGTCTATAAGGTTGTGTTTGTTTCTGAAAATAAGATAAGACAAAACACTGAGAACAAGACACAAAGGATAAATACATAAAATTTTGTGTTCTTGTATTCTATTTGGTAATAAATTAGAACAAATTATAAAAATTGAATTTATTCTCATTTTTTTATTAAAAAAATTTGAGACGAAAAAAAATATAATAATAAAAAATATAATTATGAAAAATTAACAAGAATAATGAAAAAAATAAAAAATAAGTTGTGTTTTTTATTAGTGTCTCTGTGTCTTTTCTGTCAGGAGGACACAAAATACATTAATTCAATGTCTCTGGACACAATGTCTCTATCTATATTTCATATGTCAAATACAATTTTGTATTTTAGTGTCTTTGTTTTAGTGTCCCGTCCCTATAAACAAATGCAACCTTAACATACCATTTTTTATTAGATCTATAACATACCATTATAAGTGAGAAAATGTATAAATGTAATAAAGTAATAAATTAGTTATTATTAAATTTATATCTTTTATGTAAATCTTACATAGTCAATGGAAGATCTAAATAAGAAGTTGGAGTTATAGAGAGAAGCTCTAGAAGTGTATAGTCTGTGCATAACCCGTAGCAAGATGGAATATATGGAATGTAAGTTCGGCATGCGAAGGAAAAACTCTAATATAGAGGTGAAGATTGGAAATAACATCCTATGAAAAGTTAAGATTTTTAAATATCTTGGGTGCATCATACAGGATAATGGAGAGATTGAACAGGATGTAAATCATAGGATCCAAGCAGGTTTGTCAAAATGGTGGAGTGCGTCCGGTTTTATATGTAACAAAAAAGTATCTTTAAAACTTAAAGGTAAATTCTATCGCACTGCTATCAAACCGGCTATGCTTTATGGTACAGAGTGTTGGGCGGACAAAGGGGAGCACGAACATAAGCTAAGTGTGGTAGAGATGAAGATGTTGAGATGGATGAGTGGTCATACGCGATTGGATAGAATAAAGAATGAAGATATAAGAAAGAGGGTTGTAGTAGCATCTATCGTGGAAAAGATAGTAGAATCGCGTCTCAGGTGACATGTGAAAGGTAGAGGAAGACCTAAGAAGACCATCCATGAGATGGTGAAAGGTAGAGGAAGACCTAAGAAGACCATCCATGAGGTAGTCAAACGAGATCTACATGTAAACTATCTTTCTATAGACATGATACATGATAGAGCTCAATGACGTCATTTGATTCATGATACATGATAGATGATAGAGCTCATAACAATATATATATATATATATATATATATATACACACACACAAAGCCACCGTCTCTATAAGGTTCTTGTCCACCCTAAGAATCAACTGCCAGTAGAGGACGCATAGCCAATAGCAACACCGAGGATGACGTCGCGAAAGAGAACGTGGAGGACGCAGATCTTGAACCGGCAAAGGAGGAGGGGGTGATGCGCAAACCACCAAAGCCATCGAGTTGGAACTTGCACGCGGTGATCTTAGGAGACATAGAGGAGCTTGAGATGAAGGTCATCGTCGATTTTATTTTTGTGGTTGTTGATGAACTTGAGATGGTGTTTTTTGCCGTGGAAGGAGCACCAGGATTTGTAGTTTTTGAGGAGCTATTTGCAGAAGGAGCGGAGGGGTGGAGGTGGTGGGTGGTGTCGAGGGAGAAATGCATCTGAGCATTGGCGAGGTGGAGAAGGAGGTGCTCACTTTGGTTACGGATGTTGTCATTTTGCAAACCGAAGAAGAGGAGGAGTCAGTCGAGGAGGTCCATGTCAGGGTATTATCGAAGAGAGAGTTGGAGGTCGCCGACGGAGCGTAGGGCTGAGATGGCAGCGATGACCTCTGAGTAGCAGAGGAAATGATGTTGGTCGGGATGGTGGTTGATGCTGTTGGGAATCCAAGAATGGGATCTGAATTGAGAGAGAGAGAGAGAGTTGAGGTCGAAGAAAGGGAGTAATTTGAGAATTTTATTAAAAGGTCAACAAAAAATTAGGGTTTTGGTACTTTTTGTCACACAAAACCCATCTTTTGTGGATACAATGTTAGTTTTCATTTTTTTTATGGGTACTTTTGTCAATGTTAGTAAAATTCATAGGTACAAGTATTGATTACATTTTTTTATAACATCCTTTATGAAATTGGAACGTATTTTAAAATTTTATATCCTTTCTAAAAATGCTTACAAATGTCAAATTAAGATGAGAATCAAGTTGCATTCATCATTTTAAATGTACTCGTTGTTTTTGTAGAAATAAAATAAAATAAAATAAAATCTAAAATAAAATGAAATGAAACAAGATGTAAAATAAAACTACCGAATAGAAAAAATTATTCAATAAAAAAAACTACCGAATTTATAAAGTACAAAAAAAAAAACATCGCTACATAGAAAAAAAGTTTTTAAGGCCTCAATCAATATTTATCAATTTACGGAAGAAGTGGCCAGCTGGGGAAGAAAGAATACTGAGGTATTCACTGGGTAGAGAGTACGGAAAGGTAATTATAAATCTCTATATTCAGAATAAATGGTTAATATTTAGAATTTTTCTAAGAATCGCAAAACTGTATGATGTCTTATACAAAGCAAGTTCAAGTTATATCAGAGAGTTGTACACGTAAAGGAATGTGAAATCAATAATTGTGTTACAAGAATCTAAAAGGTAGCTGAAAATACGGTCAAATCAAATTATACGTAAGATGTGGGACATGAAGTAAAAAAATTTAAGGATTGGATGTTATACCAAAACAATTTCAAGTTTAGTCGAAGGGATACTAAACTTGAGAAGAGAAGGACAAATGGTACGGATGATATTTGCAAAAAAATAGAAGAGTACTTGGGTTTTTTTTTTGTGACTAAATAGAAAAGAGAGAAAAAAAAAGAGACAAAATCAAATTAATTGGCTAGGGTCATATCTAAATCTATTAGATGTTGAAGCTCACTCCATGGTTGGCTCCAATTCGAGTGAATGTCCGCGACAGAAGCAGCTGCTTTAGCCATACAATCTGCAACACTATTTGCAGTCCTCTGAATTAAAAGAATAGAGACTCTCCAATTCCAATTCATAACCTCCTGAATATGCTTTGCCAAATCCCATTTCGGAATATCCTTACTAAGCATTCTTTGGTT